>NC_028353.1:12450549-12613313 GCF_000741045.1 Vigna radiata var. radiata
ATAAGTCTTTTCTTTAAGCCTTGTATTTTGGCCAAGCATATATTTCTTTTAGGATTTGTATTTTGGCCATTTTTTATAAGTCTAATGAATTTAATTAATTATGTAAGTATCATAATCGAGTAAATTAGACAATTTTCTACAAAATTATGCATTTTTAGATTTTTAACTTGATTTTTGAGCAACTAAGAGAACTACAATGTTCTTTGAGCTACCTTGGGCCAATGTCTCCTCTTGCTTGATTTGGAAAGTACATGCATTAGATAGTTAACTTGGTGCATGAACTTGACAATTCATTAGTCATACTTGAAGAAAGTTGTAAAACTTGTTAGTTTCAAGGTTCTTGGTATCTTTTTTTTTTCTTTAAGACTTGAATTTACTCTTCCCTTTTGTAAATAAGATTGAACAAGCATGGTAAACTCAACATGGAAATAATATAGAGAAATATTGTCAATTTTGCATCTCTCCCTTTGTAAGTTAATTGGGATAATTGTCTTTTTGACTTCTCCTAACCTTTTCCTTGATGGTTGACCCAACCTTTATCAAGATACACATCCAAATCACTCTTCATACTCCATCTCTTTCATCTTTATATGCTTATGCATCTAGTGCATTATATTCATCGTGTCTCCTTCAACTTGCGTGAAGTGGGTTTGTTTAATTTTCTTAGGCCCTTTAATTACTTTAAAGACTCATGATCATTGTGTATAAAAAATTCTATAGGTAAAAGACAGTGTTTTCCAAGTTTGAAATGCTTTAACAAGGGAATACAATTTCTTATGATAAGTGGGATACCTTAGGATATCCCTATTTAACTAAAATACAGTAAAACATTAGAAAGGTGGGGAATTGTAATAACATTTAATAACTATTACAAGTGTTAGTTAAATTGTAATAGTTTTTAGATGTTTCTCTTTTCATATAAGCGTTTAGGAAAACGTTTTGAAAAAGAAAGGAAATAACACAAGTATTTTTTATACTACGTCCAATTCTCCCTTAAGACTATTTAAGGGGTTTCGTTAATCTTACACAAGATTACAAATGAATATAACCTACTCCTGGTATAAAAATATTGTCAACCATTTTTGGTATACATATAATGTCAACCATTTCTGGTTCTCCTAGTCAATCTGACTAGTTCGAGTTTAATCACTTATGGTATTAACTCTAGATAATCTATCTAGAAGGTTTAACACAATTGAGTTAAACAATACAAGTGTATTAATTTAGGCTTAATACCACTATTGGTCCCTATTTTCGTCAACTTTGTTTGATGTGGGACTCATTTTTTTTAATGTTCAATGTAGTCCTTAATTTCGTAATTTATGTTCAATTTGGTCCTTTTTGCTGACGACAACGGCAAAATGTCCAGTACCTCATTCAGTGAATTACATGGCAGTTATTGCCTAACGTGGCTAAGACCAGAGTTGACTAAGGATGGTCGCACCAGTGAGGGCTTGACATGTGGCAACCCCTTTCTTCACCCAAAAATTGGGGTTCAGATTTGCATCTACAGATTGGGGAAAAGCTTGCTCCAGTGTCTTCACATGAGAATAGGGTTTTGCAGATATGGTGAACTTCGTGATAGTTGGTTTGCTTTTAGGTTCTTCTCCTGTAGGTGAATAAAGAAGGCACGGTGGAGAAGCTCATGGAGAGGCGTTGGTGCAACGGTTGAAGATGATTGTGTGATTTGACTTTGCATTTCTGCAATTTGGGTTTTGCTTGCGAGAGGTTGGTGATGATGTTGGTGGCTCTTCACCGTTGCAGCGTAAATCTCGCTTCTAATTTGAAGGAGATGTCTGGTTCTCAAGGTTTTGATCTTCTATGTTTCAGGTTGATGGTGGCTAGTGGAGAATGAAGAAGCTTCACGACGACGTTACTCAAAGGCACGAGGAACTCGCGATTTGGTTTTGCGATGCTTGTGGCGGAGCGTTTGGAACAACGACGCGACCAGTGCGTGATATGTTCGCAAAAGGTTTCTGGGTAGGGTTTCGAAATTTTTAATGATGGAGGTGCGAAGATGGTGATTGGTCGTGAGCGTGGCGACGATGGCTAAGGTTAGGTGATTGTTAGGGTTTCTATGTAGGAGGAAATTAGGGTTTCTGGAGGTAGGAAATGATGATGACATGTCAAGGGTGATATGTCTAGGTCAGCCAATAACTGCCATGTAATTCACTGATTGGTGTTGTGGACATTTTATCGTTAATGATTTAAACGTAGTTAGCCAAAATAAAAAAATTGAACATGAATTGCGATATAAGGGACTACATTGAACATTAAAAAAAAATAAGTCCTACATCGAACAAAGTTAACGAAAATAGGGACCAACAATGGTATAAGCCTTTAATTTACTTTTGAATATATAAACACAAGTAGTGTTTTGATTACAAGTACCTATTCAAATAACTTTTAGAGATAGGATAAAATCAATACAATGAAGTATGATGACTTGAAAGACTTTTTCTTGTTCGAAGAATAGGCTCAGATGATGTAAGCTTTCAGAGAGAATAACAATGTAACAATTGAATGATAGCAAAAGTTCCTATATTCTCTTCTGCAAGTCTTCCTTATATAACTTTCTTCTAAAGATGAATGTTACTAAGAAAGAGTTAACGTTTTTTAGTTGTGAGAGTTTGTACGATTATAGCAGGACATAAAGCTTTAAGGAAAGATTCCACGAAAGCCTTCCTATTTCACAACATCTTTTTGATCCATGTGTAGTGCTTTTGAGTAAAGCTTAGTATTGTCATTATATGCACAGATAAAGAGAGAAAAAACAAAGCAAACAAAGATACAATATGTTCATGCATTTAATGTTCTTACGTTAAAAGAGCGTTTAAGCATGATTCATAATATGAGCGTTTAACGTGAGTCTGTGATTTTCAAAATAATGTCTCACTTCATAAAATGTTCAGGTTTACTACTTCTTTCTTTAGATGTGCTTTTGTCAAGTATTGTTTACTCTTTTATAACTAGCACATCATAATTTATCTTGCTAGCATTTAATAAGGATATTCTAATATGCACTTTGCTTAGATGCTATACTTCACTAAACAATATTTCGTTAAGTATTGCATGTTAAACTTCAAAATTCAAGTTTCTAGATAGTCCACTATCTCTAGACAATCTTGTCTTAACAATCTCTCCCTTTTTTATGTTTAACTAAAACACATGCTAAATGAAATATGTTTATGAGAGTTTTGAAAGGATTTAGACGATATCGGTCAAAGTCTAAGAATTTCGAAAGGTTTTTAACGTTGTTGTTCAAAGTAATATTGTATCCTTTTGGATTGTTTATTCGTCTCATATTTTAAACAATATACATTCATAGTGTTTATATATATGTAAGCTATAAGAGAAAATGAGTTTAGACAATATGTTTGTCATAACGTTTATATATGAGAGTTATTGAATAAAAAATAAGTTTAAATGATATCACATAGCATTTATATATATCATATTTATTAGATTAAAATAAGTCTAAATAATATCTCATAGTGTTTATATCAGAGCTACACAAATATACGAGTGATATTTATTAGTAGGATCAGACATGACTTAGATACATTTTAATCATGTTAGTCATGATAAATCAGAGCCAAAATATTAAAGTAGACTATTCAATATCAAATATGAATGATGTATGACTTTCATAAGTCATAAATCATTTATGCAATGCATACGTATATCAGAGCAAATCAACAGATCATTTATACCAAAGCAAATAATGTATGCAAATCAAATGCATAAACAATATCAGAGCAATAAGTGGTATGAAAATGTATCAAAGTATATGATTGTAAAATTTGTTCTCAAAATGTATTCAATGTTTTAACAAAGATGATACGAGTGCTTTGCCCTAGTTCATGTACTCCCTCCAGCTCCCTCTGACTTGGATAACCTATAAGTGTTTAGCACTGCAGATAACTCCCCATTTTTCCATCTTTTTCCTTTGTAAAAATCCTTTTTAAACCCTTTCAGTTTTTAAGCCTTTAAAATTAGGGTAGTTTGTGATTAGGCTGTTAATTAGGGTTTTCTGGTAATATTGTATTTATGTGAGTGGTTTAGAGGAATAAATAAGATTTTTTTAAAATTTTGGTTCTTTCTTTTCCAAGTTTATCTTATTTTAATATAATCATAAGTTTTTTCCATGCCTTGAGTAGTCGGTCACACTATTACAATATGTATTGGTCGGTACATACAGTACATATGTCTTGAGTTGTTTATTTGAATAGATTTAGAGGTTATTGAGAGCGAATTTGGAAATAAATCTTTTTAATCTGTCAAATAAATAAAATTTTATACTAATTCTCACAAATTTTACTTCCAAATCTACTCTAACTTACCTCCAAATCTATTCAAATAAACAACAACAAAAATTACCTTCAAATCCTCTTAAATCTTTTCAATTACTCTCCTCCAAATCCACTCAAGTGAACAAGGCCTAAGTGTGGGTAGAGACAGAAGCAAAAATAGTTTGTTGTCGTTTGGTTGCTCTTTTGAAAATATGATTGTTGGTGATGGGTGGATGTGTTGTCTCATGAATCGCGTTGATGCCTCACGCACACATTGTTAGCAATGGCATTGAATTCATGGATCTGGCGATCTTGGTGGCACCCCATGTCCCTTGGGTTTTCTATAAATAAATACCAAGTGGTTTTGTCATTTTCACGTCTTCTATTCATGACACTCTTCTTTGACCGCACAGTTTCTATTTTTTTTTTTCTTGTTTAAAATAATAATGTTTGCTATTAACATTTTCTCATCCTCATTGGAAGGATCCTCTAGTTGGGAAGGTAGGGGGTATACAGATGGCGCTTTTTCGTCATCTTCATCACTCGAATCATCTTCAGGTGATAAGGAGTTGATCGAATGAAGTTTACCAAATCGTCTACACTTGTACATACACAAATAAGGGTATAATCGAGGATGAGCCAAAATAGTAAAAAGAAGGCCATTTGAAGAATAAAGTGGTCACACTGGTAAGGAAATTCATGTTGACATGACAATTGAAGGGGATAAATTAAACCTGCTAGAAATTCCAAGGTATGATTAGCTCATGCATGAAGTCCACAATTATGTTACCCAATTATGACAAGGCAATTTGCATCCTCCTCATCATCTCCCTCAAGTCCATCTTAGAGAGTTTCCGCTCAACCCAACAATAAATGTCAAAATGTTTTAAGAATAAGATCCACTTAAAACAATTTCTTGAACTTCACACTCTAATGTCATCCTCTCTGTGCAAAGGTAATATATTTATCAACTAATGGAGAACTACCTGGTAAAAGTATTCTAATATTAAAGTCAACTCAAATTTGATTTGTTAAAACAATTAATGTTATAATAAAAACATAATTAATATTTTAAAAACCATGTACTTATATCTATAGCTTTTTCCATAAGCTTTTGATTAAAGTCAATCTAATTACAACCCAATTCTCTTTAAACATGATTAACATATTTATGTTAATTAGATGTTTAGTTGATTTTAATTGTAATCAATCAGTTTTCTTCATTCCTCGAGCAATCGATCACACTATTGCCATCGACATGTATCGGTCAATAGATAGAGTACAAAATTCATAACTCAAACTCGAGCATGAGCTAATCTCATGTGCAAAAGAGAAACTCATTTTTCTTGTGATACAAGGAATTTAATTAATTGAATTGCCTCCATTGCAGACTGGATGTAATAGATTGTAAGTGAGGGGTCACTTTTGTAGAGGTGAATGAGCAAGACAAAAAAAAAATTATAATGCCAGAGTACAGAAAAAAGAATGACATCAATTTTATAGCCTGTTCTAGGATTACAACAACAGGAGGTAGAAAAGCCTCTAGCTCAAACTACACGCTTAATTAGGCCATTATTCTGAAAAGTCTAAAATGAAATTTTAAGCAAACATAAACTACATGAATCAAGGGATTCATGCTACAAACATGACATACTAAAACGTACAAGTGATTGAGTAAATCTCTTTCATTTACTTATTCTTGCATCCGGTAAGATAGGTCCGTGCAAGCAAGAAATACTTCTCTTTCTGTCTTTTGTATTCCTTGTATCGAAGGAAAAAGTAACCAAGATAATCAAATTCAATTGGGGACATCTTTGCCTGTTTATCATCAGAAACAATATCAACAAACAATAAAGGGCGTGGTTCGACTAAGAAAGCATTGAGAATAAAAGAGGAAAATATACTACCTGAATCACACCCCACAATGCCCAGAAAACGTGAGAGGCAAGGGAAAATGTATTTGCCTCAACATACAAAGCTTCAAGATCTTTCTCGGGCACCTGTATTATATTAAGTAAATGATGATCTTAAAGAAACACAGGAGATATCTATTATAGGGCACGAAAATAAACTAATATTCGTATTTCCAATAACTTATGTACCCTGAAGTGCAAGTGTTTTTCATGCTACAATATTGCTAAGTACCATATATATGCACCAAGGCATACTGAGATAAGGCTATTTCAAGTTAAAGTCAAATTTGAATATACTTCAAGGGTACGACAAAAGTGGGGATTTCGGGAGATATTTAGACAGTTTTATGTAACAAAGATCAGCCTTAGGCAGACAAAAGTGGGGATTTCGGGAGATATTTAGGCAGTTTTATGTAACAAAGATCAGCCTTAGGCACATCCGCAAAAGGAAACTTCACTCCAACAGGAAAGGCAACCTAATATAGTTGATACACCAAAGGGCTAGAGTGTCGAAGTGATTAAAGGCTAATGGAAAATAAGATGATCATGGCATAATTGATGGATTGTGTACATCTTATTTTTTAGATGATTGACAATCTGGAAACAGTGAAATAAAATACAAAAGAAATATTTAATCCCATTCACTGTGATTGGTACCTCATGAGGTCTTTCAGGTTGTAAGTAATGCCTGAAGAAATGGTATTGTTCATTTATATTTGGGTACCTGCATTATGAAAATGATGAACTGAAGTAACAAAGAAAAACCTAATTAAAAGAGAGAAACAAGGATAAAGAACTCACAAGTCGAAGTCACAATCAAAACCAGCATATTCTGCAAAGTGGTTTCCTATGTCATAGCCTCTATAGTTGTATGATGCATATTCATAATCAATGAAGTAAAGTTTATCTGGAGAAATGTCAGACTAAATTAAGAAAAAACAAAAGATGAAAACCTCATCAATTAATAAAAAAGCTGGTTATCTAAACATCATCTCTTCACATGTGAATGTTAAAATATTTGTGAATTCCAGAGTTTGTTATAAACTGAATGAATAGATTCACATCAGAAATTCCTGTTAACAAACAAACTAATTAAAAAAACAAACGCATTACTTATTCAAAAAAATACTCATTGTGTTGGTTTATGACTAATGTTGTGTACTTCTTCTGCTTTAATTTAAATCCCGAATAATTAAAATTGGAGTTAGTATACTAAGCTCTTGATCCAAACGGTGAGGTAATTTTGTACTCATTTAGCAACCATTGGAGAAAAACAGATATAACAACTTTTCTTGAACAAAACCATGCAACACCGTCACATTTTTAATTTTGATAATGTTTCCTAATCCGAAATAAGTAAATTGTACCAATGCTTGGCTCATGAGTATATCATACACGCATTTTACGAAGAAAGATAAAGGAAATGTTAAAACTGTGTGTGTGTGTGTGGATGCAGTGATGATATAGAACTCCCAACTCTTGAGAATGAGTTCATAGACATGGCGTGCATAGAATAGCAAGCACAATAAATAAGCTACTGCCTTTTCTACAATAAATAAATAAATACATTAACAAGTAGAAGCACAGGCATGCTTACAAGCGAGGTATTTAGATACCTTCTTCATAATTAATCATTATATTTCCAGAAAGCAAGTCGTTGTGAGCAAAAATTACAGGAGATTTGAGTAGATCACACAATCCCTGTCACAAAAAATATATATATAAAACCCAGTCAAGAGAAGAAATTATGACCATAAATAAAATGAACCAATGACTACAACTAATTTAGCCTTTTCAATAAAAAAATGGTTTAATTAAGTTTTAAGTATCTCATAAATTTGGGTATTTTAAATTGAATCCTTATCAAAAAATTGTTTTATTGAGTGCTCAAATGTTTTCTTATTTTCGTTTAAATACCTCACCGTTTGATTTTTGCCATTTACGGTATGGTGTAACTGATACTTCTCATCTATAACTCACCGATCAACTCATTTTTTTCTCTCAAATCTCCTCCAACTCGCTCCTTTCCAATAGAGTTGATTGGCAAGTTGGAGATGGGAAGACGAAAGTAATGGTCATGTCATCCCGGCAAAATCAAACGGTAGGATACTAAGGTTAAAACGAAAAATATTTGATGCACTCAATAGAGCAGAAATTTTTAATAGGAACTTAATTGAAAATTTCCCTAATTGATGAGGTACTTAAAACTTAATTAAGCCAAAAAATAATCTTCACAAGCACAAATGAGATGGAAAAGATTATGCCTGGAAACTTTGGCCCTTTCTTTGTTGGGCATGTCCTAATAAATATTTAGCAAAAGTGATTGGACATTGACAGCAAAATAGATGGTAGTCACCACTAAAAATATAAACTTAACTTTCAAATCTAGTTATTAGAGTTGGACTTCAAATATGTTGATAATTTATATTCGTTTGACCCCTGAATTACAATCAAAGATAAAAACAAATATAACAGCTAAGAAACGTCGGAAAGAGCAACTACCTTGAGCTCAACAATTTCATCATGAATTTCCTTGAATGAAATCGTTTCATAAGTCTTCCGGATTTCACTATCATCAAATTCAAGAACAGATGCTGGAAGAAAAAGTGGCTACTCAAATACTAATAATACAAATCTTTCAGGCATAAACATACAGAAGCCGTTGTCAAAAGCATATTGCATGAGGTTAATCTAGCTTGATGATAGTTTTAATATATTGAAGTAGTACATCATCACATAGGACTACGAATACAGAATGAAAAGCGTAAGGAACTTTTAGGTAACAAAAAACACACCCCAAAAGATTGTATATTTATAAATGATTCTATTAGTCCAAAAACAATGACAGATTTTTCACAAGACATAACAGATCATTCTGGTATTATAAGTTACTTTCAAAACATTCCCTAGCATGTGATCTTTAAAAAAAAGTTGCTTTCAAAACTAAATATCAGAGAATGGTGAAACTGAAAAGACTAAAAAGGGGAGTTCAAAACTTCAGAGAAGGAATGATAGAAATCAACAAATCAAATTGACTTCAAACAAAATTACAGAAGTAACTCATTAATTGAAATAGAATCGGACAAAGACCACACTACAAGAAAGAAAATATAATAGACCTTTCTCAAAGAACTTCCAAACATCATTCCATAATTGAGGTTCCTTTGAACTTGGAATTTCTACATAATGAAATCTTTTAAGTTGCTTAGCTATTTTAGCAGCAAGCTTTGGTTCCCGCATATCTGCCACGGAGAAAATGTATTTACGAAGTCATTAAACCAGTGTAGCGGTAAACAAAGTATAATAACAGATAATTGAGAACTTCAGCTTAGAGCCTCCTCATGATCAAAAGTCAGCATCAAGTCTTAGGTTGGGTTAGGGAAGTACATAGTTGCTACATTTAAAGATAGTTGAGCATTCATGAAGTTTTCCCATTTGTACCTGAAGGTGATAGAGTTTGAGCATTAATAAAAGATTGCACCATGCCATTCCCAAATATGCCGAGCCACTTAGCACCAAATCCTGCAGCTGTGATGAATTTGGTAGCCTAAACACCAAATTTTACACCAAACTTCAAGTAAAACCATTGAGTAAAATACAGATAAGCAACTAATTTAACAATTATAAACTATAATCTTTTTTCACCATAAGAATTCATATCTTTCTCTGATCACAATCTAAACCAACATCCACCATAAGAATTCATATCTTTCTCTGATCACAATCTAAACCAACATCCTCCGTGCACATCTAAGCAGGGATATAAATGAATAGTATACCTACAATTTCATCAAGTTTTCTCTTTCTTTTCTTATGGATTAATGAACAAAGTTTTGCAGCACATCATCTACAAGGGACTTATGTTGATATGGATTTCAACAGTTTTTAAAGTCGTGGTTTGCTTATCCCTTCCTAATAAGTATTATTTTAACTTTTAATTTGGCCTTATCTCTAAGGCAGAATAAATGAAAATGAAATCCATAATACATACTCAAGAAATTATATATTTATATTGAAAGACATTTTTAAATCCTACTCCCAAAAAGTATAAAAGCCATGCAACATCATCTAACATAGGAAACAAAAATTTGCATAAGATTATTTTAATTATTTTCTTATGCTGCTTCAGAAAGTGGAGAAAAATAATTCAACAATAATAAAGGAATAAATAATTGAATTACCAAATTTATCTCAACTGAAGATTAGTAAGCTCAAAATGAAAGCTAAAGTTTAACTTTACAATTAGAGGTGTCAATTTATCCCTGTGTGTGTCCAAGGGCTAGCTCACTATAATGGTCCAATTTTTTCCCAACTAACGAGGAGTTTTTAAGCCCACTTAGTAAGGGGGTGGACCATGGCTTAAAGGCTTCCAGCCTACAAGTTATGTCTATATCAAAAATTGTTTTCCTCAACTGATTACAAAAAATATAAATAATTTCAACTCGACCGGACTAGAGTTCCTGAACTTGATCTCAAACAAAATAACTTTAACTCAGCCTCAACCTAAAATATCTTTAACTAAACCAAAACCATAGTACATTAGTTTAACCCCAATAAAGGTAATTTTAACTTGACCTCAATCTCGCTAGAGTATCTTGAACTCAAACCTTTGGGTATGTTCAACTCAACTTTGACCAAGATATTTCAATTCCATCTCAACTAAGGCATCTTCTCCATGGTCTCAGCCGTATATCAGCCTTAACCAAAGCCTCTTTAGCTTGGCCATGGCTAGACCATTGTCAGTTCAACCTTGACCAAAGTATTTTTACCTTGGCCTCAATCACATTATTTGAATTCTACCTCAACTAGACTAATTTCACACCAGCCTCTACCAGAGCATCTTCAACTCAATTTTAACTAGGGTATCTTCAACTCGACCACGACCCAGGCATTTTCAGCTTGGCAGTGCCGGAGAACAACTTCGGCTTGGCATTAGCCAAAACATCTCCAGACTGGGCCTAGGTCAAAATTTTAAAATTAAGGCCCATGGGATGACCCAAACCCACATGGGTTGACCTGGTTTGACAAATCTACTTGCAATGGTAAATCGATGAAAATCTTAGCCCATCAACAAATAATAAAATATGACAAAATCCTGGAAAGTATTACTGCAAGCTTGCCACAAGCATACGTACATTTCAGTTACCCTTAACATTCAATTATTCATCAACCAGAGAACAACATTGCAGAAATAACAAGATATAGACGGCTACTTCAACACTAGATGACTGCAATATTTGACTCAAGAAAGGACGCACAAGCATTCAGTGACATGGCTAGTTTTGTATGTAATCATGCAGTACAGTGTCTAACCTGCAATTCCCGCTGACGATCTATAATGTACTCAGTGTTGGGTCCATACAATCTGATGGTTATAATTTCCTCAATACAATTTTCTTGTTTAACTGAAACCTTGAGTACTGACAGACAATGACAAATGCATCAACGACATCAACAACAACACAATACTACGGATGAGCGACAAGCAATTAAACAACCAGATGAAAGTTTAGCTGACTCTATTTCTGGATTTGTGAAGTAAACCGTTCACCAGACATAGCCATTCAGCATGTGAAAATCAAGCTTGAGATGAACAAGAATTTAATTCTTTCTTCAAAAAAACAACATTAACAGAACAACTCACACAAATTTGTAATTCCCCCGGAAATTTTCTCAACAGCAAAGCAAGAATCATCCAAATCTGCCCACGCCTTGAACATGTCCTTGCACATATTTCTGCAAGAAACAAAACAAAACAAAACAAAAAAAAGAACGGGAAATGATGCAATTTCAGGAATAGAGATGAAACTGATTTAGCAACGTTTAATAACATAAACAAACAAAAAATCAACGGTTCAACATTGAAAGTCATATTCTATTTTAGGCATCACACCCCACTCAACACCTAATCCAAAGAAATTGAACAATTCTAATTAATCTAGAACCGCCAAACCCCAATTGATACCTCTTCCCAGCAAAACCTGACCCACCCACTTTCCCACCGTTTCCCAGCAACCATACCCAGAAACAAAGAAACCCATGAAAGTTCAAACGAGAAGCGCGCGAAAAAGAAAAAAAAAAAAACTTTATTCTTTATTTTTATTGAAAAGGAAAGAAAAAAAAATGAGAATCACGTACAGGACGAGAGGTGTCATATGAGGAAGTTCGAGCGAAGGGTCGATGGTAAGCTGCGAGGGATGAATCTTGGAGACATAGTTATGGCTAGCTTGTTCTGCGACTTCAACGGGGTTCCAGATCTTAACCTCTGCACCCATTGATTGAACCAAACGAGAAGAGAGAGAAAAAAAAAACAAATAACGAAGGAGGGCAAAAAAGAAGAACACTAGAATTTGTTTACATCCAAATAATATAAATAGTATACATAGAAACACAATATTTTATAATCAAAATAAAGTTAAAAATTGTTTTAAAGTTTTGACTAAAAAAAGAAATGAAAAAGAGAAAAAAAAACTAATGAATTTCAAAATTTTTCTTTGGCCAAAATATCGATTAGAAGATTTAGCTTATATAAATCGTTATTGATTTAATACCCAAAATAGAAACCGTTTCAATATAGTAAAGATATGTATCCGCGTGTGAAAATTCGTTAATCTAATTTTATCTTCTATTTAGCCTATTTATCTATCATGGGAAAATATGTTTGACAAAAATTTTGTTGTGTGGTGTTGCATACTTTCAAATCAGAGGTGTCTCCTACTATGTAACAAATTTTTATTTTAAAAACAGATTAAAAAATTAAAAAAATCAAAAATACATAACATATTTTTAACATTAGTATTATAAAAAATACCTGATTATATCAAATTATTAAAAAAACTAAAAAGCATAAAAAAAAAGCATGATCAAAATTAAAGGATCTTAATTCCGATATGACTAAGTTAGACAGCAGACGCCACCGCCTATTTTCCCGTCCGGCGTCATTGTGATTTGACGCCTGCTTAATTGGTTGATTTTATGGAATCTTAGTTAGTTAATTTAATGTTGCTTCCGGCAACAAAACACCATTTCCTAAAATAAATAGTCATTAGTCAAAATTTAGTTTAGATTCCATACGTCATATAAATATATATATATATATATATATATATATATATATATATATATATAAATTTTAGGATTTTTTTTTCTAATTTACTTTTTATATCTAAATTTTGTAACATTTTATCTTTTGAATTTTTCTCTTTCCTACAAATTTGGGATACGTCTCTAATTGTATTCATTAATACAAAAATTATATTTTATGACGTACAAAAACAAACTATGACGTACATAGTTTTGTACGTTATAATATGTCTACACATTCGTTCTAACATGTATTTTATTGGATTTAATATGTGATTTTTGTTCTTATATATCATTCAATTTAATTGATTTATTTTTACCTAATTTAGAATCTTCAATTTATACTTCAATTATTAATATATTTTTTAGAAAAATATAAAATTTATAAATTTTTCTTTCTCATTTTTCGAAATACATTATAATATTTTATGACGTACAAAAATGAACTATGACGTCCATAATTTTGTACGTAGGTCTACACATTCATAAAATATGATTTTTATACTAGTGATTATCTACTATCTGACATCATTTTTAACATACATTATCATATGGTTCATGCATTATGGTAATACTGAGTACGTTACACTTAAAAGACAAAGGTTGAAAAAGTTAATCCTTTCTTTCTTTATAACTTCTAAATTTAAAAAATATATTTTATTTCCGTTTTCTTATTTACAAACTTATAATCTCTAAATATTGTTTCATTTATTTTTAATTTAAATTCTTTTATATTATCATATTAATGTATAATACTTCAATAAATATGCAATAAAATTTTCAATTTCAAATAAAATAAATATAAATTGTTGGTTATTTTATTTTTCAATATTTAAAATAAAAATTTCCAATCATACTCTCTATTTTATAGATATAATAGCAATGCTAAACTTTTATTAACAAATTATTTATTATTTACTTAAACCAGTAATGAATAATCAGCAAAATTATCAGTTTAAATTTGAAACAATTTTATATTTCTAATACATTATAATATAATAAAACAATATCTTTACACTTATTAAAATTTGATACCAATCATCGTTAATAACGATATTTTATTTTAAAATTTATATTACACAAGACCAATTAATATTAATTTACATTATATTATGTGATTTATTATTTTAATAAATTTTAATTTTAATATTTTATTTAGAAAAATAATATAATTTTAAGTAATCATTGTTTATTTTTTATTAATTATCAATTTCTAAAATAAGTGATGATATTTTATAGAAAATGAAAAAAAAAACATATACTTTAACAACTTCAAATTACAATTCAATCTTATAATTTAAAATGAATTATTAATTAGATGTTTCCTTCTAGGTGTCGAACTCTTATTTCAGTTTTTTATGCAATGGTGGATGATTCATTTATAAGTGTTTCATGGAGTTTGGAGGACCATTGCTCAAAACATTTCACATTGTCTTGAAAACCGGATAGACATAACTTAAAAACAAATGGAAGTTACTCAAAGCGGACGGGCATAGCGCAAAGTGGACGGGTGTAGCTCAAAGTGCTCCGGGTTGAAGACTAGGCGGACCTTCCCCCTTGTCTCTAAGACTGGGCAGGTTCGTTGAAGGCCGGACGGACTCCCTAATCGTTTTCGTACTCCTAGTTGTATTGTTCGTTCTCCCTCCTTCTCAAAGTCGTAGGGGTGAGTACCTGTTAAAGGCACTCCAACGCTCAAGTTAATAATATAACCGAGCAGTTCAAACAACAAATAATGCATGTATATTGTGCATCATGGTCATAAGTCATACCTGAGACATTTATTTATACTAGTTGTAATGGTTTTTTACCTTTTGTGGTCTTGATGACAATCCAATCACACCTTAACCTCCATTAAGGGTTTTAATGAGTTATTATTGTTTATAATCTAACCATGTGGTCGGTCAAGATTATTAGCCTGATAGTCGATCGACCTGGATGATCGACCGATCTTGGTGGTTGGTCAACCTGATGGATGGTCGACCCTAAGTGGTTGATCGGTTTTAGGTGGTTGGTTAGGCGGTACCTAGAAAACCATATGGTACAATAAGAATTCACGAAATTATGAATATGTAAAATAGATATACTGATGTGGTTAATAATTTACTTTAGAATTGAATTTTAGTTACAGAAGAACTTTATTTAAGAAAAAAAGTTATGTATGTTTTATTTTTTACCTAAACCTATATATGATATTTTAAATATTTATAAATTATTTAAATGTTAAAAATGACAATTAAAAAGATAAAAATAAAAAAAAATATATAATTATAGATATAATTGTGTATAAAACCAAATTTAGTTATTAAAATAAAAAATATTATAAACAATACTATGTAAATAACTTTTTATTATGAATAATCATTTAAAATTTTACAAAATAATTACTAAAATGATAAAAGAGTAAATAATGTTTTATAATAAATAATTATTTAAATTAAAATTAGATACTAAAATTATAAAACTAAAAAATAATTTTTTATTGTAAATAATTATTTAAATTTTTAAAAATTATTCAAATAAATAAAACTAAAAAACAAAATAAATGTTATCTATAAATACGAGTGTGGAAAGAAAGAAGTATCTACGGGGAAGGGGAACTGGTACTTTGACACGCCATAATGTTTATGGGTCCCACAGCAGCGAGGAAATTTGGGACAATTTTGTAACTACATTTTCATATTTTTTTTCAATTTGAATTTCAGTTCCAATTTCTCTCTTCGTGCCTAATCGCTCTGCATTTCATAGGTACCTTCTGTCATCTTCCCTCCTCATTTGATGGTTTAAATGTGTGCTCCATTCTTCAGCCACCACCGCACCCGATCCGTGGTCATTGCCGGTGCCATTGGTGGAATTGCCACCGCCGCGGCGGTTGGAGGGAAGCAGGCATTGAAGAAATACATATCAATCTAGCGAATGATTAGGTCAAGAGAGTAGAATGGGCATAGTAGCACAAATTACACGAATACTTTCAAGCTATTTGTCTTTTTATTACTTTTTTGTTGTTGTGCCTCATTGAAGAATTTATCGCCTTGATTTTGATGAAAAAGATTGTTGAGGATTGTTCACTCCCTTGGTTACCCTAATTTTTTAGGTGCAAAGATCTGGTACGAGCGTTATCTCCGACGATGGATGGGAATAAGGACGATGCTTTGAAATGTTTGAGAATCGGTAACTAGGCATTAGAAAACGGCGATCGTTCACTCGCGTTGAAGTTAGTGACGAAGGTGCTACCCGTCGACGATCTACTGTCCACGATAGAGGCGGAAACAAGGGACCAGTCCCCTGCCAAGAAAGTAAGAGGAAGAAAAACTTTCCAATTAGAGAAAGTGAGAGGAAGAAAAACTTTTATGAGATGTTCCGGTATAGGGCCGAGATCCAAACCACCTACACAATTTCCTCTATTCAACCTCCTGTCCAAGTTCTCTTGCGTGCTCCTGTGCTCCAGACGCCCGGAGGGTACCTACTAAAGGCACTCCGATGCTTAAGTCAGTTTAGTTATCCGATCGGGTATCTTAGCTCAGAGTTAAATGTGCAATAAATGAACCTATCTACCTGTGNCCTTTGACTCGTATTTATAGTGGTGGACATGGGCTTGGTATTAAGGTTACCTTAATTAAGGCCCAATTGTGGCCCAACCATCTAAAACACGAGATTACGCTAATCATTCTACACTTACCTTAATCCTGATGATCGTGACCGTCCGGGCATTGTGCCGACCGCACGCCTCCCCTTGGGTCTTATTCTACAGGTGGATCTTGCGTCCGCCCGTCCGGTTATGGCGTCACCGGGCAGCGGTCCTTAGCTGTCAGTAATGGCGGAAAGTGGAATGATACAAAAGCTGTGGTGTTAGCTGTTGGGTCTGTTCGGGTCATCCATTTTCTACGGCCGGCTTTGCCTACGCCGGATAGCAATGGTCGTCCGGCCTTTTCCCTGACCGTTCTCACGCTTGGGCTCTTGACGTACCGTCCGTCCGGTAGTGACCACGACCGGGCGGTGGTCCCTAGTACATGAGATATTGGGATTAGAGAAAAATTTCAATCCCTTCTAGACAGAAGACTTTAGAAATTCACAATCTTTTACAGGTAGAACTACATGTCACAGGAAGGAGAAATAACGGCTCCTATTGCAACGCAAGGCGCTGTAACAGTTTCTACAACTGGCCCGAAGCCCTGTTTAAGGTCTCCACTAAGTGTAATAGCTGACCAGCTACAGAGGTGCGACTACATTGGCTCTATCCGAACGAGGGATTCAACCAACCCTCTTTACGTTGAGCTTGAAAGACAACATCTTCAGCGCCCTAGTGGAGCTGTACTCAAGCCCTCCGAGACCGAAGACTTTAGAAATTCACTTAAGAATTCACAACCTTTTACAGGTAGAACTATAATCTTTGACAACATGTCAGAAGGAGAAATAACGGCTCCTACTGCAACACAAGGCGCTGTGACAGTTTCTACAACTGACCCGACGCCCTGTTCAAGGTCTTCACTAAGTGTAATAGCTGACCAGCTACAGAGGATCGGCCACATTGGCTCTTACCGAATGAGGGGTTCAACCAACCCCGTTTGCATTGACCTTGAAAGACAGAACATCTTCAGCGTCCCGGAGCTTGATGAGATACCTCTTGGTCTTGACTCAAACACATCCAAGAAGAGAAAGAGTTATATATGAAAGATGAAGGAAAACTCTTTATCTTAAGTCATTATGGAATACCTCTAATAAATTAGGAATATTTAGATTTTGTATTAAAGGTGGAGTAGTATAGAATTTCTTTTTAGACTTTGTATCAAGAGATGTGTAGAGTTTTTGAATAATCTTGTTTAAGTTGTAGAACAATATTCATGTTTAACTTAAGCTAATCTTGGATGATTACTTTTGTAACTTTAACTTGGTGTACGTTAGTTCATATGAGACATGATAGTCATATGACAAACACTTAGTGAAAGTTTTCTATAAAGATAATTGTTATATGTCATTTTTTTAGTAGAGAACTTTTGTTAAAGTGATTTTGAAATGTAGGAAAATATTAGAAGAAGGATTGAATAATGTTTTAAACTTTTTTGCAATTCAACACTTAATGATTATTGCAAGGGTTAAACAGTGTACAATAGTTGTTAGACACATGTATTTTTCAATAAAGTATTTAAGAAAATGTTTTAAACAAGGAAAACAATAACACAAATATTTTTATATTGGTTTGCTTAACTTAAACTATGTTCAATCTCCTTTAAGACCACTCAAGGGGTTCTATTAATATTTTACAAGATTACAATGAGTATAAACCACTTTTGATGTATATCGAATTTTATCAACCACTCTTGATTCTTAAGTATTATCAATTACTCTTGTTTTCCACTAGTCTACTTGATTATTATGAGTTTAATCATTCCTGATATCTATCCTAGACAAACTGTCTAGACTATTTAACTCAACTGTGTTAAACAATACAAGTGTTTGAATTCACTTTTGAATATAAACACAATCGGTGTTTTGAATACAAGTACATATTGAAATAACTCTCAAAGAGAGAATATATTTAATATAATGAAATCTGAGAACTTGTAAAGTTCTTTCTCTTAAAATGAAAGGTTATAGATGATGTAAGCTTGGATCTCTCATTTTTATTGTATATTCTTCTTTTTTCTCTTATGTGAGTCCTCTTTATATAGCCAGTCTTTTTCGAGAGATGACTGTTGGACACAAAGTTGACTTTCCGATAGACTTCACAACCTTTTTAGGTCGTTAGTCAAACTGAGGTCTATGGTGTAGAGTGGCAGAACTTTATAAACGTTTTCTTTCATAAGTAGCTTATACAATCTTTATAGCTAAAAACTTTGAGGAAGCATTGCAGGAATGTCTTTCTATCTCTCAATGTCTTTCTGTTCTTTGTGTAGAGCTCTTGAGTAAAGTTGGTGTTGTCATTACTTGCATAGGACAAGGAGAGCAAAATATAAAGCAAATGAGCAGTTTTTTGTACAACATTAAATATTTTAAAGTGTTGATGATCATAAAGCACATTGTGTGTTTAAAACACTTTGGCACATGTCAACATCTTTTGAAGGCAAAGTGTTTAATGTACTAGATTTAGATAATATAATCTTTAAACGCTTGCTTCATAAATTGTCTAAGCTACTTTACATGGTTTAGTAGAGCTAACTTTTAAATGCTTTATCATTTGTTCAGATGATATATCTTTTCTTCAAACACTATAATGTTTAGACAATGTTACGAGTTCTATAACGTTTAACACTTTTTGTGTCATGCATTAAATGCGTTTGAAATATCAGATAATCATATATCATTTGATAGCGTTTAGGGTTTTATAAATGATTTGTTCTGTCAAATGCTTAGTGCCTCAACACGTTTGGATATTAAATCTTAAACATTAGTGTTTAGCTCAGTGTTCACTTGGATGTTTTCATTATGTCAGACACTATTTGTTGTTAGATATAATTTACTTAAAACACTACATTCATTATAAATGTTTATCTCATTCAATACTTTAGAAAGATAATTATGTTTGATAAACACTTATTTGATTTAGTATTATTCTTTAGCCCATACAGTCGTTATAAACAATATTTCATTGAGTATTGTTTGTTAAACTTCAGAACATGAGTTGTTAAATAATCTAGTATCTTTGAACGATCTTGTCTTAATAGATTTTTCACATGACAAGCTTTTAATGAAGAGTTTTTTTACAAATGTAGTAACCATGTGTTTTTTTCCTAGTGGAAAAACTTTTGTTAAAGTGACTTTCTACATGATACTCCAAGAGTGAAAAGTTTTTCTAAAAATTAGAGTGTCACATGTCTCTCCTTCACCAAGATATGATTTTTATGGTTTGGTGCAAGATAAGAGTGTTTTGGTCTACTTTAGAGACACCTTCATCTAATTATAAGTGTCTCTCCCTTATAAACCCATTTTGATATTAGTAATGAAATGCTACCAAAATTTTAAGTCATTCAAACTTGTTTCGAAAGTCAAGGTTAGAGCATCTCATACGGTTTTCTTTTGTCATTCTTCTTTAGAGTTGGGTTAACCTCTCAATAGAACCATCAACCTCCTTTATCCCACCAATAACATACCAAAATCGAGAATAACCATTCCCATAACTTTTGTGTCATTTCTATCACTATAGTTTCATCTTCTTGTTTTGACTCAACCTAGTTTGAGAAAGAACCTATCATTAAGTTGTACTCAATTGAAGATACAATACTTTGATACCATGCTTGACAGGATCATCCCCTTGTTGGCATCGACAAATACATCTCTCACCGGTTCCTTGACTTCTACGCTAATAACTGTGATGCTTGTACGAGAATTCCTTTCCCCAGATCATTCGATAACATAAATTGCTCATTAGTCTACGACTTATGACAATCATTGGGTATTACTTTTGAATGCAATGAAGCCAACTAAACTCGTTGATATTCAAAGTAGTTCATTTTATGTACCTTATCTTCGTGATGTTCCTAAATGGACCTCTACTGATAATTCACTCTAGATGATAGAATTACTCGCATTTTCATTGCAAATATGTATACCATTGTTGATTATATTTATTACTGTCGTGTAATATGACAATCAGACATTAATTCGCGCACAGCTACACATAAGATTTTAATTTTACATTGATTAGTTATATGGTCTAAACCTTTATTATAACAATTTCAATTATTATTTCAGTTTGTATGAATGGTTTGTTGCTTTAATATTAAATGTTCAAGTGTGGTACCATTTCAGAGAACGAAAATAATCACAAACACTAATTCTCAATCTCTTTTAGTATTATTATGTATCAATGTTTTTCTCAATGGAAACCTCTTATTGATAAAATATTGAGGAGTGTTTTGATTTTTATTTTTAATTTTTATCTTTTAATTAAATACAGGAAATGACTATTCATATAATAAGGATTGAATGCAATATTAGTGGTTATTAAATATTACTTATTGAAAATTATTATGAAATGTAGAGAATCTTGTTTAATTCATACACACTTGTAATACAAATGGATGGATACATAATATATAAATTTAGTAAAAGAGTTGACTTTTCTCTTTGTAAAAGTTTATAGAGTTGAGTTATAAGACCCTAATTTTGATATTATTAGGATAACTAGTGATCAACCTTGTGATTTCTTTTAGTATATCGTCAATATTTTTTTTTCAAATTGAATATCAAAACGGCGAGAGGTTATATATATATATATATATATATATATATATATATATATATATATATATATATATATATTCTTATTTGTATTTTTAGAATTATGACAAGTATTGGTTAAAATGTTTTCCAACCTAATGACTAACACAAATTGTTTGTTGATGAGTTTGTTTCATAAATGGAGAAGAAATTGAAATAAAGTTTTGAGGAGAGAAAAGGAAAAAAAAAAGAGTTAAGGTATAAATATAAAGAGAACATGTTTGATAAATATTAGAAAAGACATGTTCATATTGGAAAAGAAAATTAGTGAATAAAAAGAAATAAAAGAGGAGATGTTAGGAGAAATAAAGTAAAAAGGATGAGTTGAGAGAAAAAGAAAATAAAAAGGAGAAGTTAAGAGAAAAAGAAAATAAAGATGATGAGATTAAAGAGAAAGTAAATGAAGAGGAGGAGTTAGAAAAAAAAGATTAAAAACAATATAAGAAAGGGGAGAAAAAGAAATAAGCGAGAAAAAAAAAGTAACTAATAAAGAGAAAAGACAATAATAAAGATAATGTTTTTTTTTTTTTTTTATGATTGTAAAAGTATTGTTACTTTGTCCATTCAATAATGAAGGAAAGGATTTTTCATGAGATATCTATGTAACAACTCATCAATTGGCATTAGGTACCAATCAATCAACTATTTTTGTTGGGTGTGCTTACTTGGGAGTGATTGGGGGAAATAATTTGGGGAAGAGTCATTGAGTGAATTTGAGGATAATTTTTTTTATGTTTATTTTAGTGGATTTGGAGGTAATTGAGAGTGGATTTAGAAGTAAAGTTTCTGAGAATTAGTGAAAAATTTTGATTGATGTGACAATTTTAAAAAATTTGTTTAATTCGTAGAAATTAAAGATTACCAAAATGCTCCTAAGTATTAAAATGATATTTGTTAATGTTATATTTAATTGTAAAAATGTTTATTGAGAGTAAATAATTAAAAATAATTTAAAAATAAAAACATAAACCTTACATAAATTTAAAAATAAATCTAAATAATTATAAAAGTTAAAAAAAAATTGGAAGTTATCTAAAATATTACAACCACTGTTATTAGAAGTGGTGAATCAAACCTAGAAATACCCCTGAGGCCCCCCAACACCAAAATCACCATGCTCCTCCTTCAAGCCACCAATCAAATGAACAACACCAGACCAACAAAATCAATAACCCCTGATCCAAACAACAAACCCTCCCCTCTCGTAGCACTACCTCACACATCAGAACACCAAATATGAAGGTTGGGAAACGAATATGAAGGTTTGAGAACCGAATACGAACACAATGGGAGAAGTATGGGAACTGAATATCAGCACTCGTAACCGAATACCATTGCTTCAGAAATTCTTCATCCCCTGTAATCGAATATTGCTGCAAAGTAACCGAATATACCTGCAGTTCTTCCTCTTCAAATGCTTGGAACTGGTCTTCATCTTCAACCTTCAGCCATCAACGTCATCTACCATAGACAAAGAAACTTTGTCTTCCTCATCTACAACCTGTAACGTCAGAAACCAAGCCAAATTTTCCAAAAAGTCTTTGTGTAAAACTAACCTCAGACTTGCTCTTCAATGCACCGAACACAAATTATTATTATTATTGCTCTTCAAGGAATCGATTTTTTCATATGTTGGAGTTAGAATTATATAATATGCAGAGGGTAGATTAGACATTGCATGAGAAATCCTCGCAAATCTTTGTACTTCAGCGGGTGATGAAAAATTCACCAATCTTTCAAATCCGTGCCTTTCCTTCCTCGCGATTCGGCTCAAGTGAACATGCATTTCTTCGTAATTCATCGCCCTCAAACAAGCATGAATAGTCCTTTATGTTCAAGTGAACACATTCTAGTTCTAAAATGGGAAAAACAATATAAGTAAATTATTTGGTCCCAGTATCATCATATTTTTCTTGGAAACAGTGTACTCATAACATTCTGAGGATAAATGTACTTGATTCTTGGAAAAAGTATACTCATAACATTCGAGGATGAATGTACTTGAAGAAGGAGGGAGTGACATGATCTTGAGAAGTGTTTTGAATTTTCTTTGTAATTTTTATCTTTAAGGAAATAATGATTCATATAATGCAAGAAAATAAATTAAATCGTTAAAACAAGAACTGATGAAAAAAAATCAATTAAAACATTACTCAAATTGTTACATTCTTCATTAGAGTTGTCATTGTCTTGTTCACGACATTTGTAAAGTGCTTTATTTGTAAATAAAACTTGTCAACTTCATTTCAAACACAAGAAACTTATTTATATTTTTTATCCTTTTGAAGATTAAGGAAAAATAAAATTAAAAATAAAGATGATTAGAATAAGTATATAAAATCACTCACGTTTGCATCAATTATGTCTATTAAACCCACGTTTGTAATAATTACTTTTACTCAATGTTCCTTTCTATCTTCGTATAACTTCTCTTTTGATTTTGTTTTGTGAATACTTCTTTAGATAAATCGAGTTTTCCTCCTTCATAATCATCCTTAGACTTTGTAACTCTCTTCCCTTAAGTTCACCATTTTCAAATATTCTATTTAACCTTCTATTCATTGATCTTTCCCCAACTTTTTTGTTTTCTTTAGTTCAACTATTTTTCTTTGATACTATTCATTGATCTTTCTCAAACTTTTTTGTTTTCTTTAGTTCAACTATTTTTCTTTGATACTATTCATTGATCTTTCTCCAACTTTTCTGTTTTATTTAGTTCAACTACTTTTCTTTGATACCCATATCATTAACACACAACATACACATATATACACATATATGAAAGAGATTATGTTACTTCTAAATCCTCCTAATGCAAACTCTTCCATAAACCTTGATCCCATTATAGACAATCAAATGGTTGACTTTTTATATCTATATTATAACCATACCTTTTAACACTTAAGTCATTCACTTAATTATTTGATAAAAAAAAAATTATACTAAGATAATATAAATGATTAAAGATTAAAAAAAAGTGAAATTCTTCACTAAATATAATAATCACGAGACATTAATTATTTATAAAAATAAAAAATTTTATAAATAATTTGCACATGTCAAATGATTCATATCTTACACACCAACACAACATTAGAAGATTCACTTTTGATTGAAAAAACAAACTAAATCATATTTTCTAGTTTCTTTTAATTATAAATCTATTTCATTTCAATTATATTTTTTCCATTAAATTCCATTTCTTTCTTTCTTATACCTTCTACTAAAAAAGAACTCATTTACCTTATTCTTAGTTACAAACTTGTATCTTTATATTTAAATGTTTCCTTTCTAAATATTATTTCATTTATTTAAAATGAATTGTTAATTAGATGTTTCTTTTTAGGGTGTCGAACTCTTATTTTTGTTTTTTTATCTCATTTTTGTTTTTGATGTTATGTTGGATGATTCATTATTAAAATTCACGGAATTCTGAATATGTAAAGAAAGTATGTATACTTAGTTAATAATTTAATTTATTATTTTGATTATAGAAGAAATTTATTTTAGAAAAAAACAATTATATATGTTTTATGAAAAGAAATGCGATATATAATTACGCGTGTTAGAAAAATGAATTATATATGGAGAAGATGAGAAAGATGAAAGAGTTGCTCCATTAATCTCAAATCGTGGGGCAGTGATAAACTGAATAACAATCTCTCAATTCTTTCTATCTCCAAATGAAACCCTAATCAACTCGATTTTCCGATCTCGATAGCGCGATTCTTCTACGCTCGTCTTCGCTCTTCAACTGTAAGTTCACTTTCCCAATTTCCTTCACTCCCTCTCGATCCACCATATCAGCTTCACGCATCTCTTCAATTTCTCATTTCAATTCACAATCTTTTGTTCTTCTTTCTATTTTCCCCAAAATTAATCTCGAATCTGACATATAAATCTCGGATATTTCTCTCCCTTTTACCCTAACTTTTCAGGTGCAAAGATCCGGTACGAGCGTTATCTTCACCATGGATGGGAACAAGGACGACGCGCTGAAATGTTTGAGAATCGGTAAAGAGGCGTTAGAAAACGGTGATCGTTCACGCGCGTTGAAGTTCGTGACGAAGGCGCGCCGCCTCGACCCCACGCTCCCCGTCGACGATCTACTGTCCACGATCGAGGCGGACACAGGGGATAAGTCTCCTGCCAAAGAGGCAGCGGCGGAAGGTACCGTACCCCCCGATCAGCCTTCTCTCAGGCGAAGGGCGGCCGCTACCTCGGCGGCCACGGCGGGGTCGTCCTCCGCCTCGTCATCTTCGGCCACTTATACCGAAGAGCAAGTTTCAATTATCAGAGAAATTAAGAGGAAGAAAAACTTTTATGAGATATTGGGATTAGAGAAAAGTTGCACTGTTGAGGATGTGAGGAAATCTTATAGGAAACTGTCCCTTAAGGTTCATCCCGACAAGAACAAAGCCCCTGGCGCTGAGGAAGCATTCAAGGCTGTGTCAAAGGCGTTTCAGTGCCTTAGCAATGAAGAGAGTAGGAGAAAGTATGATGTTTCCGGTGAAGATGAATCGGTTTACGAGCAGCGTGCCGCGAGGCCAGCTGCTAGGGGTTATAATGGTTACTATGAGGCTGATGTTGATGCTGAGGAGATATTTAGGAACTTCTTCTTTGGGGGAATGGCCCCTGCAGCCAATTTTGGAGGATTCAGTTTTGGACCAGGTGGTTTCAACGGCTTCAATGGTCACAGGCCTGCTGAACACGCTTCTGGTGGTTTTAATGTTCGTGCTTTAATTCAGTTGTTGCCGGTGCTACTGATTTTGCTACTAAACTTTTTGCCTTCGTCGGATCCCTTGTACTCGCTGTCGAAGAGCTATCCTTATGAGCATCGTTTAACTACACCAAAGGGTGTTAACTATTATGTCAAGTCTACAAAGTTTGCTCAGGAGTATCCGCCTGAGAGCGAAGAACGAGCAACTCTTGAAGAAAGGGTGGAGAGGGATTACTTTAGCGTTCTTCGCCAGAATTGTCATTTCGAGTTGCAGCGCCGCCAATGGGGGTATATCCGGGAAACACCGCACTGCGATATGCTGCGGAAGTTTGAGTTGGCGAATTGATAAGTGGAATCATAATCCTTATTTTTATTATTGTCTTACCTTTTGATGTAGATGCAACAGCTATTACTTGTTTGTGATATTATAGAATGTACAATTTATTTTTTTCACTCTGATATCAGTGAAGCAAGTTTACAATAAGCCAGCTTCTTTGTTGGAATTGTTCTCTCAAATTTCATCAACTATCTCCCTGATGAATTTTTTGTTTACTTGCTGAAATTATTTATTACCTGAAGTATAGTATGAATGCATTGGATCAATTGTGTACTTACATTTGTCTTTTGACCGGAGTGTATTCCATGCTAAGCGGTACGCTAAGTGGTAGAGTAAATCTGTAAGTATTATTTTGCTATAATTCCTTGATTATTCGGTTGGTTTTATTGCTGCTAAGTGAAACTTTTATATATTACGTTAATGCTTTAGCTCTAATACAGTAGAATGAATGGAAGAAGAGAATGGGGGCGAACAATAGATAAACATATGTCTGGAGATGGCAAAAAGAGGAAGGGAAAGATCGACAGGGATTAGCTTAACGCTTCCGTGATTTTACATCTTCATCAAAAGGAAGTGTTTAGAGGGTGCGAAACACTGGCTGAAGCAGGTTGAAAGTCTATGCTTTGAAGCATGATTTTTGGCATAAACACCCAATTAACAAATATCTCTTTTATTGTCTTGCCCGTATGACTTGATCACTTGTCACTTTTCAATTTCTTTCTGCCTCCATGGGTAGACACCCCAAGGGTTCTCAATTCTTTTCAATTCCTAGTACGTTAAGTAGCTATCTACCCTTCTTTGTTTCCTTGATACTTGATAAGTGGAAGCTCTTTGATTGAGGCATTAGTGGAGGCATAGTTGGGTGGCTAAAAAGATTTGACAAAAGAGAGTCGAAGGTCTATGGCAATGAAGAACCATCTGCGGTTGCAAGTTTTTAGTGATAAGATCTATAGCTTCAATATCATCATGGATATAAAGTTTCACGTTCTTAGGGACTTGGTTTTCATTGAAACTATGCTATGTTCATCTGTGTATGCGATGGCCTGTGTGGGGTGTACCTTGTTTGGGTCTGCATGATTGAGGAGAGCCAGAACTAGGCCTAATAAAGTTTGACAATGTAGTATCTTTTTAAATTTGATTATGTTAGTCCGTGTCCTTTTCAAATTCATTAGGCTCAGAAGATAATAGCCAATTTTTCATTTTTTCTTTCCTTCTGTGTCAATTTTTATGGCGGTCTGGCTGGCACTGTGGAGTTTAGCTTGCAACATTTGGTGAAGAATATCATGTGTTTGTAATGTGTCCTGACTTGTGACATAAGTACTTAAACCTGAATCATAAACCGTGGGGTCACTAGGGCTATCTTCTTATTCTCTCTCGACATTTTTCTAAGGATCAAAGTCTCATTATTACAACCGTAGGTATATCAATCGAGACCAACCAGGCTACAGATTAAAATATACCCAATTTCTTAGTTTATTGGAAATTATTTCAATGAAAGTTTTAATTCCTGTCTTCCTATTTATAATTAAAGTTAATATTTAGAGAATTGGCCAAATGGCTTGTCAAGAGCCTATGCCTTAATTTATATTTGACGTAGATTTGGTTTGATTGTAGATAAAATATTATTTTTAAAATGTATAAACTTAACGGCTTATCATTTGTTTTAAAAGCTAAATTCAAAGAATTATAACTTAGAATTAAGTTATATGTAAGTTGAAAATTAAAAAATTAAAGAAAATATAGCGTTTATACTAATTAATTTATGTATAACTTAAATAAATAAGTTAATATATATTTTTTCTTGTAATTTTTTTTACGAAGTCTGTTTTACTATTTTAATGCAAAAACCTTAATGATATAAATAGAAAAATGTCATGAAGAGAGAAGTCATGACTGAGGCTTGATAAATTTAGGATGTTTCTTAAAGAATAGAAATTTTATATGAAATTGTATTTAATGTATTTTTACGTTCATGCGTAAACATGTAAACTTTAAGATAATGTTTTGATGTAAAGCTTCTCAACTAGCAAAAAAAAAGATTTGAAATGGTTCTTTTCTTAATTTCATATATAAAGAAATCTTGTAAGTTGAATAAAGATAATAAATTGATCAAGAGTTGTTAAAATATTGTAAAATTTGTTGTTCAAAGCTTTATGTGTGCCAAGCTTTACAAAAATACTTTCCATGTATGTTTAGTAAGCAAAGTATTAAAGCTCTCTATTCATGGGAAGACATATTTCTCTACCTTGTGAGAAAAACCTAATTATCTTTTAGATCATTCTCTATCCTTACAAAACTCTTAACTAGGAGTCTTTCTAAAAAATACTCTAGATTGTCTTGTCAATAGTGGTAATTGTTCCACACAATACTTAGATTTCAGTCGAAAGTTATGTTTTAAATAATACTAGGAATTTTTTTGCTTAGAGAAACACTATATCCAAATAATACTTAAGTTGTTTTAAGCATATTTAACTTGTCTAGTGAAACTTGATCAAGATCTTAACATAGTTTGCATTTATAGACAAATCAATGTAAAAAATTAGACTTCATATTTTCTTTCCTTTAGCTTGCTTTAAATTGCATGTAAAATATACACTAACAAAAGGAGAATTTATAAATGAATAGTAGACGCTTTTACAAATTGTATATCACATTAGTGTCATCATTGTATTAGATGCAACTTTGCGATTTCAAAAAGTTTTAATACACCATTCTACATCCCCTCCCATCTTTGTGTGTATTTGACTTGTTTTGCACAATTACTAAAGACTCTCTTGGACCTTCTATTAATTATAATGTATTTGTTTATTTACTTTTGATGACTAATGGCTTTTACCATTAGATAAAGAGTTTTCCAAGATTAAATTATTTTTGTTTTATGCACTTTTTGTCATTCTCATTCTCTTATGTGTCATACCTTTGTTGGTTCTACTCAAATTCTTGTAACTTGAAAGAATTTTATTTCACTTCTTATCACTCTAGTATTGAATTGTTATTTTATTGTTTTGATACACATCTTTTTAGAATGGTATCAAAGTAGTTTGGTTAAATGATTATTTTTCTTTTTTCTTGAAGGATATAAACTCAGAAAAAATAACTTCTTTTAACGGAGTAAATTATTACTTGTGGAAGAAAAAAAAATGAAGTACTTGTTATATGTGAATAAAATGTCTCTTCCATCTTTGGTTTACAAAAGTCAAATTCCATGTCTTTTAGGGAATGAGACTTTGAACACTACTGAGTTTGTAGTGTTATTGAAATTTTCTTTTTGATAAAATGTGTTCAATGTTATTTTTTATGAGAGACGTGCAAGAGCTATATAGGAGAAGCTTGAACTTTTATATATGCTTATAAATGAAGGAGCAACAAAGTGTAGTTATTATATTGTTAGTTGTAGTATTTTCAATACAAAGGAAGTTAAGAAATTTCTCAGGAAAGTAAATTATGGTATGGACTGTGACGTGTTGCATTGGGGTTGAAATTGCTTGAATATATAACTTAAATTAGGGGTGATGCTGATAATTTTGTGAAGTTTGTATGAAAGTTATTATAAGAGTTTTGGCTTATAAGAGCATTTAATAAATAAGGGTGAATTTTGGTGATTTTATGGTTGAGTTATTACATTGTGTTTGATTGAATTAATGTCTTCGTAATTGTGATTATAATAATTTTATTTCTGGAAGGTTATAGCTTCAAGAAATTATCAACATAGAAAAAAATTTAAGTAAAGGTTGTCTAGTATATAGAATTTATTTGATTCTACATATAATCGTATGACTGGAAAAGAAGAATCTGTAGAAGAAGCTCTAAATTATAAATTGTTGACTAAAAATTTCGGAGCACCACGAGAAGTGATATAGAATAGAATTAGTCTGTTTTTGTGAATTTGATTTCTAAATGAGTTTTTCAACATTTGAGACTGTAATATTGTTAAAAGGGATGAAAAATATTTTTTATTTTGTTTTATTTTGCCTACTGGTTAAGTTTGGTTATGAGAAATCGAAATGGGTCTTGAGATGTCTATAATGAGTGGAAAAATCAGTGTGCTTGATATGCAATGATTTTTGTGATGTATATGTAAAAGTTGAGATTTATAAGATGTATTGATGTGATCCAACTACTATTATGAATCTTGTATAAGTAGAGTGTTTGTGAGACAGATAGAAAATGTTTGATTATGCTTATTTGATGAACTTGTTTATAGAATTGAATAATAAGAGTGATTTTTTTTATAGGATATAGGTATTACTCTATGTTTGATTGATTGAATATTGTCAATATATAGTATTATGATTTAACTTATTATAACGGTATTGATACCATAATTTTATAGTTCAAAGAGATTAGGACATAAACAATTAAAAGTGAAAAACCTTTTCTAGTAATCAATTATAAGGAGAGTATAATAAATTATCAGTGTATTATATATTTGTTATCCTATTTTAGTAATGGATTGCATATCGAGTGTAATTAATTATAAACGTGAACTTTTCAAGAATCTATGTTAGAGGAATCTATGATGCCTTTATATCTTAATTTAAAATGATGATTGAATTGAATGGTGTCGGTTGATGTATGCTTGTTTGAAAAATTGATGTGATAACAATAGTTGAATTAGTTATTTTTAAGGAAAAATGTTAATTTAGGATGAGTCAAAGTGTATTAAAGGGAATTTGTTATATGAGACTATCCTAGTTTCACTAGTATCCAACGAAAAGATAATTGGGTGATGAAAATTAAAGGAGACTCCACTTGAGAAATATTATGATATAAAAGAGGATCATACTTAGGGAACTAGTGAAGTTAACTTTATCATGACTTGATGAATCATATTGTTTTATTTATGATATAGGTTTTGGAAGAGGAATGAGGTGTAAGTATGACCCAGACAGAAGAGTCTATTCAATACATTATTGTGTAGTTTGAGATACTTTGAGTGTTGGCTAATATCTCGTATTTGATTTGACAAGTGTGAATTATTTACACTTTAGGATAGTTTATATAATAAATAATGTTATTTGAGTCACTTGGGATGAGATTTGAATGAACTGATTGGATAGAACCACTTGTGAGTTCATATATTGGCCTTCGCATAGAATATTTACTAAGGAAGTGTTTGAGTATCAAAATATGGAGACAAGTTAATTAAAGAACTTATATCATCTCAAATATGAGTTAATAATATTGTTATATTACTATATCATATATATTAGCTTTCTGTATTTTAAATGCATTTCTTCACATATACTAATATGTGAGGAGTGGTAGAAACAAAGAACGGTGTTAACACCAGAGCTGAAAACAGTCAATGAAGGTTGTTCAGAACTGCCTTGTTAGTTGCATGATTTTAGGAAGATTTAAGATTTATTTATTTTAATTAGTGAATGGCTGGGTCAGTGGGTCAATTATTTCCTATTTTGTAGGAAAGTTATTAGTAGTGATTGCTAGAATCACGAGATGTGATCTTCTAGTTAGTTATTTATTTATGTATTTAAATTAAGTTGCATTCAATAATAAAATATACTTCCAGCCAGCCAATATTCTTCTGTTTTTATTCTCTAAAAACCTACAATTGATATCTAGAGCACTTTTTCTTAAGGGACCCATAGAATGGAAGGAGAGTCAACTTCCTTTCTAGTAGCACTTCCCATCTTTAATGGGGAAGACTATGATATGTGGGCTGTAAAAATGCAGTCTTATCTAGAGGGACTGGATTTATGGGAAGCTGTGGAAGATGATTACACTGTTCAACCGCTGCCAGAGAATCCTACCTTGGCCCAAATAAAAATTCACAAGGAACAAAAAACAAAGAAGGCAAAGGCTAAGTCATCTTTGTTTTCTGGTGTTACAGAATTGATCTTCCCCAAAATTATGACTCTTAAATCACCAAAAAAAATTGGATTTTTTGAAGGAAGAATATGAAGGAGATGACAGAATAAAAAGCATGCAAGTGTTGAACATAAGGAGGGAATTTGAGATGTAAAGGATGAAAGAGTCAGAGACAATCAAGGAGTACTCAAACACGTTATTGGGCATTGCCAACAAAATCAAGTTGTTGGGCAGCGACTTTGCGGACTCCAGGATTGTTGAGAAAATCCTTGTGACAGTGCCAGAAAGGTACGAAGCGTCTATTGCCTCATTGGAGAATACAAAGAATCTGTCCAAGATTACTTTGGCAGAGGTGTTACACGCTTTGCAAGCCCAAGAACAACGCAGGCTAATGAGAGAAGATCGTGTGGTTGAAGGTGCACTCCCTGTCAAGCATCATGATGTCAGAACCACTAAAAAGAAAACTTTCAAAAGGTTTCAACCAACAACTAGTGAAAATGTTGCTCTTAATAAAAAACAAGGTAAGGGTAAAAAGAAAAATTATCCACCTTGCCAACATTGCGGAAAATTGGGTCATCCACCATTTCGCTGCTGGAAAAGACCTAATGCAAGGTGCAGTAAGTGCAATCGGATTGGTCATGAAGTTGTTATTTGCAAAGCAAATGTCCAACAAGAAGCTGAAGGTGATGCACAAAACGCACAATAAAATGAAGACCAACCTTTTCTGCTACCTGTTTCTCCAGTAGCAGTTCAAATGAATCTTGGTTGATTGATAGCGGCTGCACAAACCACATGACCTATGACAAAGAATTGTTCAAGTGTTTGGACATTACCGAAGTCAAATGGGTCAGAATTGGAAACAGTGAACAACTTCCAGTAAAAGGCAAGGGTTTAATAGCTATAACAACTCACATAGGTACAAAAACCCTCTCTGATGTCTTATATGTACCTAAAATTAATCAAAACTTGCTTAATGTCGGACAATTACTAGAGGAAGGGTTCAAAGTTATCTTTGAAAATAAAGTTTGCACAATTAAAGATCCAACCGACCTTGAAATGTTTAAAGTCAAGATGAGGAGCAAGAGTTTCTCATTTAATCCAATGAAGGAGGAGCAGACTGCATTTCCAGTAACATCAAGCTCAGTCAATCTTTGGCACAAAAGGCTGGGTCATTTCCATCATTTAGGAATGAACTACATGCTGAAAAATCAAATAGTTTGTGGAGTTCCTTCCTTAACAGAGAAACCATTCGAATGTGAGGCTTGTAGATTCGGGAAGCAAACAAGGAAACCATTCCTTAAAAGTAGTTGGAGGGCTAGTAAAAAATTACAGCTAGTTCACACTGATGTTGCTGGACCACAAAGAACTCCATCCATAAAAGGAAGTCTTTATTATATTATTTTTATAGATGACCTAAAAAGAATGTGTTGGATTTTCTTTCTTAAATACAAATCAGAAGTAGCTGCAATATTCTGGAAATTCAAAGCATTTGTTGAAAATCAAAGCAATTGCCATATTCAGATCTTGAGGTCAGACAATGGAAAAGAGTATATAGCAAACCAATTTCAACAATTTTGTGATGAAGCTGGGATTGAACATCAATTAACGGCCCCTTACACTCCTCAACAAAATGGAGTGAGTGAAAGAAAAAATAGATCAATCATGGAGATGGCTAGGTGCATGATTCATCAAAAGGAATTACCAAAAAAGTTTTGGGCTGAAGCTGCAAATACAACCGTGTTCATACAGAATAGGCTTCCAACACGAGCCTTGCACAATCAAACTTCTTTTCAAGCCTGGTTTGGTTTTAAACCTTCTTTGAACTTTCTTAAAGTATTTGGTTGCTTGTGTTACTCACATATACCTCAGATTAAACGTGATAAGCTTGATAAAAGGGCTGAAGCGAGATTATTTATTGGCTACAACACAATTTCTAAAGCTTATAGGATTTTTCAACCTCAAACTGGAAAAATTCTAATAAGGAGAGATGTGCATTTCATGGAAGATGAAAACTGGTGCTGAAGTGATTCAAAGAAAAATCAGAACACTGAATTTGAGGTTGAAGACACTGTAGATGATCCACCTGTTAGAGGAACAAGGTTACTCTCTGATATCTATCAAAAAAGCAATGTATCATTGTGCAATATAGCTATTTGTGAACCTGCCAGTTTTGAAGAAGTTGTAATGGAGGAGAAATGGTTAGTTGCAATGCAGGAGGAGCTGTCCATGATTGAGAAAAATCAAACTTGGGTGCTAGTTCCAAGACCTTATGACAAAAATGTTATTGGGGTGAAATGGGTGTTCAACCCTGATGGTTCTGTAAACAAGCACAAAGCAAGGCTTGTTGTGAAAGGTTATTCTCAAATATTTGGGATAGATTATTCAGATACTTTTGCTCCAGTAGCAAGACATGATACAATTAGGCTACTACTTGCCATTATAGCACAAAAGGGGTGGCAAGTATTTCATATGGATGTCAAGTCAGCTTTTCTTAATGGTTTTCTGCAGGAGGAGATTTATGTTGAACAACCAGATGATTTTGTTATCAAAGGACAAGAAGAAAAAGTCTACTTGTTGAAAAAGGCTTTATATGGTTTAAAGCAAGCTCCAAGGATGTGGTACAACAGAATTAATGATCATTTACTGCACTTGGGCTTTCAAAAGAATGTATCTAAAACTACTCTTTATGTCAAACAAGATGGTGCTGATACTTTAATTACTTCATTATATGTTGATGATCTCTTGATGATAGGAAACAATCTAGAACTAATTGAAGAATTCAAGCAAGAAATGAAAAAAGGTCTTTGAGATGACAGATCTTGGTCTTATGACATATTTTCTGGGCATGGAGATCACTCAAAAGAAGAATGAGATTTTTATCTGCCAGAAAAAATATGTAAAGGAGATTTTAAAGAAATTTCACCTTGGTGAATGCAAACCAATGAACACTCCAATGAATCAAAAAGAGAAGCTTATCAAGGAGAATGAAACAGATAAAGTTGATGAAGCTTATTTTAGAAGTTTGATTGGGTGTCTAATGTATCTTACATCCACAAGGCCTGACATCTTATTCCCAGTTAACTTGCTGTCAAGATTTATGCATTGTGCTAGTGAATTGCACTTGAAGGCAGCAAAGAGAGTTGTAAGATACATCAAAGGAACTGTCAATTATGGAGTTAAGTACTACAAGGTACAAAACTTTAAATTATGGTTTTTATGACAGTGATTGGGCTGGTAGCTTGGATGATATGAAGAGTAATTCAGGGTACTGTTTTAGTATGGGTTCAGGTGTTTTCTCTTGGTGTTCCAAGAAACAAGAGGTTGTAGCTCAGTCAACAGCAGAAGCTGAGTTTATTTCAGCTATAGTAGCTATGAATCAAGTTATTTGGTTGAGGAATATTTTAACAGATTTGGGTATGAAGCAAGATAAATGCACATAAGTTTTTGTTGATAATCAAGCAGCAATTTCAATCTCACATAATCCTTTATTCCATGGGAAGACCAAGCAATTTAATGTGAAGTTGTTTCACTTAAGAGAAGTTCAAGAAAGTGGCAAGGCATATTTAGTCTACTGTGCACGGAAAACCAAGTTGCTAACATATTTACCAAATCTTTTTCGCTCAACAGATTTGTATTCGAATTCCTAAAGAGGAGGAGTGTTGAGAGTTGCCTGGTTAGTTGCATGATTTTAGAAAAATTTAAGATTTATTTATTTTAATTAGTCAATGACTATTAGTGGGTCAGTTATTTCCTATTTTGTAGGCAAGTAAGTTATTTCCTATTTTGTTGATAAATTATTAATAATGATTGCTAATTTCCTTATGTATTTAAATTAAATTGCATTCAATAATAAAATATACTTATTCTTCTGTTTTTATTCTCTAAAAACCTACAAAGGCTTAGAATGGTGGTAGATTAAATAATGAAGTCTATCATATTTTGTTAAACTTTATTAACCTTAGTCCTTATTTTTTGAAGTATTTTAATTCTTTTTTTTTGAGAATGCATTTTGAAATACATTATCCAGTCTACGAACTCTAAATGTGAACTTGAGTAAAAATTTAGTGTTAAACAATGTCTTGATCGTATCAATCATTGTGAGAAGATTGCTATTAAAGTTCAAAGTGTTAAACATGAAGAAATAATACTATTAATTTTTAATAGAGTTTATTGCACTATGTGATAATATGTGTAGCTTTGTAGCGTAAACCAAAACAAGGAAGATTATGTAACTTTGAGGTATGTATATATTTGAAAAAGAAAAATGATTATGATATTCTTATATAATTTATGTTATACTCTGTTACACTCTTCGTCCTTAAAAAAATATCTCTGTCCATTTAAGCCATGTATCAAGAATTGCATCCTTATTCCTTCATTGTTAAAACTAGCAGTCCCAATGTCCCTAGCAGTATATACTGCAAAAAAGAAAATGATGATTGATGAATTAATATTAAGCTGCTAATATTGACACACTATTAAACTGTAGTTCCAAAGAACAAACCTTGAGAACAGGAAAATCAGACATTATTATTGTAGCCCAACCAACATAAGGCAAGAACCTGCAGAAAAGACACAAGTAATGAAGTTGTGTAAACATAAGTGACGAAATCATGTTTGGTTTATAATTTGAAAAATGATTTTGCAAATTTCTTCAAAGAAATGAAGAATAAAGCCTCTTGATTTGGAAACAAATATTTTTAAATTCTTTCAATTTAATCCAAAAATGTACTTAGTCGGGTCAAAGCAAATTCTCTTTGACGAGTCCAAAAAGGTGAAGCTTAGTCCTAAGGAAAAGGATTTACCCTACGGCTCTTCCTATAATATGGTGTTTTTGTAACCACTTCTGGCCATAATTATACATAACCCTGTCATCGTCATCATTGTTGTCTCCTGAAATGCATATCAAAGAAATGTGAATGTTTTGAAACGAAAAAGCTAATTCACAATAAATTTTTAGTACTAAATTGAACCGTGAACAAAAAATATAATATATCATATGCTGACAATTGGAAAATGACATGGACACATTATGTAGGCATCCATATCTATTATATTGTACCTTTTGTTAGGATATAAGTTTCTTCAGAATTTTTACGTTCATGAACCTAAGAAAAATCAACAAATTGAGTGATATGTATGTATCATAGTCATCAAATAGTATTCAAATTCTAAAAATAGAAGAAGCCAATAAATCCATTTTGTAAAATGAAAAAAATTCAGCAGTACAAACCAGCTAGCCTTTGATTCTAGAACTAGCATGGTTACCATGTTACGCAGTTCAAAGGACCTATTATCTATAACCTCCACTATTCCTTTTTTCATATGCATTCCTCTGTGTTTCTGTTTATCTGTATTCTGCACAATGCACTAAGATTATGACATACTTTCCATACTACAGCAACTAACTGTTTCAGAGCAGGCATACAACAGGAGAGGAAAGATCATCACACATTAGTGTGCATAATCTTTTCTTTCTTATTTAAAGATACACCGTTTATGATAGGCTTACGTTGGGTGAACTAAATAGAAATTAAAAGGTTGAGCAGAAGAAAACTAAAGTTATACAAACCTCAATTACACGGTGAACAATTGGAATGTCTTTTCCCTGCACAATGTGTAGCCATTTGTCGTCAAAATGTATTTTTGCAGCCACATTAAATATAAATAAATCTTTCAAGACCAGCATTAGATTGCAACAACATAACTGATGGCCAAAACTTGTCTTTCCTCTGTGATTCTGTTTTTTTTTTTCACACAGATTTATTGATAATATTTTGACAGTACACATAATTTTTTTACGAGTTTTTTATTTATTTGATAATGTATTTATGTACTCTAAACCTAATAAAGAAATAACACGTATACTGTATTAAAATATTGTAAAAAACCCTTTGTTAACAAATCATTGCCCTATATAACAAATACATATTTAAGTGTCAAAACAAAAAAGTTCTTCAGAAAACAAGGTGATAAGGATCCTATCCAATATTGCTATGCATGAAAGTCACTAAACTTGTTATGAGGCTAAGGGATTTGTTTGGTGTTGAAAAAATTGAAAGGAAGAGTGAAGATGAAATGAATTTAAGTATGAAAAAAAATAGGAATAATTTTAAAATTGTTGGGAGTTATTGTGATATTTCTAACTCGTTTATACTTATCTGTATATCTTTCTTCCCATGTCTTCTTTATTTCTCTTCAACCAAATACTTCTAATTTCTATTTTATTTCTCAAATATTTATGCTCTACCAACTTATTTCCATTCAACCTGTCTCTTATGTTTCTCTCTATCAGAGTATAAGAAACCTACATAATATTAAGGAAAAGACAGACATGCAGGATATCATATTTTCAAAAGAAACATAAATGTCTTATTTCGAGAATAGGTTGACAATTATAATATTAATAGTTTGATATTCTTCCATTAATGGGAACGGCATGAGATTTTGTTGAATAATTAAGTATTGAGAAGAAAAGAGACTTAAGGTATATCTCTATCTCTCAAAAGGTTAAATACGCTCTACGCAAGAAAATAGAACAGTTTTTGTTTGAACTTCAGTGTAAATCTTGTAAATTGTATTTTCTAACTAGAAAAATAATGTGATTTAATCTCTTGTAAAACATTTTCAGTATCTAGAGAATGACTAAAATCTTAACATAAGATAAAGAATTAAACACTTTTTTTTATAAAAACTAAATAATAAATAATATTATTTTAACAAGACTAAAAGTATATTTGATTTCAAATAAAGTGGATTTTCACTAGCAACTTCAACCTGACATTGGCTACTTTTGCAGTTATAATGGGAGCACTTTTCGGTTTTACCATTTTTCTATATCTTTTTTTATTAAAGAAAGTTAAAACATATGAATAATTAAAAAAAAAAAAGTAATATTTTCATGGGACAAAAAACATGTTCTTGTCAAGACAAGTATATATTAGTAACAAAAGACTGATGGTCAATGCCAAGAAACAGAAACTGATAGAATAATATTAGAAAGCATTTCAAAATCCACATCCAGTACAAAACAAAATAATAATGATAAGAATAATATAATGGTACATACATCTATATTGTAAACCACAATGTCTCCGGCACGAATGGGATCCTTGCTCATGTGCAAAAACAGAATGTCACCCTGTAAGAAAACCATTAACCAGAATCACATAGGCTTGGGACAAAAGAAAATGCAAATGACCATTTACATTATTATTGGCATACGTTGAAATAAACCAAAAATAACATCTTTCATCACGAACTCAAACTATACTTACATTCCTGTTTTCCCCTCGATATACTCGTTGTTCAATAGGTTTTTTATTACCATCTGTTACGCATCTAAATAAAATAATTTGTTTTTCATCATATACCAAAATTCTTGTAGTTACCTTTTCGTTAGGCTTTGTCTTTTAAATTGTAATGATTTTAATACTGAGAGTAAATGCAATACTTTCAAAATTCAAAGGGATAATATGCAAAGTAAAAAAATAAATAAAATGTGAGTGTAAGGTTGTTGAAAGAAAAATAAGATTTATGCAGAATCTTAAAATAGAGCGAGACACGCTTACTCGTTGGAAACCAGGTTCCATGCTTCCGGAAATAACAACGACGACGGGCGATTCGCTGCCGGTAACACAGCTTAGCCCTTTCCATATGACGAGCGCCGATGATACAATCAAACCTGAAAGCGATTGCAAGAGCGATAGGAATTAACGAGAATTAAGTGATTAATCTGCGTAGTAGTTGTTGAATGGGTGATTATGAAAGAAATGGGGAAAAAGGAGCATGGTACCGAGAGCGATGATCTGGTTGAATACTTCTCTGAGTTGAATCGAATTGAAAGAGTGAACGGTGTCTGTGACCCAACCCATTCTGTTATACGCTTCGCTCTTGCATGTGGAAACTTAAATTCACCATTTTTAAGCATTGACTTTGCTTTCATAGCTCTGAACGCACCGCAATTCCAATTCAAACACATATACGTGGTTTCCCCAATGTCTATGCGACATGTGTTGCTTCTGTACTGTTTGAAAAAAGGTCTCAATGCCATTAACGCTTCTTTTTAATTTTTGTATATTACGAAAGAAACAAAACAATAAGAAAGTGTGTAAATGAGAAATAAAATTCATAACATATATCTACACTTCTATACTTAATATACATTTGAAAAAATAAAAATAATAAATTTATAAATTATATGATGTGATAAGAAAATGTAAATGAAAAAATAATTAAATATATAATAAATGTAAAAAAAAAATCTATATATTTTATTATTAAAAAATGATTAAATATGATTTTAGAGACAAAGTTAAAATTTGTATATCAAATTTGAATATATTTTGGTTTCTACTTTAAAAATTAAATAAATATAATTTTTTTAATTAAAAGTGTTTAAATTGATATTTATATTATAAAATGAAATAATATAAACAATTCAAACCTCAGTTTGTGAGTATGATCCTATTGTAAGAAAGTAATAAACATTAAATAAATATAGAATAAACATTTATATTATGCATGCCTTTGTCCAAGCAAAAGCTTATAACGCAAAGATGCATAAACAAATGAGCGTTTGTTCAACGAAGAAGCACTTACATTTGTTGAGATTTTATACTTATAAAATTTTGTTTTATCCTTTGTACAAAAAGTTCTTGATCAAAATCAAATAAGGTTTATTGAATTTTGCCCTGACAAACCAAAACTTAATATATTATTTGTTAAAACACAGATTTTATGCCACTTGTTTGGCAATTATATGGAAAATGATATTTTAACACTATTTTGACACTGTACACGTATTAAGATGTGGTTGGACGATTTCAAATTAGAAAAGCTGAGATAAGGACATATTTTGAAAAAAAAAACCAAAGTTCTTTTTTTAATTTGAAATCGTCCAATCACATTTTAACACGTGTGTAATGTCAAAATGGTGTCAAAAAATTGGTGTTAAAATATCATATTTTTCCAATTGGAAATATAGACGTAGACATGTGTGTAATTGTTTATGACTTAGCATAGGTTGTCAAGTCTTGTTCAAAGACTTTTAATACTGGTGTTTAACCCTTATCTATTCACCATCTTTCCCAAAGTTGTAATATCACTTACTATCTGAGTGAATCTTTTATTAACATCACATATTATGTCTTCTTGTAACATCCTCAATTTTGCACTCTTGTATGAAAGTACTTTTCTTAGTGTTCTTGACCTCTCTCATGCCTTTATAGATAACTTCAAGTACTATTCATATTTTCTTGACACTTTAATACTCTCTAAAATTAATTAAGCCTTTTGCTCTCACATAATATTAAGCTTCATCATCAATTATCTAAAAGTTAAGAAATCTTTAGGAATCTACATGTTTTCAACAATTTCAAAAGAATTGAGTTATTAGTTTACAATAACATCCTAAGCTTTTTGATTCAAGAAATATTTTCATGGAATTTTTTCGAAAGAAATACTTTTCTTCTATAAATAAATAAAGGTGACCTATTATAATAATGACACTCTCAATAAAGATTTGATTTACCACCAAAACATGATACATTTTTTTTGAAAGACTATTAGAACCAGGTGAATTGATGATTTAAACTTTCTTTGTTTATTAACAAACTTTGAAAGACTTCTTGAAATAATCAAATTAGAAAACGAGTTTTCTAGAAAAAAAAAACAAATATATTTAAAAAATAGTAAAAGATAAGGAAAATAAAAATTGTATAAATAATTTTAAATTAGTTTGAATCAATCTGATTCTTCATCCAACATCAATCTACTAACCTTAAAATGATTGTTTTCATCATGTAGTCACACAATATATAAACTAAAATCTTTTTAAAAATATCACATATGCAAAAACCTACTCCACAACTTACATTTCACATAATGTAATTAAAAATATATAAAACTTACCTCACATAACTATAGATAAAAATGCATAAAACTTTGGAAGAATGTTACCATAGTGATGAATGGTCAAAAATTAAGTTTAGAGATAAAAGAAACTATTTTCAACACAATTTGAATTTTCTAAAAGCACTCTAAATTGTCCTGAAGACTGAATAAGCTTTCTAGTGGCCTCCATCATCCAAGTTACATTCTTCATTGTCTCCTTCTTATTAAAGTCATGTGGGTGGATATTTGTTAAAGGCACTCTAACACTGAAGTCAGTAATATGACCGATCGATTAGCCCAACAAGTGATGTTTATAATGTGCATAATAATCCTAAAGTCATACCTAAGATCTTTATTTATAATAGTTGTGATGGACCTTTACCTTTTGCTGGCCTAGTGACGGTCCAATCACATCTTAATCTGCAATATGGACTTAATTAATGAGCCATTATCACTAATATCTGACCATACTATTAAGTCATATGGACACGACCTAGGCTTGGGTGGATGACCTTAGTGGACAGCCTGAAACGACGACTTAGATGAATGACCAAGGTGGAACACCTAAATGGACGACGTGGGAGGATGACATAGGAGGACACCTTAGAAAGATGACCTGGAAGGACGGTTTAGGAGAATGGTCTAAAAGAACGGTCTAGAAGGATGACATGGGTGCTTGATCCTAAGACAGACCGAATGATACACACGGGTACATACACGGGTACATAGACTGTAGTAGATAGTTCATAATTTCTTTTTAATAATATTGTTATATATTGTTTTTAAAAACAAAATCGACATAGGTTAAAAAATATTTTCAACTTAATTATTAACGGTGTAAATTAAAACATATGATAATGAATTATATTAAAAATAAAAGATAAATTGTGCAAGAAATTTTTAAAATAAATTTTAATATAATAATTTAAAATTAACTAAAAATAATCAGTTTGTAATTAAATATGAAAACTTATATTAAGTGATAAAATTTAATATGTTGTTAACATCATGAACACATTTTCTTAATTGGCTTTCGAAAGTCAATTAAATAAATTCTTCAACCATCGATTAAGTTTTTTTTTTTTAATTTCTTTTATTTTAATTTGTTTTTATTTAATAATAATTATTATTATTATTATATTATTAAATAAAAACAAAAAAGGTAAAATAAAATAAAAAATTGAAAAAAAGGAATATTAATAAATTTCAAAAGTCGGTCAAAATTTTTTTTTAACTGGGATTAAGTAAATTTCTTAAACGAAAGTGAGATAAGATTTTTTTAATTTTTTTATATTTTAATTTATATTTTTTTTTGTTTTTATTTAATAATAATAATAATTAATATTATTATTATTAAATAAAAATAAAAAATAAACTAAAATAATAAAAAAATTAGAAAAATAAAGAACCTTAATCAGATTTCGAAAAACTGATTAAGAATTAATTTTTAAAACCGGTTGAATAAATTCCTAAAGCAGTTAAAGAAATTTTTTAACTGACTTTAAAAGTTAATTATCGGCTTTTAAAATTTTGTTAAAAATTTACTTAATTGATAATCTAGTTAAGAACTAGTCAGATTTTAAAAATAAGATTTTTATAGTTTTCAAAATTCATAAAACTCTTAATCAATTTTCAAAGTAAATTATTCTTAATGGAAAATGGAGGTGTAAAAAGAAATTTGTAGAAAATGGTGGTGTGAAAGGAAAACTCTAATCATTTGAGTTAGAATTTTGAAGGTGTAAAAAGAAAATTGAGAGGTGCATGGAGAGAGAGAAGCACCCATCTATAATCTTCAAATGTACAATTCATCTTTGAGGTAGAAAGAGACATATGATAACGGCACAATATGATTAAAAAGGTCAAACAATACAACAAATTTTATTTCTAATTAAGAAAATTAATTATTATTTATTTGCATGAATCAAATATTAAAATAGGATTTCTTATGATTGGATCTAACGTATACTTTTTAAAAGAAATAACTCTTTGATAATGTACATTTTATTATTTAATCATGTATTAAAGTGTTTATCATTATAATTAATTTTTCTTTTTCAACTAAGCTATTTTCTACCAATGGAAAGTTTTCCTAAATCTAATTTATTTCTAATATTTTCCTATAAAACTTATACCCTTTGTTTGAAAGGCGCGTGTAAGAAGTGCAGTTTTGAAACGAAGAGGGAAAAAGGATCACATAATTCTCACACGTGAGTGACACCACACACCGACTCTGTCGAGCTCTACTCCCGAAGTCAATACAAGTCAATTATGTTTTTTTTTTTCTCTTTTAACAACTAATTACTAATTTATTTATGATGTTAAATGAAAAAATAAATTTTATATTTATATTTTATTACATACAAATATTTATAAAACAATAATTCAAATTGCAAGAATGTTTAAATTTATCTTTTGAATTAAGAAAACAGTAAAAACGATGTTCAAATAATTATCAGTTGTGTAAACGATCATTAATTGAAAATACTTCAAGTATCTTATTTTATACATTAAAATATTAATTATTTTTAATACCTTACCAACTATAATTGAATTAATTTAATTTCATTAAATTTCAATAGAAAAAGAAAATGGTCTTGTGTCTCATTCAATGAGTAATTTTTTTCCTTATTCCGATGCATTATTTTGATTCTTTCTTATTATTTAGTGATATTTATGAATACTATGACATATTGATAACATATTTTCTAAATTATATTTATGACCTAATTAACCTGCAACTTTCTTGTACATGAATGACAATAATAAAAAATAGAAAAAAGTATAATTAATTTTAATAATTGAATAAAAGAGAATGTCAATCTTCAAAAGAATTTGGTCATTAACATAATAATCATTGAAAAAAGATAGCACTATCGAGTTTATTTTTAAATAATAAAAGATAAGATGTTTCTAGAGACTGTAATAGTAATATAGGCAATTTTATTTGAGTATAATATATTAATCTCATTTAATTGATGCATGTGATTAAAAGTAATAATAAAAAGCCATTTAGTGTAATTCTTTTTTTTTCTGAAATAATTTAGTTTTATCTTAAAATAAAATAAAATAAATTTATTTTTGCAATAAAAAGAGATAATGCTTTTAATAATGGGCCACTCCCATCATAATCATCACGGTGAGGGGTTGGCCACTAAGAATTAAGTAGCATGTTTCTCTAATCTTTTCTTCGCCACTCACCCTCTCGGCGCGTTTCACGCCAACACAGATCCTCCGCCATCACAACTTACACCACACGCCATGGAACCCAGCAAGCACCACAACAACACCAAGAACACAAACTGCTTCCTCCCACTCATCCTCTTATCCACCTTTCTCCTTCTCCTTTCCCTTCTCGCTTCCTCCACCTCCTCCTCCCAACGCCGCCACCACCGCGCCCGAGTCCCGCCGGAAAAGCCACATTTCGTGGAGTCGAAGCTCAAGGTGAGTCCAACATCGACGAGCGCGGTGCCGCGAATCGCATACCTGATCTCGGGGTCGGCGGGCGACGGGGAGAGTTTGAAGAGGACGCTGAAGGCTCTGTACCATCCGTGGAACCACTACGCGGTGCACTTGGACCTCGAGGCCTCGGCAAGGGAGAGGTTGGAGCTCGCGAATTTCGTGACCAACGAGCCTCTCTTTGTGAAATTCGGAAATGTGAGAACGGTGGTTAAGGCCAACTTGGTTACCTACAGAGGGCCCACTATGGTCGCTAATACCCTTCACGCCGCCGCCGTTTTGTTGAACCAAGCTCGGGATTGGGATTGGTTCATTAATTTGAGCGCTTCCGATTATCCTTTGGTAACCCAAGATGGTAGGAATCTTCTCCCTCTCTCACCAACACACATACACTACTTTCTAACTTACCTATTATGCTTGTTTTCTCGTTAGACCGACTTTTTTTTTTTTCTAAACATTTCTATTACGAAAAAAAAATAAGAAAAATAGAAGCAGCTTATCTAGAAGTGAAAATTATTGTGTAAAAGTTGACCGAGATTTAAAAAAAAATAATTAGATAACTAGTTTTAATTTCATTAAGGTTTGTTTTCTTATTCTCATGGAGAAATTTGTTATAAAAAAATTACCTTCTTCAGTAATGATGTTTCTGTTAATCTGCTTCTTTTGGGGTCTTTAGACATTCTTATCTTTTATCTGTCTTTTTCCTTGCTAAATTTGCTCCCTCTTAAATATAGATTTTTTGTTTCTAAAGGGAATTAAGAATTAGTCTAACTAGGATCAAATCTGTGTTTTAGAAGTATTTTCATATCTTGTTTGTTTGCTTGACCAATAGTTAATTTTGTCGGCGGCAAACTTATCTTTCTCTTGAGATATATATATATATATATATATATATATATATATATATATATATATAGATGAGTTATAAGCTATTAATATTGTAAAGTGGTCATTCAATTATAAATTATTAAATGTACTGTAATTATATTAACTTTTACAATAATTATCTTTTCTGTTGTTTTCTTTGTCGAATAATAACTTAAGATTACGTGGTTGTGTATAACTTTAAACTTCTTATATTGTGTATTTATCTGTTCCTTAAATAAAAAACTTGCATTTAATTGTTTTATTGTTTAAAGTATTAGAAATAATTATTGAGATTTCTTTAAAATAGTTATTATAAAAATTAATAAAGTATATTAGGGATTGAATGTTACATAATACTTAGTAGTAATATTCTTCAAGAAATTTACATTGTAGTAGAATTTAATGATTTACTGATTAATTTTGCTAGTTGTTTGAAGTTAAAAAATAGTAGACACAGATAACCATGGACTATGTTGCCCAGTTTTCATTGTCATTGACCAACTTTTGCAATTTGCTATATTTCTTTTATACAACAGATTTGCTGCATACGCTGTCGTCTATTCCCAGGCACCTGAACTTCATTGAACACACCAGTGATATTGGTTGGAAGGAGTAAGTTAGTAATTATTTTCGTCATTCTGTTCGTTAAGTGACAAAATATGTAAAGATCAATGTATCCGTTCCTTACCAGGGCTACTTTACTCGTTTAAATAGGTACCATAGAGCCAAGCCAGTCATACTTGATCCAGGTCTTTATAGTTTGCAGAAATCTGATGTATTTTGGGCCTCGGAGAAAAGAAATGTGCCCACGGCTTATAAACTCTTTACAGGTGACAAACTCTTACCTATTTTTTTACACGAATCACTGTTTTACTTTCCGCGCACCCGGTCAAATTCGAGTTTGTGAGTGCTAAAAACTACTTCTAATCCCTGCATAGATTAAAGACAATTACAAATACTAAGAGCAGTTAAGGAAATTCTTGAACCTAGCCCGACACTAATAATGTATAGTGTGAAAGATAAGATATTGATATTCAATAGTACGTACTGTGTGTAAGTGTGAATTTCAATACCTTTCTACATATGCTCCCGTTCTTTTGCTTATTTTGTCCACAATTTTCTGACATTCATCTTGAAGTTACATATGTTTCCAATGCTGGTTGGCAAGCATCATTTCTGAGCTTCCAATCCTTATATCCTTTAGTTCATAATTAGTCATAATTACAAATGCTTAACTGGGGCCACTTCACAGTTTCTCTTGTTTTCCTATATATGAAGACATGTACAGCTAATTTGTTACATGGGATCACAGTTTACTGGAATCTAAGATAACTGTCCATAACAATAAAGAGACTTAAAATTAAACAAAGTAACTAGAAATTGGTTGTCTGAATTTCATGTCATGGGAGTTGTTAAAATTTGATTCTTGACTTTGCTCAGGTTCTGCCTGGATGATGCTCTCTCGCCCATTTACTGAATACTGTATATGGGGTTGGGATAACTTACCCAGAATAGTCTTGATGTACTATGCCAACTTTCTGTCTTCCCCAGAAGGGTATTTTCACACAGTCATCTGCAATGCAGAGGAGTTTCGAAACACTACTGTTAATCATGACCTCCACTTCATATCATGGGACAACCCTCCAAAACAACATCCCCATTTTCTTACAGATAATGATTACCAGAGAATGGTGGATAGCAATGCTCCTTTTGCTAGGAAATTTGGCAGGAACGAACCAGTCTTGGATAAGATTGATAAGGAACTCTTGGGAAGAAATGCAGATGGTTACGTGCCCGGTAAATGGTTCACTCAAACAAATTCAAGCACCATTGACCAATATTCTGGGATAGGAAATATCACCGAACTTAGGCCTGGGCCTGGAGCTGAAAGGCTTGGACGCCTTATCAGTGGTTTATTATCAGCAGAAAATTTTCAGGCAAATCAGTGTTCTTGACACCTGACTTTGGAATGCCTATGACGTTCATTGCAGCTTTTCCATCACCGAACAGCTGAGAGGCGAACAATTCATTTATCATTTGACGCCTGGAGGATGCTGTGAGGAATAAACAGCAGGGAAAACAGAAATGGCTACCTTCGACTTGATGGTTCTACAGAGAAATTTTAAAAGGACCACGAGTGTGCTGTCACTATGTATCAGCAGTTCACACGATTTGTTAAACTGTAAGGAATGACAAGTCATCGATGCAACTGTTGTAACCATCAATTATGTAATACGTAGGCATGATGCTTGCTAGGCAGAAACTGAAATAAGTCAGTGTAAAATATTCTCCAAATTCTTTATGCGATGATATGTTAACTTCAGTATATCCCGTGTCCTTTCCTTTCTTTCTTTTGCTCTTCTTTTTTCCTCGTGGAGCTACTGCTCTCATAAATTCAACAATAAAGGAACCACAATTTATATTAATTTTCGTTTCATGCCCATAGGTTCTTGCAAATAACTATAATTAACCTAAAGCATGTAAGAAAACAACACAGCAGTAAAGAATAGCTCACACCCATCAGAAGTGCTCTAAAATCCCCATCTTGAGAATGGAATCCAGTAATCTGCACATTTCCTGCGCTTGTGGATGAGAATGATCACCTGCAAGAAACTCTTCAACTTCATTATCCACCTCTATTATGCTGCATCCGGGCTTCTTTCTCATCCCTATTTCTTCAATCCTACTCCTAACTTGTTTCGCGTCTGCATCCCACCCAGCTTCTCTATATATATTGTAAGTAAGAACATGAGTGCCACAGTCAGAGATCCCCATATCAAGCAATTTTTTCCACACCCTATTCCCAACACGAATATTTTTATGAATTCTACATGCATTTAGAAGAGCACCCCACACGTTAGCATCACTGGCTGCAAGTCCACCCATATTCTCCTCAATAAATTTCTCAGCCTCCTCTACCATGCCAGCTCTTGACAGAAGGTCAACAACACAAGCACAGTGTTCCGTTTTTGGGACAACTCCATAAGAGCTACTCATTTCTTCAAACAACCAAAGGCCTTGCTGAACCATCTTTGCATGAGTGCAAGCAGTGAGAACAGCCACAAATGTAGTCTCATTCGGCTTAGTCCCTGAAGCAGCCATTTGATAAAACAACTCGAGCGATTTCTCTGCATCACCATTCAATGCAACACCACAAATCATAGCATTCCACGCACCCGCATCCTTATCAGCAATGCTCTGAAAAACAGATAAAGCAGATTCTACGCATCCACATTTCGAATACATGTCCACCAAAGCCGTTGCCAAAATTGGATTGGAGTCAAGTTGGAATCTCTTGGCATAGGAATGCACCCACAGTCCCTGTGCGAATGCACCAAGATGAGCACACGCAGTGAGGACCGAGACAAGGACGGACTCATTCGGCTTTGTACCCTCTTTTTGCATCTCTGCAAACAAAGCCAGCACTTCCTTGAAGTCACTAACTCGAGAATACGCTGCCATCATGGCACTCCACGACACAGCGTTTCTGTCAGGCATTTGCTCAAACACTTCTCTAGCCTCTTCCACATTCCCCATTTTACCATAACCGTCAACCATCGCTGTCCCCAACACCACATCTTTCTTTGTCGTTTTATCAAACAATACCCGTGCATGTTCCACCTCACGAGAAACAGAGTAGAACTCGATAAACGCACTCACGACGTAAGGGTCGTCGCCGAACCCGAACATAACGACGTGGCCGTGCACCAAACGGCCAACGACGTTCGAAGAAGGAAGAAGCGCAATGCAAGCCTTGGCCAAAGGTGGGAATGTGTAGTTGTTAACGGCAAGGCCGTTTTGGAGCATGGACAAGTAGCAGGACACAGCGAGGAGGGGTAAACGCGCTTGGAGGTACCCTCTAATCATGGTGTTGTACATGAAGGTGTTGCGGTGGGTGAGGTGGCGGAAGATGGAGCAAGCGTAGGAGAAAAACGAGGCGTCGCTGGAGGTGGCTGCGGCGGAGAGAAGCGGCGCGAGGGCATACGGCGTGTGGTTGTAGCGGCATCGGAGAATGTGAGCGTGTAGCTGCTTGAGTTTGATTAGAGTGTTGCATTTTTGTGTTAGGGTTGTGAGAAACGCCTTCTTAACGGTCATATGAACATCAATTGGAGGGGCATTTCTTCTTCAACGTACTCTGCATAATTAAACACTAACTCAATGTATTTGCTTTTGCTGTTTCTTATTTTCTAACAGTTTTTATTTCTTCCATAATTTGTTAAAGGAATACATCATTCATTATTTAAATTAAATTTATTACAATGTTTATGAATAATTTTTTTTATTGCAAATAACATAATTTTAATATTTCTTTTAAACTAGTATAGCAATAATTACAACTTATATAAATAGTTAAGAATTTACAACGTACAAGTGGTGTCTAAAATATATAAAAAAGTTTCATAAGAATTTAATAATTTAAAAGAATTCCTAATGGTGTGATTTTACATGAAGAAAAGCCCCAAGCTTAACATTGCTCTCCAAATTCCAAAGAAAAAATAGGACTTGTTCCTTCACACACAAATTTGAATTAGCAAGATTAGTCATTACACACAATCAGTTAGTCAATTATACAGTGAAATTGGATTCAACCATTAATTGTGAGATCCATATTAAGTTGCAATTAGGCTAATAAAGAACATTTTTTAGTTTTAGACTCATTCAGAAAGTAAAAATGTTTTATCTATCTGGAAGTTCTACAAACATCTTGAATATATCAATTCTTTTTACATGATTGATGCACATTTGGCTACAAATTACATAAATAGATAATTATAAATTACATTTGTCTATCTCATATGTCAATTAAGTTGAATTTTGTCATTGTCTGAGATTAATATTTTTTTTGTTTTTTTAATTAATTGTTATCCATTTTTATAATTTTACAGGATCTAAAGAAAAGCAGAAAACAACAAATATAATTCATTTTTTAGTATTTTATATAACATGAATTATCATCTATAAACAAAAACACAAACGTTATGACAATAGTATTAACTTGTGATTTTGGGTTGGATTTTTTTACCACCCCTTAGAACACCTAGTTCAATAAAAGACATTAGGAGTTCTTACTTTTGGTCTCTGTGAAATATAAAAATTATTTGGAAAGTGAACTGCAATAGATCTTTAAATAACCATAACATTTGTTTTGGTTGACCGATTTGCTATTATTCTATATGGATTTTGGATAGAGTTTGAATTTTGATCTAAATTTTTTTTCTCGGAGCTTTTATGTTATTTTTGTGCTTTGAACAAATTTTCAAGTTATTTATAGTTGTTTTGAATATGTTCTCAGTTTTATCTTAAAGCTTGAATGTATAATTTGTAATGTAGTATGCACAACAAATAATTTTAACAATATAATAAACAAGTTATTGAAAACTAAAATAAAAACTAAGGTGTTGCTACTAAAAAAAAGAGAACACGTATATGAAGAAAACACGAAAACAATTTGTTAAAACAAACGAAAATCTATAACAACTCTTTGATGCATTGATAAAAGTGTGAGCTCCAAAAGTCAAGAACCTCCAACGAGGTCAAGTGTGAACACATTAGTTATTGTAATTGTTTAATACTAACTTTGACATTGTAATTGTTTAATATTAACTTTGACAAAAAGAAATACTTTCTCTAAATAATCTTCAAATTGACCGAACAATAACAAGAGTAAAATGATAGACAACAATAACCCTTACAAAGAGTTAAAGAAACAGATTTTAAAAAATTGTTAACTATTTCCTTTTCTACAAACCGAAACAATAATCTTCTTTCAACTATTTCCATTTCTACAAATGTGATCATCTTTGTTTTCAATACCAAAAATGCAAACCAAATCATTTGCCACCCTTCACTTCACTGTAATAGGCAATACATGTGGTCCATGATAAGGCATTAAATTGCATAAAACCTTTTCATGGAAACCTTATCTGAATCACTTCAACCACACGTGAGAACCATTTCATCTTTGTGGGGGATTCTATCTAGCTGAACATTCCGCATAAACAATCACACTTTTAGGTTACAACATTGTTATTTTGTTCTCAAAAAGAATTATTGAAGAATTAACAAAAAAATATATATTTAAATTATTATTAATCTCAACTCTTAAATAATGATATGTTGTAAATATTTATATTTCAAATTTAAAAACATAATCAGTAATCTATTGGTTACTGTTGTATACTACTCTTACCAAACATTTTCTAATTTTTCAGACAATCTTTAACTTCAATCTTTACTATAAAAGGGATTGATATTATATCTCCACGACCAGAACTTTTTGTTTCAAAAGNTGAATCTATCAAACTTGATCAGCCATTGACAAGTAATCCTAATGTCGGTGGATTTGATTAGGAGATGCGAAAATAGTAATTCAAGATACATTACGTATTCAAGGTCTCTTGTTCTTTTTGACATCTATTATTTTAACACAAATCTTCTTAGTTCTTAAAAAGAAACAATTTGAGAACGTTCAATTGTTTAAAAGGAATTTTTAATTCTGCGTATTTATTAACATATTAAACTCGTAAAAAAAATTCAATTTTTTTATAATTTATGTAATTCTATTTGTAAGAACTTATATTTTACTTCCCTTGAAAGACCTGAAAATTCAGGTCTCCATTTAAGATGAAACAGTTCTTGCATAGTCTACTATTTACTTAAGACAAAAAGTTAAAACCAGCTTAAAATTCAAAACCTTTTTCCGACAACAATCTTATTCTTAAATATAAAATTCATCGTACTGGTGATTCATGAGTAGCATTTTCTCTAATCTCTTGCTCAACCTCAACTTCATTCCTCTGTCACTCTTCTGCTAAACTTATAACTTTCTTTCCAATGTTATCCCCTTTGAAGAGTCCAACAAAAGCAGAAGGGATGCTCTCCACGCCTGATGAAATGTCTTCAATTGTCTTTAACTTTCCTGTACGAAGGTAATCCGAAGTTTTTGACAAAAAATCTTCAAAAACATTCAGAAAATCAGCAGCCAAAAATCCTCTGATGCTGATTCTCTTGTACACAATGTCCAACATGTTTGGTGAAGCTTTTCTTCCACCACTACTATACTCTGATATTACCCCACAAACAGCCACTCTTCCAAATATCCTCATATTAGCCACAGCTGCTTCCAGCGTCTCACCCCCAACATTGTCAAAATATACGTCAATCCCATCAGGAAAATACCTATAACATCAAATATAAACCTACATCAAACACTTTCCACCTCAAAGTTTCTAACTTCCATTGAAATTTCAGAGAGAGACGAATTCCAATGTCTAAGTTTAGAAACTATACTATAATATTCAGTCCTTATCACTTTATCTTGAATGACTTACCTTTTAAGAGCATAGTTTAGATCTTTTTCTTCTTTGTAGTTGAATGCTTCGTCAAAACCTAGCTCTTTTTTAAGCAATTCCACCTATGACACAATCCATTATGGATTAGGCTTTTCAGCTTGAAATCCAAGTAAGCATAAAATCGTAAACTTTAGTTTCTTTACCTTTTTCTGGGTACCTGCACAACCAACAACATAGCAACCTAAAAGCTTTGCATATTGGCCTACTACATTTCCAACTGCTCCACCAGCTGCAGAGATAAAAACCTTTTCACCCTTTTGGGGTTTACACAATTCTAAAAACCCCGCATAAGCTGACAGTCCGTTGAATCCTACACAGAGAATGGAATACATAAAACTTAAATTTTCAAAGCTCAGCCATACCAATAGGATACTACTGTGATACAAAATAGTTAATCTTACAATATTTATTTATAATTATTATTAAGAAGTTGATTTTTTTAAGTCTAACTCAACCCCCTATTTGTAAGGTGTTTGCACTTCACTTATATATTATAAATTGGCTTTATCTCTAGTCGACGTAGGACTTCCAACACATCCCTTCATGCTGAGGTATAAACATCTCAAATGTGAGAGTAAAATTAATGGGTGATCCTATAGCAACCCAATAGCATGTGAATAATCGACTAGAAATAAGACTGAATTAAATATATAAGTAAAATGCAAACCTTATTTTACAAAGGGAGCTTTTTGAGATTGAGGTAATCTTAAAATTCTAATTTCTAATATATTATAAATTTGTTTTATTTTTAATTGTGTAAAATCTCTAAATGTAAATAAGAGACAAATGATATGGAGCAAATCATTATTACCCAGAACTCCAAGATAATATGATAGTGGAAATTCAGAGGACTCTAATTTTCTCAAGATACTCCCTTCTTTCACCAAACTGTACTGTGCCCATGTGAATACTCCAAGCACCAAATCATCTTTCTGAAACTTAGCATTCCCAGAAGCCACAACTTTTCCAATAACAGCACCATCAATGGCCTGGAATGTGTCAAAACAGAACCACACATAAATAAACATTAAAATTGTCTACTTCTACTGTGTGTGGTATTTGGTTTGGTGTTGAATTTTGAAGAATTACAACCTCAATTAACAATATTTTAGGTAAATCTTTATGACATATTTAACTTTAAAATGAATTTTATAAACCAATTTCATCCAAACACAGTATAAAAGTTACTGAGTTACCAAAATAATTAACGATTACCTCGCCTGGATTTATGGGTGCTGCAAAGCTTGAAGTACCCTGCGAGGAACTAGAGAGTTTCATGCGGTTAATCTGGTAAGGGTCGATAGAAATGTAGAGATTCTTGACTATGATATCATCAGAACCTGGCGCAACGGACAGAGCTATTGTCCCAGTTTTAAGCTCAAAGATGGCTTCTTTGGGTGCATCTTCAATGTGATGCTTTATCACTATGTATTTATTCTGCACTTCCATTTTTTCAGCCTTTTCTTTTTCTATTGTTGCTGCTATTTTTGTGTATGGGTACTCTTTAGACTAACTTTATAGAACAAGGAGGCATGGCAAGAACACAGGCAAGCGTGTCTTTATAAGAGACTTTGGATATTTTTTTCCTTTTTTGAAAATACAGGATAAATCCAAATCCAATCAGGATCTCATATTCGCGTTCATTTTTTTTACCACATTAAGTTGAATTAAATTTTTCTAATTTGATTGAAGTTAGATTAAATGTAGCTTGTATAATTTTTAATTAATATTTAAATTTATATTTATATTGGTTTGATTTGTATTGATAATGTCAACTATACCATAAATTCAATAGTGCTAGAATTAGTTTAACTACACTTAATTTATCTTAGACTTGAGTTAACCTGGATATAATCAAGTCTGGCCTAAGTTACATATGGTACAGTGTATCTAGACTTAAGCTAAGTACAATTGAGTCTAAAACAAGTTTGACTCAATCTAATTAATATTGAATAAGCTTTTCAATTTCAACAAGATTTAGGTTAATGTAATTCAGTTTAATTTACGCCTGATTCAATCTAATCAACTTAAGTTTAGTTTGACTTAGCTTAACTTGTGCTTAATCCAAACTAATACAATGTTGCATAATTCAACTTGTTAAGTAACCATTTTGACTTGGTTTGACTAAATCTGAACCCAATTGACTTAGGCTTAATTTAGGCTTTGCGTAACACAATCCAACCTTGGTCCCTGAACATGTCTCAACTTAAGCTCCACCCAATTCAGAGGAATGCAAGTTTGTTCAACTTAACTTGACATGATCTACTTAGATTGATTCAATCTTGGGCCTATATGCAAACTCAACCTGATATAAATCAAAATTAACTTAAACTTATTTGGGTTGACTAATAGTGAAATGGACTAAGCTCAATTGACGCAACATGGACTAGGGTTGACTTGAACCGACATTGATCTTGCCCAACTAAGTATGGCTTAAGTCTAACTCGTTTTGAAATATCCTCAAGCCTAATTGAATTGCTTAACTAGGTCTTAGCCTGAAGGAGTTCACCTCAACTTGATGTGAACCGAACTTACTTATTTTGATCTAAGCCAAGGCCAACATAACTCAATGTGGACATAGGTTGAATTAACTAGAACTTTACCTGACTCATCTTGGTGTGGATTGGGACCCACTTAACCTAAGACAAACTCATATTGACTTATCTAATCTAGCCTTACTTGAGTCAAACATATTTCAGCTTAACTTTATCCTCATTGACTTGGCCTAACTTATTCTTCACCTTATTCATCCTAGCATAGACCTAAGTTGACTCTACATAGTTCGATTTAATATGATATAGGGGCCATGCCAATTGTGTCTGGACCTAAATGAGTTAACTAGATTTGGGCTGACTAAACTTGATGTAGATCATAATCGACTTGACCCAATATGGACTTGGGTCAACCTAAGCTCTATCAACTTGGCTTGAATTGGGCTTAGCTCAACTCAGTTTGATGTGGGGTGACTTTGATTCGACTTGACAAGGGTTTAAGTCAAGTCGATCTAACTTAGACTTAACATGACTTAGTCTGAGCTAGGGTAGCTGATCCAACTTGACATGGTTTGGCTAACTTAAATTAACTTAGATTCGATCTATCCAAAATTTACCTAGGTTTGTCCTAATTCGTTTTGGCTTGGGTTCGACTTCCTTGAGGCTGAACCCAACCTAGGCCAACCTAACTTGAAGCAAGAAATTTCCATAATCTAATTTGATTTTGGTATAACTTATCTTGAATCTACTACTGAACTCACTTTTCCATTACTTAAACTAAAGTCTCCTCAAATTTATAATAATTAGATCCAACTCAACTGATATTATCTTACTTCAATGCAACCAAACCTATCATTTCATAATTTAAACTAATTTACCCAACCTATCATTTCATAACTTAAACCAATTTACCCAACCTATCATTTCATAACTTAAACTAATTTAAACTCACTTTTAATCTTAAATTTTCAAAATATAAAATTATCGAATATATATAATTCAAATCTAAGATTTAAAATCAAATTTAAATTTGAAATACTTCCATCAAAATATACTTAAAAAGTAATATAAATTTAAATAATTATAAACTAAATTTAAAAATTTGAAAGCTATACATAAAAGTATTTATATGTATAAGGATTTTATTCATTGATATTTATCTGGATGATGGCCATCAAATACAAATTCATTGATTTTAAAAATATTTGTTTATAACTGGAGAGAATATGAACTCGTTTTGCTGAACTACCCTTCTAATTAATTGAAGTAAAATCCAAAACTAACAATGAAGTATACGTTGGGCATTGGATAGGAAAGCTTAAACCAGTGTTGAGTTAGGTAGGAATCTGGCCTGCAATAAACAAACAAAGGAGACGACTTGCTTATAGACAAAATTGGAATCATATGCTAACATGAAATCTTTAAGCATTCCAGATTCTTTGTATTCCTGAAATGATATTAAAATTTTAAAATTTAGAAATGTTACAGGTAATAATTCAATGTCTCATACACATTCACATCTCATCCGTATACATAGATAAGTATTTAGGTCATTGAAGTTGTCATCTAGCTTGTCATTTGCACATAAAATACTAAACATGTGAAGATCTCAATGCCTATACATTTCATTAATTACATATTTATTGTCTCATTTATAAAAGGCAATGAGATATGGTTATGATTATTTTCAATGCTAAACTATTATTAATAAACTGTATTAATCCACACATAATTATTAATACAAGAAAGATATTTGACACTAATTATTTTAGAAATTGTGTTTTAATTCAACAAATCAAAATATATTTAGCGAAAAGGAAATAAGGTGGATTTTGGCTTCGGTTCATAGAAATCCTAATCTCTATTATTCTTTTTTTTTTCAGTATTTTGAGTCTCTTCTTTTATTCACTATTTTGTTTTTTCTCATTGTCATCAACATTTGTTTTTTCTATTATATTTCCACCTCCATAAAAAAAAAGTCGTTTTCTATTTTTCATCAATTTATTTTTTTTATCTAAATTTTGCAAAAATATTTTATATATTTAGACTTTGAATTTTGATCTAAAATTTTTTATGGGGTTATTTTCATGATATTTTGGTGTTTTGAACAAATTTTAAGGTCATTTGGAGTTGTTTTGAATATTTTCTGAGTTTTACCCTAAATTTCAATGTATATTGTGTATGAACAAACAAAAATCAATATCAATATCAATATCAACAATATCAATAAGTTCAATCAATATATAGTCCATAAAAAATGAAAACAAAAACAAAACTAACCTTCTTGAAGATCAGTTTGTCTGAATAAAGTGTTGCTGGTAGTAAGGGAGAAAGAAGAATGTTTATGCTCAAAAGAATACTTGTGCATGAAACCAATTTGTCAAAATTTAATAAAATTATATATAAAGTAGTTAATCAGCATGCATTTGTATAATGAAAGAAAGATTACACACGTTAGTCGTTGAAAGTTTCGTCCAAAAAGGGTTTAAGTGAAGAAAAAGGTTTTGCGCAAAGAATTTCCAACCACGTGCACAAATTTTTGACAATCTTATAGAAGTCCAAAATTATACGATCACTTTTTGATATTCTTTTAATTGGAATAAAATGTTAGAATGTTCACTTTCAATAACATATTTGTTCAACTAATTTGTAAACTTTGAAATATGAATAATGAACGGAATATGAAAAAAGTGCATCTCAAGTTACAAAACTACCTGATAATATATAATAAAAATAATGCATTTGTATAGAAATATTTGACAATCTTATAGAAATTTAAATTGTATGATCACCAGTTTTACATGTTACATCAGATTTTAATGAATTCATTCATAAAATAATATCTACGTTAAATACAATTGAAAAATAGTTTGTTTGAAGAAGCTGGAAAACAAAAGATAAATGTTGTATTTTGATAATTAGATGTAATTTCTAAAATTTAGATAGTATAATTCTTGATTTTTGTGTTTCAAGTACAAACATAATAGAATCTAATAATAGTATAGTAATAAGAGTCAAAATTAAAACAAATGAAATTATACAAAGTTTAACTCCTTATCACATACTACAACCGTATAATTTGAATTAATATAAAATTCATGTACTCAAAAAATGAAATTATTAATGAAAAAAATATTACAACTGTTACACATGTATAGGTAGAGACAAATTTCTTCTTCCAATATCACACGTGCGCAATGTATCTGTATAAGGAATGCATCGTAGAAAGGTGAAATCACTTTCATAATCCCAAAATTTATGAATTTTGTTATCAGTCAGACCATATAGGTAAACTTTCTCCTCTGTTGTAAACACCAAAAATTTTCCATTTAATACCATGAAACTTTTTACTACTATTTGATAAGGATCTTTCTCTAACACTTCCATTGCTCTCACTCTTATCTTTAAGATCCTTCTCCATAAACATGATTTATACTCTGTCAAAACCCATACAGTAAATACGCCCTTTCGCAGTCTCACCAAACAGATGGATTGATTTGAATATGTGGTTTCTCCCCATTTAAAAATTCCCATCTTACAGCTTTTGTCATGAGAACCTCTTCTTGCTTCTTTGGGTATCCTCAACATTCTTGATTTTCCATCCTCAAAATTGTATGACATAATGTATGGTCTAAAATAAGGGTTGTTTCTTGTTAAGTAAGGAGAACAATCTGATATGAAGTGAATAGCTCCTTTATGATACACAGACATGTCAAATCTTAAACTTCTGCTGCCACTGAAAAATCTTTCTTTTGCTTTCCACATTCCTTCCTTGTACACATAGCATTCAAAATATGAAGACCAATCAACTAAATCATCAACAAAATGATATATCATAAAATTACCATCAGAGTCACATAGAAAACCAATTTTGTGATTGTAAGAACAACTATTTTGAAGGTGGCCATCAGTTGGGATAGGTGACCAGGACTGTGTGGCTGGGTTGATGATAAAAAACTTTACTTCATTCTCGCTAAACATAGAACAAAGAGTCAAACCATTGGTTGAACATAAAATCTTGACTCCTTTGGAAAAAAATGCTAGAACATTTTTAGACATCCCTGATGATAATTCTTCTCCGGGTAGGGGATGAAATTCAACTGAGAGATTGCACCATTTAGTTGCTTCCACAGGAATTTCTGGCTGGATGAGAAAACAAGTGTCATCCCTCAAGAGTGCATGTTGAGCTTGTTTGAATGCAAAATCAGATTCTTTTGGAAACTTTGACAGTATCTTGCATGTAGACATCAATCTGTATATGTCTTTTGCAGGTAATTTAGAAAATATTTCAAAGAAATTATCAGAAGACAAACTCATTGTGAAATTTTGGATGACAAAAGGAAGTTACAAGTGTATGAAAGAAAGATAGAGAGAAAACGAAAATGTATATATCCTCTTGACAAATCTATATTTATAACAAATCTATGGATGTTAAATTTTCTTTGTAATATCTCTGTTGAATATAGTGAAAATTATATATGGGATTAATCTCCCTTATGTTAAATAGGATTCTTTATTTATAATAAAATGACTAAACCCAAAATATAAATAAGAAATAATAAGAAACTAATAAAAGATAAAAGATAATGATAAATGATAAATATAAAATAAAGATAATATCTAACAATCTTTAACATTTTATCTCTTAAATAACTACATTTTTAAAATTATGCATCTAATTTTAAAAGATTATTTTATAACGATATTTGTAATATGATGAATGGTGAAAAACCGAATTATTTTTTTCTTACTTCTAATATCTAGGATCTTCAATTTCTTTAATTTTTAATATTCATATATATATATATATATATATATATATATATATATATATATATATATAGTATGTTGGAAAATATTTTTTTATAATTGCTCTATAATTATATATATTTATATATAATAATGATTATAGAAAAAATAAGATGTAAGCATATGAATTTAAATAACTAAATTTTTAAAATTCCGCATAATATTTTTTAATTTTAAAATATTTTTTAAAAATCTTCAAATCTGGAAGATTTCTATACAGAAAATAAATTTGGTACGAGTTCCTGATTTATTTTACATTGTTTGTTGTATTTACAAATTAATTTCCTTTAACATCAATCTTTCAATAATATATCCATTTGAAAAAGTTGCATTAAATGGGAAAATATATCTGTAAAAGCAAAATTAATCCTGTTTTCTAAATTTTTTGACAAAGTAATAATTTTGGATAAGATTCGGTTGAAATATATTCTCTATATAAATTGTTGAAATTTTGAAACAACCTTACAAATTACTTTAAATATTTTAAAACTGATTTCAAATCAATATCTATATTTTATGAAAACATTAACATTTTTAGATTTTTTAAATCAAAAAATTAATTTTAAAAGCTGATTATATATATATATATATATATATATATATATATATATATATATATTATAGTAATAGTGTAAAATTATCCAGGACAAAATATGTATGTCACGTTTTTAAATTAATTATGTTATTATTATCAATTTGAAAATGAATGTGTATTATGAATTATTTATTTTATACTTTAAATTTTAATAAAGAAAATTATACCTAAAAACATTTTTTATTATGAAATTCAGTTATACCAATTATTATTGAATCAATCGATAAATATAGTAAATTTTAGATGAGCTTTAATGTTACCATTTAAAAATAATTTTATGAAATTGCTTTTTGAAATTACAATATATGATATAATCATATTAATTCATTACAAAAATATCAAATTTTAATAGAGGTTAATTTTCGGAGGTTTTGAAACGCTCCCTAAATGTCCGGAGGTTTTAATATTCATTCCCTGGAATATCCAACATTAATTCTTCTATATATTCTTTTACTTGATGAACTTAAATGGAATAAAATGTTGGAATGTTTATTGGATGGTAGCATAAACGATTTAGACAAACCACTTATTCACATATTGGATTAACATATCTGTTCAATTAATTCGTAAACTTTGAAGTATGAATCATGAAAAAAAAATATAGTGTATCTCAAGTTACAAAACGATATAACAATATATAATAAAAATAATACATTTATATATAATATTTGATAATCTTATAAAAGTCCAAAATTATACGATCACCATTGAATCTTAAAACATTAGCATTAAGCCATAGTGCAAAACAAAGGAAGAAAATATGAAAAATAAAATTGCGAAAAATGATATAAGACTTAATAAAATTCAAAAAAATAAAATAAATTAAAAAAAGGGTTTAGTTTTAATATTGAAGCGAAAGGAGAGTAAGCAAAGACGAAGTAAATGTCTTTGCATGTCTCAAAACAATTTAGTTCCATGCGTCTTTCTGATCACTATTGCGAGTTGCTCAAACATTGCGGTGACACAAAGAAGGTTCATTGCAACATAATCAAGGCCTTACGAAATCCAGAAACCTTTCTGCTAAACAACTTAGTCAATGCCTATGCTAAGAATGGAAGCATCATTTATGCCTGCAGGGTGTTCGATCAAATGCCTCAACGAAATCTATACTCTTGGAATACACTTCTCTCCTCCTATTCAAAACTCGGTCGTATTCCTGAGATGAAACGCGTGTTTGATGCAATGCCAACGCGAGATATGGTGTCGTGGAATTCCCTTATTTCCGGCTATGCTCGTCGTGGTTTCCTTGTTCAATCGGTGAAGGCTTATGATATGATGTTGTATGATGGGCCATTCAATTTGACACGGATTGCGTTATCCACTATGCTCATACTTGCCTCCAATCAGGATAATGTTCGTTTGGGTAGGCAGATTCATGGGCATGTGGTGAAATTTGGTTTCCAGTCGTATGTTTATGTTGGGAGTCCTTTGGTGGATATGTACTCCAAAACGGGGCTTATATTTTGTGCAAGACAGGTTTTTGATGAGATACCCCAGAAGAATGTGGTTTTGTATAATACACTGATTACAGGGCTTTTGCGATGCGGTAGAATTGAGGATTCAAGGCAGTTGTTTTATGAAATGCGGGAAAAGGATTCTATTTCCTGGACAGCAATGATTACGGGATTTACTCAGAATGGCTTTGAAATAGAAGCTATTGATTTATTGAGAGACATGAAATTAGAAAATCTTGAGATGGATCAGTACACTTTTGGAAGCGTGTTAACTGCTTGTGGTGGTGTTGCGGCTTTGCAAGAAGGCAAGCAAGTTCATGCTTACATAATTAGGACGGATTACCAGGATAATTTATTTGTTGGTAGCGCTCTAGTTGACATGTATTGTAAGTGTAAGAGTATAAAATCAGCAGAATCAGTTTTTAGGAAGATGACTTGCAAGAATGTTGTATCTTGGACTGCCATGCTGGTGGGTTATGGGAAGAATGGTTATTGTGAAGAAGCTGTTAAAATACTTTGTGATATGCAAAAATATGGGATTGAACCAGATGATTTCACCCTTGGGAGTGTAATTAGCTCATGTGCAAACCTTGCTAGCCTAGAAGAGGGCGCTCAGTTTCATGGCAAGGCTCTGGTTTCTGGCTTAATTTCTTTTATCACTGTTTCCAATGCTCTAGTTACATTATATGGTAAATGTGGAAGCATTGAAGACTCTCATAGACTTTTTAGCGAAATGATCTTCCTGGACGAAGTCTCATGGACTGCACTTGTTACTGGATATGCGCAATTTGGTAAAGCCAATGAAACAATGAGGTTGTTTGAAAGCATGTTAGTCCATGGTTTCAAACCCGACAAAGTTACTTTTATTGGGGTTCTTTCAGCTTGCAGCAGAGCAGGACTAGTAGAGAAAGGAAATCAGATATTTGAGTCAATGATTAAGGAACATAGGATTATACCAATACAGGATCATTACACATGCATGATTGACCTCTTCAGTCGAGCTGGGAGGTTAGAAGAGGCAAGGAATTTTATAAATAAGATGCCTTTCAGCCCTGACGCAATTGGTTGGGCATCCCTGTTAAGTGCATGTAGATTCTATAGAAACATGGAAATTGGTAAGTGGGCAGCTGAATCTCTAATAAAATTAGAACCACATAACACTGCTAGTTACATCTTACTTTCGAGCATCTATGCTGCTAAAGGAAAATGGGAAGAAGTTTCCATGTTAAGAAAAGGAATGAGAGATAAGGGTCTGAGAAAAGAACCAGGATGTAGCTGGATCAAATATAAGAACCAAGTTCACATTTTTTCCGCTGATGATCGGTCAAACCCTTTCTCTGATCAGATATATTCCGAGCTTGAAAAATTGAACTATAAAATGGTACAAGAGGGATATGTGCCTGATATGAATTCTGTTTTGCATGATGTTGAGGATTCAGAGAAAATAAAGATGCTCAATCACCATAGTGAAAAGCTTGCAATTGCTTTTGGATTAATATTTATTCCTCCTGGTTTGCCCATACGAGTAGTTAAAAATTTAAGGGTTTGTGGGGATTGCCACAATGCAACTAAGTATATATCTAAGATCACTCAGAGGGAAATTCTTGTTAGAGATGCTGCCCGATTCCACTTGTTTAAAGATGGAACGTGTTCATGCGGAGACTTTTGGTGACAGGCCCAGTTGTTATATTCTCTGAAATATAAAGCACTGTCAAAAGTGACTACTTATTACAGGATTCTTCTGTATGAGGATACCTATGATACCTCTTTCTTCAGAAGGTGAGTATCATTACCGTGTGTGCAATGCAGTTGTGTGTTGACTATCCTGTAATTTTATATGGACCTGAACAAAATTACAGAATATGGTGACTGTTCCTGACTTGCTATCATCATCTTTTGTCTTAATTTGAGGGAGGAAACATTCTTATAAACTGATTAATGTTTGACAACGTTTTGACGTATTTTGACATATCCACGCCTTCCATCATAGCTGTTGAAAATTTTCTCTAACCCTGTAAATCAGTGTTATGTGGGCAGTATTTGTGGGACAGTTTTGTCAATTTAAACAGGATTTTTTATCTGCACACCGGAACCGAGGCAGCTCCTTTTATTTGGTTAAAATGGTGACTACAAGGTTAGAAGCTATGTGTAACAAATACAATTAGTGGAGGAGCAGGTAATGGAAATGTTTCTTCGGAGCGGGTAATACTAAATAAAGAGATTTTCTCATACGCTGAATCCGATTGTTTTCATCCACTCCATTCATTCATTTGGATTCCACAAATTATACACATTACACTATGACCTCATGCATACTGCCCAAGTCCTTCAACCAGCCCAAACCTAGAAACTTACAATGCTATCATATCATTTCCCATGCTTTTCGTATCAAATTTCTGCTGAATCTTTAGCCTCTTAAAGGAGTGGATACTTTTTTTCTTACTTCAGCTTTCAGAATATTTAAAATTTTAGATTCTAGACAAGTTTTTAAAAATGATGTGAAATCTGACGTCTGTATTACTCACAATTGTCATTATTTACGTTATGAATCATTATTTTATCTTTTTCTTCTGTCAGTAATTCAATTCAACATACTCTTAATCATAATGAATTATTCTCTCATTTTTACATAGTGGATGAAGGCATTCAGTCACTGTAAATTGAAAGCTAAATTTTATGTTATATTCTCTTGTTTTAGTTGATGTTGTTGGTTATAAGAGTCAAATGTGTTAGCAAAATAATGAAGATGATGTTTTGATGATGTCCAAATCAAGTCAAGATATATCAAGATTCATAAAGATCTTTTGAAGACTTGTTTTTGTTATCAAATGATTTTGTAATAATTGTAGTTTGATGTTTAGGACTTAGATTTGTAGTAGGTTTTGATTCTTGTACCTTCATACTTTGTATTTGCTGAATAAAAAATGCACATTTTTAATCTATTAAATCAAGTATTAATCGATTAAAATGTTGCAAGTGTTGAAAACTCAACTGACACGGAAATAATTGATTACTATCTATTTTAATCGATTAATCCTTAAAATAATCGATTAAAGGTGACGGTTAGAGTTTTCTGCTTTTTGAAAACTAGTCGTTGTACTCATTTTAATCGATTATCACTTGTATTAATCAATTAAAAGCGTTACATGGCCAAAAACGAAGAATGGAAGAGTATTATTTGCTTGAGTCTATATATAGGCTCCTTTTTCCATCAGCAGCAACTTTTCCCTTGCACTCAAACATTTAGAATTCTTTGAGAATTGTGTGCTCTTACTCAACTAATGAAACTCTTGTCTGTGGTGTCGGTACATTACTACTACAATGACGGAGGAATAGCTGGTTCATCCTTGATGCATCTGAGGAGGTGTTTGGAAGAGGATCATCCTTCGTGAAGTATTCGGAGGATGTGTTTCATCCTTTGTGAATATTCAAAGGAGGTGCAAGTTCATCTCTTGTGGTATCAAGAGAGGTGGTTTCTAAACTTTTACAAATTGTTTCTTTGTGAATGTAGTTTGTAATTGTTTAGTGCTTAGTGAACGGTTTATCTTGATTTGAGATAAGCGACTAGATGTAAGATTAGTAAGATCCAAACCATCTGTGCAAATTTCTCTCAACCTTACTCTTTGTTATTTATCTTTATTACTTGTGTAGTAAGTTTAATTGAGTAGAAATTAAAAGGCACACGTTTATATTAAAACTCCTCTGGGTATGTTATTCCACGCTAACCATTCCGCTGCAGCCGTTCTGAAAAAATTGATGATTCATTCTATGATGCTTATCTTGAAAGAGTAAGGCTTCTTAAAGAGTTCATCACTTTTTGCATCTCCTAAGTCTTTTATTCATTTTTTTTCCTTTAAATTATTCTTTTGTTCTTATTTAGTCATTTTTCTATTATGTCTTTTTGATTTTAGTTCAAATTATATTATCATATTTTTGCCCATTTATTGTAATTTTGATGTTGTTCAATTTTCCATCTCTTATATGTTCTTATTTTGAAATTCTCATTCTACATTGTTTCTGCTTTTCTTTGAACTTATATTGGAGTCATTGGTTCAAGTTTCTCATAAATTTTTCATGATTTGAGGAAATTCAATTCTTTATCATTTTTGTGTGTGTTTCATGTGTTAAGTACTTCATATATGACTCTTGTCATTTGGCATCTAAAAAATGTCAAAATCCATGAAAATTATGAAATATTGAATTGAATTCAACTTAATTAATTCAGAAATTTGTTACAAACTTTGCATTCCGTTGAAAGTTAAATTGCTAATTTAGTTGATATATTCATGTTCATAGCTAAATTTTTATTTTTGTTGCTAGTTGTGTTTTTCTGCTGTTAGCCTATCGTTAATCTAATTTTTAGTTTTTATTCATTAATTCTAGGTTAGCTTGATCAATGAATTATGTTGCAGTTTAGACCTTTGATTTATGTTGAAATATTATATAACACGATGTTCTTATTTGTTTTAGGTTGCCTCAAGTGTGTCTATCTCTTTTAATTTTGAGTCAGGTGATCATCTATTACCTTTTTTAATTTTCAGTTGCTAATTACTTGAATATATATTGTAAAGGAAGATGGTAATTTTTCTATCACATATTGAAGGAGTTGCTTTCAACATAAGTCTTAGTTAATTCTTGGTTTGATTTTATTTGTAGCTTCAATTAATTAATTGACTTTAAATATAGAGATTAAATGTTCATATTATGTGTTGAATAATATATCCATGCGGTGCTTAAATTTATAACTCAAAATCAAAGTAGAAAAATAATTAAAGTCAAATTGTCGAGAGCTACAATGTGTATTTGAATAGAAAAATTGAAAACCATTCGAAAGAATAGTTGGAAATACAGGTTTTAAACTTAGATGCAATATTAATTGTAGATATTTTTTATATGACAAATTAATTCTAACTTTGTGATAGTTTTAATTTCTTTTTTTTTTGTTTAATTATTTTTCAAGTCTATATAGAATCGTCTCAAATAAGTTCTTGTATTATTTTTTATCTCAATTAGGTTTTTGTTTTTGTAAAATTAAATCATTTGGAATCTTGCCATTAATTAGACTGGGCGATGTTAAGATTTTTGTCTAGTGACATACTGACCAAGCAATTATTTCTCATGTGGCACACTGGGGTCGCATTAGGTGGAATTTATTTATTTAAAGATTTAAATAAGTTGAATTGAATAAAAAGACAACGCTTTATTTATTGTGTGAAATTAAAATAAAACCTATTGGGGATAAGTTAGGGAATTTTAGTGGTGAGATTGTTGAGTGTGCGAAATTAGGAAAAATAGAGTTTGAGTGGATTCGTTCTTCTTGTTCGAAATGGGGATTGTTACAATCAAATTAGTTCTTGATCAAGAGAATTAGGGTTTCGTTGGAGGATTTTAGTGTCATTTATCGATGGTTTTTTGGTGGAATCGCCAAGTTATTCATGGTCAATCACATGGAAGGTTATCGCCAAGTTGTTCGAGGTCAATCACATGGAAGGTTAGTAAATATGCTTTTGATTTAATTGTTTGATGATTTTCTCCTTTTATGCTTTTTCCATTTTGCAAACGTCAATGTCAGAGATATTGGGGTTGTCCCACAATGTTACACGTTCATTCGTGTTTTCTTGATGATTGCAATGTGGTCCCCCATGATTAAAGTGTTGTTGGATTGTCTTTTTCAGCGGTTGTGCTTTATATTTGTTTAATTTTTATTATTGTCGTTATTATTTTACAGGTTAAATACTTGTATACTGTATTGTTGTACGTCATGGAGGATCATTTTGAAGTTGTTTTCCACCACGGAAGAAAATTCTTAAATGATGGAAAACTAAAGTATGAGGGTGAAACTTAAACTTTATCTTTTGACGCAGACATGTATAGCTCTTTCCTTGTAGTCAGTGTAGTCAAAGGGTTGGGATATGATGGGTTTAAGGACGACTTGTGGTACTTTGTAGGAAGGGATTCTGTGTTAGATATTAGGTTGGAGCCTTTGTGTGATGATAGAGGAGTCATGCACATGATTAACTTAGCTAGGCTAAATAGTCAGGTTTATCTATTTGTTGTTCACAGAGTCTCTGAACCGTGATACAATTTTTAGAATATGTTCCTCATACTACACCTGAAGTAGAAGTTGAAGCTGTGATGTCTGATAGTTCTTGAGTTTAAATTAATTTCTTCTCTCCATTAGAAATTGGTTTGCCTATCAATTTAAAAGGACAATCACATCTTCTTGTGTTGGATATAGTAGGTTGAATATTATATTTGTATTTTTTGTACTTTTCACCCATTTCTCATCCTAACAATAAATGCATTTTTCTCCCAGGTTAACCATTAATTTTATTAGATCTTATAATAACAACAAAAAGGACTAAGATTGAAAGCAATCTCTCCAACCCACTGAATTAACTCATCTCGTATGTGAAAAATCTAATCAATTATAAAATTATTTGTGTAATCTTTCTCACACATTTTATTTATAAATGAAGAGAAATCTGACATGACTTGAAGCTAAAATTGACATCAATTAAGAATGCCACTTTTTCAATAATAATAAAAATAAGAGATCAAGAAATTTAGAAAACAAAACAAGTAAACTAATTTAAAAATAAAATAAAAAAACAAAAAAAAAATTAAAAAAATTAATGAATTTTGAAATCTAGGAAAAAACTTAATCAGATTTCAAAATCGAGATAAAAGTTAACCTAATTTTAAAATCTGAAAGAAAGCTCAATCAGATAAAAAAGTTTAACGAGTTTTCTAAATTAAATTTTGAAATTTGGTGAGTTTTTAAATTCATTGAGTCGGATTTTAAAACTTAGTGTTCTTCTTTCGAAATCTAATATTTCTTTAAACTCTGAATTTTGATACCTAGTTATTATTGAAACCATTCACTCTACAACTTTTGAAATCCAGTGAATATTTTTATCAACAAAATTTCAAAATCTTGTACATGTAAAATATAATAAAAATAAAAACCAAATTTTCATTTTAAAAAATGTATAACAAAAAAGTTTAACAGATGTATCTGTTTCAAATGAAGATGCACAGAAATGAACCAAGTTTCAAATAAAATGATAAAAATGAAAAAAGTCAAGAAAAATAGTTTAACATTGTTGAAAGAAAAAAAAAAAGTTAAAAAAAGAGAAAGAATCAAAAGTGCAAGGTCTCAATAAATATATCACTACCCGCAATGAGTTTGGTATGTAATAATTATTGTTTAGTAAAATTTAGAAGTATAGAAAGAAAGTTCCTTACCCACTCAATAAGGCTTTTCAATTCAATAAAACTAAATCCCAACCTCAAAACTTTGTGTAAAGTGGATTGAGATAAAATTAAACTGAAACTAAACTCCTAAAATCAAATTAGTTCTTCATTCTTGTCTGTTATAATTTATTAGCCAAGTTTCAAATCACAGTTTATCATTCTAATATTAATTATTTTTGGATATTTTTTTTATTGTAAACATCTTTATGATTATTTATTATAAGTGTGAAATTATGTGAAAAATTCAGTTCTTGAGTTAAAAACAACAATTTGTCAGATAGATAGAAATCACTGAACCCCTTTGTTTTATTGTTGTTTAACTCAGTTGTAAGAAATTTTGGACAGAAATGTGTTTCACATTTTATGGATTTACCTACACCATTAAGTTTGTTTATATACAATATTGAGTTTGAATTTAAGTTTACTAATAGAACATGAAAACATGGTAAAAACCAGAAACTTTACTTGAACTGTTTAGTAAGTTGTTTTGCAGAGATTATTTATAGGCAATGATATATGACAGACATTTAGTGTATAAAAGATGGAAACAGCAAAACAATATCTTTTATCTATTTGAAAATTCCTCATAAAGTTCTCTTTGAAAAACTTCACTTAGTGAATAATATAAACTTTTGCTAAACTGCAGAAACATTTATATATAAATTAGGAGAACAACAATAAGCATATATAGGTGTATGGCTAAGCCTATGCCTTAGATTCTTGCTATGGTGAACAATAGCATGCTCTCACTGCAGAATCATAATCATAATAAGCTATAACTTTACAACAAACCCATTCTCTTGTTACACCTCTTAGTTTCCTTTGCCCCCAGCTCAGAGTAGAAACGTCGGTACCAGAGCTTCAGGGTAGAACAGGAAGATCCACCTTGTCAAAGGAAAAGAAACTGACCCTTCCCTCTGTGACCAGGCAGATTTTCAAAGGAATGTCACCACATTGCTTCTTAAGGACTTCAATCTCTGTTCTAGACGGTGGATGACCCCTAACAGAAGATATACACGATTGAATAGATTTCCATTAACAGGTAATAAAAAGAAATAAAAAACTTAGGACAAATTTGTTTGACTATTAATTAGCAAGGGACAAATAATCAATGTCAATAATTTCCAATTCCTTTTTCTAAAATAAATAACTATAATTGGTAAATATCTATAACAATTACTTGCTCACACACACTTGTTTCCCAAGAATTAGAACTATTCATCCAAGTTTCAGCTGGCAATCAGCTTCTCATGGATGTATTGAAGTGAATTTATTAAAAAGTCATTTTTAAGTCTAACTCAATCTTACAAAACTGACTTGTATAGTAAAATTTGTATCACACTTATATATTATAATTTGACCTTATTTCTAGTCGATGTGAGACTTTCAACGATATTTAACTGAGAACAAATATCTTTCAAAATGAAATTGCATTTTCCTATGGCATTACCTTTAAATCCTATAAGAGAACAGACTATGGCAATGTCTTTAACAATTCCTAGTGGTTTACTGTGAGAAATAACATGGCCACATTACAAACCTCCAACCTTAAAACACACACGGCACAAATTGAAGCAACATGTTTGAGCCAGTATTAGTTCCTCCGATTTTCAATGGAGGAATGCAAAAAATTAGGCCATAATATTCTTGAATTCCTTAGTCACGTTCTCAATTAGTCCATTTATAAACAATAGAAAGATCACTAACCAATTAAATTTATGAATCTAAAGTAATCATACTGATGCATGAGGCATGGTTATTACCTAGATAAGTACAGTAAAAAACTTGGATCACCAGGGGAAGACTTTCTAAATCGGCTGTTCGGAAGATAAACATCAAAATCTGGCCTCAAATCATTTACTCGCAACTCAGAAAAGAATCTTTGGACAGAGCCCATGTCTATTAGTTCTTTGCTTTCCTCTGCCATTTCAAGAGCAGTAGGTCTATGGGAACTTTTAATACTCTTCAAACTCCAAAGAACACCATGCCGCACAATTATGTAACCAAGAGACTTGAGGTGCCTGTAAACCTCAAACAGCTCCCAACAACATCCACTCTTCCCGCCAGCAACCTTTTCATACATTTCTGCCAGAGATATGCTTCTACCACTATTTTCTAATAGCTGTAAGGCTCCGAGTTCCATAAGATACCTGCCATATCAGCCTTTACATAAGCAGGAATTTGAAAACAGCTCACAAAATTTCAATACATACTTTTTTTCACATGCAAACAAGTGTATTGCCTAGTTACAAAGTTTATTATTCACAGAAAGCTAAGGCTTTAAGAAGTATGTAACTCTTCCTTATTTCTGAATGTCTACAAAAGATACGTATAAAAAGATTGCAAATCACCTACAAAGTCTCCTCAATTGAAGAATAAATCTTGCCACTACGAACTATTCCAGTTGTTATCCACATTTTGCCATTTTTCTCAATGACTTCTCCCATTCCCATTTCTTCATTCCAAATGCTTTTGGATTTCACGTTCCTGGTAAATGAAATGAAAAAATCTTTACTTTGAAAATCAAACTTGAGCAGGGGGAACAGAGATATCCTAACTAGTTCGTAATAATTTACAAGGTAAAGATGTTTGACCTGAACTGCAACTTAGGTACAGAACCAGATGAAAAGCCGAGCACCTCTTCATCACTTGCATTTTGGATATAGACCTCATCGTCACCATCTTCACTTGAAGAACATCCCCATGTATTGTCTTCCATAGCTCAAAAGCTGTAATTAAAAATATAAACCAATTGATCAGTTGTTAGGATTGTTGGCAGCAATGTTAAAATAATCACTAAATCCATATCATTATACGATAATCACATGGCACAAAAATAAATAAACCAAGAAGCACCCATTTATGTCAAAGCAAGTTGGTTGTGCCGTTGAAAATATTCATCTACAAAAATCAACACGCATAACCTCACTTGTTTAAAAACAGATGATAGCAAACAAATCAAACAAAAGCAAATGAAAAATAAAAAAGAACATGAATGGCATAAAACCATAAGATGCAGGCAACACAATCCAATAGGATACGCACAAATTGAAGGGTTAAAACTAATAAAATGGCATAAAAGGTCGTATCTAGACAAAGCTGCACTAAAACCCTTGCCGTAAGAGAAGAAGGAGAACAATAATAAAAGGGCATCAGAAATGATTTACTGGACCCCATAATGGGTGTCAAAATCTTCCAGCGAAAAATACCTCAGTATGATTCTAGGGCATTCAAATTGAGTCCCTCTGTTCATAGTGTAAGGTGTATTTTATAAGCCCTAGTTAGTTCTTCTATTATCTCCCAGTCTTAACTTATATTATTTAATCTTTAGAATTTGTATTTTTCTTAACCAACTCAAAGTACCACAAATAGATATTTCCTTGATTTTTGCCTAATATTCTTAATATTTTTATTGGATCCTTATGTTAGTAATTAGTAGGTCCTATAACCAACCTGTTAGATAAGTTAATGACCCTTTTAGAAAATCCATACTCGCCCTATAACTGAGACTCACTAGACTCACTATCTCAAACGGACCACATGAAAAGAAAACTCATCTACATGACTAAAATAGAAACAAGTGTAAAGCATAAAATATATTTGTTGAAGATCTCATAGTCTAGAAATATGGCTCAAATAAAATATATAAGCGCAAACATCACTTGGAGTCGATTTTATGAGGTTGTTATACGCTTAAAAGTCATCTTCTAATAATATTAAAAATGTTTAAACTAAGGAATATTAGGATATTATAACATCCATTTTAAAGAAATAAAAAAGTGAGAGAAGAAAAAGGCACGCTTCTGAGGTAGCAGTGTGCTACCTGCTTGTTTTTTTTTATTTTCAAGTAACAATGATATATAGTCTTTTTGTGTAAAATGTTAGAAGAGCTTTTCAGAGCTTCACTACTTGAAAAAGCTCTATATTTCTAGTAAAAAATCTCACAACACAACTTCAGGCATGCTTAATTGCACAAGTTTGACAAGAGCATCCCATTTTATCATATCCATTTTGGTTTCTGAAACTGAAGTTTGCAGTAGAAAGTGAATTTGAAAAGGTTTTCTTTTTCTCTCACATCACAAATGAGATTAAAGAAGCATGTTAGTTACTCTCCAGTTTCAATCTTGAGCAAGCAATGCAGCAATACAATTTTCAAATTGAACACCAACAATACTAAAAGGAGCTGAAGAATAAAGAGTGGCCACTAAAGCAATATTATAACATATGTTTCAGCAAATATGATTCAGGTACTTCCGCTCCACAACCTTCGCTACTGATCAATCATTAGATGAATGTTTATCAATGACCACCACCGATTACTCTATGAATTAAACTAATAATTTATATAACTTAATTATCAAATTCAAAGAGTCAATACGCATTCCTTTATATATTGTTAAAGAAGTGAGATTGAGATAGACAAAAAGCAACCATGAAGGGATAATTTAGAGAAAAGTTCACATATTGAAGAACACATCTCCTCACACCAAAGTGAGACTAGATATTAATGAATGATCCGATAACAATCTAATAATAGATAGAACAACATGTCCAACAATTATCGTCAAGATAAACTCAACTATAACTCTAATATTAAGAAATAAACTTTAAATCTAATTCAATCCCAAAAACTAATTTTTTGCATAAACTTATATATTATAAATTCCACTTAGAAGACTTTATATATTTAAAGATATCCACTATATGATAAGTTAATCGCGATCATTCAAAGATGAGGGTGGAAGGAAGAAAAATGTAACTTCGAAGTTTATCGACACAAAAAACGAAAGGGCGAGGCCTAATTGCTAGCATAACAAAAAGAGAAACTAACAGGATCAAATCGAAAATCCAATTTGTAGAAAGAATGAAATGATAGAATGAAGCCCTAATCCACGAAATCAATAGAACCGTATAACAAACTTAAGAACGACACACAGAATAACAAACCCAGAGGATCACAAAGATGAGAAACGAACCTGGTATGGATCACTTTAGAGAGACAACGTTATCTAAGAGAGAACAAAGTGTGAGAGAAAGAGTCTAGAAAGAGAAAGTTCAGTGAGTGAACGAATATAGGTCGAATGAGAGAGAGAGAGAGAGAGAGAAATAAATAAATTTCCTTTTTTTCCTAAAAATTAAAAAAAAAAATTAGAAACAGTTTAATTAGGAAAGATTTGCTGTACCTCCTGAGGTTAGAAAGAACGTTCGAAACAAACGAGAGAACACCTTGGAATATCAGAAGGCGGTTGGGAAAAGATGATGATGTTGGGAAGGGTTAGAGAGGTGAAGCAGAGTGTGGTACATCTTCGTCATCTGTGCCACAACCCACAGAGACATATTCAAGATCTCGAATTGCTCAAATGCTTCAAATCAGAGATTCAGTTCGAGCTTTCTTCCAATCACTTTCAGGTTCTCTCGCTCCTTCTTTTCCTTCCATGTCATGTTCTTTCATCATTTGTTCCTTCGTAATAACATGCGCATTTCACTTCAAAACACTATACCTTGAATCGCCACACCCATGACAATTAAAAAACAAAAGGGGGTCTTTTGAGTTACTCGTGCATTTCCATGGGTGCAGAATGCTCAAACTGGTTCCTTAGGGGACTTTGTGATGGAACCTGACTCACTCAGTTCCAAAGATGTCGTTTTGCGAAGAAAATTCGATTCTGGTGAGGAAGTTGCAGTTTCTGCTATTCTGGGGCCTCCTAACTACGAGGAAGGCACTGTTTTTCCAAGAGATGCCTTTATGAAAGTGTGCGTGAAAAAACCAACATTAAGCTCCATTTTGCAGTTTGACTGTGGAGTTCATGAAGAAACTGATAAGGGCTCTGATTTTGACATATATAATGCTTATTATCTCAGATCACCTACATTTCTCAAGCCTTCCAATTACAGAGGTCCCTTATTCAGGTAAGCTGATACTGGCCATTGTTCCTTATAATTATTATCTATGTTAAAACAATTTTGGTTTTCCTGTTTGAGTGGAAGTTGATTTGTATTGGGTTTACAATTTTCTGGTGGATACATTCAGTGCTAGAGATTTGCTTCAATGAACAAAGATAGAATTTGTGTTATAGATTAGAGTAAATGACAAATTCAACCCCTAAAATTCTCATTTTAGTTCTTTTATATTTAACAAAATGCTCAAAACCCCCGGGAAGTATAAATCTTTTCATCTGAGTCCCTAGATTTAACCAGTTCAGTCTATTATTCTTTAACATATTTTAGGGTAATCAATTAACTCATATATCTAGCACTAATTGTAACTGAACAATTACAGCTTTGGGGAACTTTTTGAGAATTTGTTTTGTTCAAGAGACTAATGTAAGACGATGTTCAACGACTTCAGATACTAAAGTGTCTGTTTACTTCATAGATTGTAACTGCAAATTTAACCCAGGCCTACACATTTGACACGGTTGGTTATGATCATTTGACGTTCTCAAAATCTCCAGAGATTATTTCAATTTCTCCCTTTATTTGCACATTGCATTCTGAAATGAAACCTGATGTCTCATCTTTCTTGTTCATCTATGCTGCGAGTGTTATTGTCATAGAATGAATGTACTCTTATGGCTTATAGTGTGTTTGACAACCAGTTTGATTGGTGTTAAATAGAGATTTTGAACATTCGAATGCCAAGATGTAAAAGTTTGCGAATGTTAGATTGGCAATAAGTTGAGAACAATAAGTTTCAAAACAGACACCTAAGCCTAACTATCCTTTTACCATTTTTTATCTTGGTTTCATATCCAAGACTTCTCTGTCTAATGTCTATTGCATACATTCTTTATAAACTTTGAGTGTTGACATACCTATTCATGTTGCTTTAATGTTTAGATTGCATGCTATAGCCCTGTTGGATTAGATATTAGAAATACATTTCCACAGGTTCCTCATCTTGATTCTATTTCTTACCGGTAAAGTTGAAGCAACTAAGCAAGACAGTGCTCATCTACTAAGTAGCATTAGAAACAAAAATTCATTTACCAAAATTTGTTAGATTTTCAATAAATTAAAGTTAGGTTTAAACCCTTTTTTGTCCCTAAGTTAAGTTCTGTTGTTCAGTTTAGTCTCCGCTCTTAAAAATGTCAACCTTTAGTCCCTATGATATGAAAAATATATCAAATCAGTCCTATTCGTTAACAANTCACAAGTTTTTCATTAAGTGATTTGTTATTCATAACACCTTCCGTTAATAAATCACAAAATATTATTCATTAAATATTGTGATTTATTGTTCATTAAGTACTGTCATGAGGACTCATTTGATACATTTTTCATATCATAGGGACTAAAGGTTGACATTTTTAAAAGCGAGAACTAAACTGAACATCAGAACATAACTTAGGGATCAAAAAAGGGTTTAAACCTTAAAGTTATTTTAACTGTTAATGTATACTTTTTTATTACTTGTCTTAACTGTGTAGGCTCGTAACTTGATATAACTAAGCCTGTAAGAATTTAAACTATATGTTAATATTAAACTTTAGAACTTCTTTTCATGCTCTTTAGAAGATTAAATTGGCTAGATTAGCAGAAATGCATTTCCTTGTTGCTTTTATGGCTTGTATGACTTAATCAAATCATCACCAGAAGCTGGTTTTACCAGTATCATCATTTCAAATTCTAGTAAACCATTCATAAATTACATTGGTCTTTTTACTAATATAATACTTGTTAATTGTCTTGTCTATATCCATGTGAAGCACACTGGATAATGAGTTGCAACATGCACTCAAGGAATACCTGATAGTCAAGGGCATTGGCGTAAGCCTGACAAACTTCCTTCTCCACTACCTACACAAAAGAGAGCAAGAGCAGTATGTGAACTGGTTGAAGAAAGGTGAAGCAGCATTTTTAGCAACAGAAGGGTCTTTGAGGCAATCTGTGGAGGGGTTGCAATAGTGTCAATTTTGGAACTTGACAACTTTTACTGATATTTTAGTCAAATGATTTTGAGAGTTACGGATGAACTTATCTATTTCAATTTATATAATTTTGTTATCTTATTTGAATTAGGATATTATTTATATATTTTTTTTCATATAAAGGAAACTCTTACAAGTTTAGAAATCGAATTTACTGAATTCTTTTGAGTTTGACAACATTTATTCGAATAATAATGATAATAATTAGATTGTCAAACAAGTGACTAATTTTTACAATATAGAATTTCTTTTCTAAATGGTATGCACCTGAACTTTTGAAGTTGGAATATCTTCTATACAAGTTAAGTGGTCAAATTGTTTTTTGGTTATCTATTTTATCTTTCTAATTTCTTCTATAAATGTTTATTCAAAATTGTTCTAAATTGGTCTCAAATAGAGTTCACCAAATCTTAAAGTTGGTATTTATTTATTTTTAGTGTAAATAGGTCTGAAATAATCACAAACATTTTCCAGTTTTTGTGCCTATGGCATGTATTGTTCTTTGGAAAGTTATTTCAGAAGCACATTTTGTGTCCAGAAAGCTTGTTCTAAAAAATTTATTCTGGAAAGCCTATTTTGAAAGATATATCAATGAAATACCAAATGTTAACCACGTGCCAGTCACTTGTGGCATTAAAAAATATAAATATTTTTTATTATTTATTATAAATAATTTTTATTTATTTTCTTGGTAGTTTTATAATTGAAAAACAGTTAAATTAAAAAAATATTTGAGCGATAAAGTAATTATATGATAATTAAAAATAATAAAATTATTATTATTAATATCAAATTAAATATAACAATTTCTATAATTTTATTGTAAATAGTTGTTATTTATTTTATAAATAGTCTGTAATTAAAAATGTTTAAATTAAAGAATGTTTAAATTTAAAAAATATCAAAGTGGAAATTTTAAATAAACGATGATTAAAAAAATGAAATTGATAAAATAATTACTTTATTTTTAAAAAATAAAACTAGAAAACAAATATAAACACTACAGAAAGAAAATCTCTTTTTATTTATGAAGGTATATATATAATGAATTCTTTTAACAAAAATAAGATTAAGACTCAAATAAATAAATCAATCAATCTTCTTTGAATTTAATTAGATTAAAATAAACTCAAATTTTGAACGAAAATAATTAGACGATAAAAAAACTAAAATAAATAAATGCTTTCTTACTAATAAGTTTAAAAAAAATCTAATTTAATACATGAAGAGTAATGAATTGTGTAATAATTCAGATTCACTGTATACAGCTCCATTAGAGAATGAATGAGAAATAAAACCTTAAATACAATTATTTGGCCAACCGAAATTTAATTCAAGGCTTATTTTTAACAATTTTCATTAAATTTAAGTAACAAAAAAGAGAGATAAAATTATTTATAATAATAAAAATTAAAATAACGCAAAATGTATTTATTAAAAATTAATACTATAGCAGTTTATTAAAAATTATAAGTATGTCTTAGCATACAGTCTATTTATTACTTGTTTGTACTGTTTTTATTATTATAAATTATTATTCGGAAAATGGATATCTGTTTTTTCAGAAATGTTTATAGTTTTTTCTAAATGAATTTAAAGAGTCTAAAGATAATATATATACCCAAATAAACAATTTAGCAGTGAATTTAGAAACTAAATACCTGATGCTATTTCCATCCATACATTACGCTCTAGTAAGTGTAAAATGCTCTTTTCATATATATATATATATATATATATATATATAAGATTATAAATAATTTAAACATTCAAATACATTGAATGAGTTTATTGTATTTCAAATTGATTCATTTTTCAAATGTTTTGTTTGAATAATACAATTCAAAATTTTTAAATATTAACTTTTTGGTTGGAAAAATCATTTCAATTTGCACCAAATGCAAAAGGTTATAAAAATATTAAATATTGATAATAGTTAAAAAAAACAATATTAATGATCTTGACATTATGTTTTGTCCAAGATTTTTCCAATTGACATTAATAAAGTTTCTTCTTTTGATTAAAGTTGGTATTACTTTCTATTGATGTGGATCACAATTATTTAGATTAACATCCTAATAATGTAAATAGAAAAATAATTCTTATTAAGACAAAAAAAAAAGGTAGTTACATAGTTTTCTCAACATTGATAAAGAAAATTTTAACTTCAATCTATTGTCCCAAATATAACTCTAATTGATTTTGCTTGAAAAAAAAAATGACAAATATAAAATAAAAATAAATTGAAAAAAAAGAAAAAGAGTTTGACATTAGTTGAAAAGTATCGTTATGTTGTCTAGTTAAGAAAGTTTAGTTTGAAAGAAACTTTCATCGACATATATCAAAAAACAACATTGAGACTATGACACTCAAAATTCTAAAACCCAACAATGTCTCCATCTTAGTCAAGTCTACGATACTTCAACCAAAATTGAGTTGGAAAGAGAGTTTGAAGAGAAGAAAAATAATTAAAGAATATAAAAAAATTTAAATTACATTTTAGGCCAAATTTGAGATTCTTTAATTTTAAGTAATCCAATAACTCTCATAAAATCCTAAAATTTTAATTTCTTTTTAAATTTTTTAACCAAACAAAAAAATTGTGTACTAAACTTAATTTTAATATTAATAGACCACTTTATAATTTTGACTACTCAGATAATGGTCCTAACACATTTAAATTATATATATGTAATCCAAAAATTCTAACAATCTTCCACTAGTCACATATTTATACTTTTACAAATGTGTTAGGTTTTATAACCTCAAAATTTGTCATTATGTTCCTTGAACATAACCTGTTAATATTGTCTATTAATTATATCAATACATAGAACCAAAAAAGGTTTCGTCATATCAATCATAACTAAATCCATCAATGATCGCTAATATTGACACAATTAAAAGACACAAACACATAATGAAATGTCTAACATGAAAATGACATGAAAGTGGCTTGGACATGTCGATTTTCAATTGATCCTACTTTACCTTTATTAGATCAATCAACTAACATTATTATACAAAGTGTAATGATTGAATATCAAACTTTATATTTAATCAAAAGAAATTATCCAAATACAAGAGTATGCATGCATAATACCAAACCTAGAACATAAATCACATAAATGACTAACTCCCACTGAACTAAAAATTCCTCAAATTGCAAAGCACCCATTTGAATAATGTGTTCGTGAAAGACCTTTCGTAAAAGGATTTGCTATCATGGAGTGTATCCCTATATGTTTTATGGAAATTTGTCCACTTTGTACCATTTCCTTGACAATTGACAACTTGATGTCAATGTGTTTTGACTTTATCAAACTCTTATTACTATTGGGATATAAGACGATTAATTTGTTGTCACAATATAGCTTAAGTGGTATTTCAATTTCTTTAACAATTTCCAGTCTAATGACAAAGTTTCTCAACCAAATCCCATGACTAGATGTCTCAACACATGTTATAAATGTTGCAGTCTTGGTAAATGAAGCCATGAGAGTTTTCTTAACACTGCTTTAAGAATTTACACCACTAACCAATAGACAGATATAACCCAAAGTGGATCTCAAACCATCCTTACATATCAAAATCCAAATTGAAATATCCAATGATTTCTCACTAGTCTGACCACTTTATATGTAAGAATATAATCTTTTGTTCTCTTTAAACACCTTATGATCCTTTTAGTTGTTTTTTAATTATCCATTCACGAATTGCTTAAATATTTGCTTAACATTTCAACTATGCATACTATATCCAAACATGAACACATTTAGGCGTACATTAGACTTCCTAAAACTAATGCATAGGAAATTTTTTGCAAATTTCTGAAATTCTAAGTTTCATTTTGGGCTTTAATTGAGACTAAATTTGTCTTACTTAGCAATTGTAATATCCCCTGACTTACATTGTTGCATGTCAAACCTCTTAAGTACATTGTTGATATAGCTCCTTTATGACCATCCTAGAGCACCCCAAGATCAACCACAATGTTTTAGAATTCCTAATATAAAGGAGGCATCTTGTGGTTGAGTGATGACTTCTCTTGGTTCTTCTGTAGGTTTTTGGTGATGAAGGTGCGAGATTTGTGGGTTTTCGCGATTTAGGTTTTACCTTGTGGTAAGGGTTCGTGATTTGGGTTTTTGTTTGTCGATTAAGGCTCGTTTTTTGAGTTTTTGTTTGCAAGTTGATGGTACGAGGAAGAAGATGGTGGTGTGTTATGGTGGTATAGTGGCAGAAAAAGAGAATTGCCGATCGGTGATGCGACGACGATGGAGTCGATGATATTAGGAAAAAGATTAGATGATGTGATAGTCATGTCATTCACTAACGACTTATGTGAACATTGTGTCATTAACTATTTAGATGTTGTCAGAAAAATGAGTAAATTAGAACAAAAATTACACAAATTACCACTTTAAACGTCCGAACAAATAAATGACTATTTTGAATGAAAATATACATCTTAAACCTAAATTCAATTTTGCACATTAAAACTCAAAACCTTAATAAAATCCCAAACTTAATTATAAAATTTTAAGATTAAAATAATAATAATAAATAAATATTGCTTGTGATTCATTAGTTAATTAACCCACCTTATGTACATTTGCAGTTCTATAGTTAGAAAAGAAATAAATTACTTTTTATTTATTAATTAATTAAAGAACTAATAGAGTTTTATTTTTTCTTTCTTTATCCTTTCTTTTGTTTTTTTCCCATTTACGTTCATACCAAAAATGGAAAAGGTAAGATAATACCGAGTAGAATGAAGGTATGTTGGCATCAACGTGGTCCTGGTTGGCACTTTCTTATATCACATCTCACAAACTTATCGGATTGTGCAATATTATATATATTGTGAGTGTGACGCGAGAGCCACAGAGAGAGAAAGAAAAAGATACAGAAGACTGAATAGCAGTAGTTAGCAATAACAGAATGAGCCACCCCAAGGAGGAATCACCGTCGGCGGTGCCTCTGCTTCGAAGCACCGAAAGAGATGACGGGTCCGGGTCATGGTCAGGGTCAAAGGCATCGCTTAGTGGTTCTGTGTTCAATTTATCTACAACGATCATCGGTGCTGGGATCATGGCCTTGCCGGCGGCCATGAAAGTTGTGGGTGTGAGTGTGGGCGTTGGTGCCATCATCTTCCTGGCCTTCCTCACGTTCACCTCTCTCGAGATTCTTCTCAGATTCAGCAGAGCCGCCAAGGCCACCACCTACGCCCACCTCATGGGGGATGCTTTTGGGAGCTCCGGAACCCTGCTCTTTCACGTGGCGGTGCTTCTCAACAACTTTGGGATACTTGTTGTTTACGTCATCATAATTGGTGATGTCTTGTCTGGAACATCTTCCAGTGGAGTCCATCATTTTGGGGTGCTTGAAGGCTGGTTCGGCCAGTGCTTCTGGACAACCCGTACTTTCGTTCTGCTTCTCGCAACTCTCTTCGTATTTGCTCCATTGGCCTTCTTTAAGAGGATAGGTAACTGACCGCAATACACACTCCACATGGTTGAGAATGATTATTTCTGTAAATACTTCCAACAAACAGAAAAAAAAAAAAAAAGTGAAATTATTTAAATATTCAATCATGGTTTATTTTGTCTTGGAAGTAATTAACACTGATGAAGAATTTGATTGTATACAGTTCAATTTTGTAGTTAATGGTTAAATATGGTTCACTAGTGATTAACCTGGTCGTGAGGGGAACACTGTGGGTGGATATTTTCAGTGGGGTATTGATGATTTTCCTTTAGTGTGTGAACTATTTTTGTGCCTGCAGATTCGTTGAGACATAGTTCTGCTTTAGCAGTGGCTCTGGCCATTGTGTTTCTACTCATAACTGCGGGAATCACGTTCTTCAAATTGTTTAATGGCAGCTTAGCCAGTCCCAGGATGCTTCCTAATATTACTGATGTTTCATCCATATGGAATCTCTTTACTGCCGCTCCAGTTCTTGTGACGGCATTTGTTTGTCACTACAATGGTAAGCTGCCATATTGTTTAAAATTTCGTTTTCTGATGTTTCAGTGAAAGTAGAGAGATTAACTAATGACTAAATACTGCTATGTTATGTTTGTAATACTTTCTGCTAAAATACAAGTACATATTTTTATGCCAAATCAGTGAAATAAAAAAACTTTCGTCAATCCGTGAGTCATGGGAACTTATCTGAAGCAGTGTATTCTGTTTATTGTCTTGACTCTTGACTTGGTGTAATACGTGTCTCTTTGCTTTGGAGGATCTTGGTTCCAAAAGAAATAAAAGTTGAGAAATGAAAAGAACAACATTTTACCCCTCTGTAAGGAAAGAAAGATACAATTCACTAACAAATGTTAATGGCAAAGGCAATGATAGTTCCTTTCACTCACTGCTTTGTATTGTTACAATCACAAACCTTCCTATTCAACGGGGTTTCTATTTATTCTGCATGATCGCTCATGCTTGTTGCAATAATTACATTTCTTTAAAATTGGAATAAGATGACAGTTTTTCAATATTTATCATCCAAATATAAATGCTCTGTGATATTGATCCTATACCGACTTTTGGCACAATGTCTGATATGATCTGTAGGGTTTATAGAATAAATTGGCCGGTGGGAAAGAGTTTATGGCTAGGGACAGAGCGATGTGAGGGTCAAGGTGGTGTATAATAAGTTTTTTAGACAGGGAAATCATTCTGAAGGAGCTGGAGGCTCTAGTGTGAGTCTTCCATTTCTGGTGTTCTATCAGCCATCACGATTTTTTATTTATGCTTTCTGTTATGCTCAGATATTTAATACAACAAAGAAGCAGTGTTAAGTACTGGTAGACTATTTTTCACCAAAGTTCTGTCCTGTTCATGCAGTGCATACAATCGAAAATGAATTAGGAGACCCTTCCTTGATGCAACCGGTTATACGTGCATCACTGGTTCTGTGTTCTAGTATTTATATTCTTACAGCATTATTTGGATTTCTCCTATTTGGTGAGTCAACACTTGATGATGTGCTGGCCAACTTTGATACTGATCTGGGTATCCCTTATAGCAGTCTACTCAATGACATTGTTCGTATCAGCTACGCCCTCCACCTCATGCTTGTTTTCCCAGTTATCTTCTTCTCACTGCGCTTCAATTTGGACGATCTCATCTTTCCTTCAGCTAGGTCCTTGGATTTAGATCATCGTAGGTTTGTCTTGATCACCATTGGACTCATCACTTTAATATATGTGGCTGCAAATTTTTTACCTACTATCTGGGATGTCTTTCAATTCACTGGAGCTACTGCCACCGTTTGCCTTGGGTTTATTTTCCCTGCTGCAATTTCTATCAGGTGGATTTTCTTACTTTATCTGAATGTATTGAGCACATCATATTTTCATTATTGTTGATTTAATCTGTGTTCATTTTATCGAAGTGTTTGTTATGTCAATCTTTATGACTTGTGTTGGATCTATTATTTTCAATCAAAATAAATCACTTTTTTCTTCAGCTGAGAACTCAAGCATATAGGTCTCTGAACTTCTATAATTTTTAACTTAACTGGGATATAGAATGACATTAAATTATGGAGATTGTCTTGTTTAAGTATAAGGCTGGATAATAGTGACTGTTTCCTGTAATTTTGTTTATCCATGAAGCAAACTCTAGCAAATGAATGTAACTTTTCACTGACAGAAAACTATTATTATTTAAATTGGTTTTAACTTCAAAGCTACTTAGATCCATTTTCCTAACTGATCTATATATTTTTTTTTTTCATATCAGGGATCCTCATGGGATTTCAACAAAGAAGGACAAGGTTTTATCCATTGTCATGATTTTTCTTGCTGTGTTCTCAAATGTTGTGGCTATATACAGTAATGCTGAATCTTTGTTCAGAAAACGTGTGGATCCTCAGCAATGAGTTATGAGTTGCCTATTTTATCGGTAACCCAACTCACCAAGTTGAACTACACACTCTTAACCATCGAAAATACACCAATCTTTGATAGTTCAGTTGGTCAAATTGAATGTGTGGATTATTTAGAAGTCGGTTTGAAAAATCACTGAACTTTTTCAAGGTTCATAACATTTGAAAAGGTTTTGGAAATACAAGTGGATTTGGAATATTTGATCAAATTGCAAGCAGAAATGGAAGACTATCTCAAATAAGGAATATTTAATAGTACTTTAATATTTTCCATATTTCTCAAAGCACTGTCTCTAAACCAATCTATTATGGCTTCTTTTCCGGGTGTTTTTTTCCAAGTTATTCTTGAATAATAAATACTAATAATAGTATACTCCAGTTGCCTTAAATTTGTCAGAAATCATATTATAAAACCTTCCATTATTGAATCATCTCTGTTTTTAGTGATGATAAGATTTAATTTTATAAATGCTGTCGTGTAGCTTTCCTAACAAATTGTGGAGATTATATTTAGATAATTATAGGCGTACAATCATGCAAGATTTGTAGCCAACAAATCTCCCAATGATTAAATATTGATATTTTGATAATTCTTTTTAATAAGTAATGTATCATTATTTTTTTTAGTCTGTTTGAATTTATGTTTAAAAATATATTTAAGATGTACCAATAACAAACTACCACATGTTTGTTGTCAAAAAATAATTGTTAAAAAAACTTATTTTTTCTGACAAATATTCTCCTTATAAAATGAGTCATTTACATATGTTTCACTGTCATATACGAACTTTAGTTGAAGATGTCACATTGGCTTCTTCTTTTTTTTTAATTAATCTAATTTTCTGATCACATTTATAAATTAATCATCATTATCCTATATCTTAAACAACGATAATTGATAAGAAGATTGTTGCGTACATGTGTGATGATAATTGTCCTCATAACATAACATGCTATGTGTGTTATTTTCTTATTATATAATAAAAGTTAATTATTATATAGTTATCAAAATAAAAAATATTATTAAATTGATTTTCATGAAAAAGTAATTATAAAAATAAATAATATTTATTCTGTATTAACTTTTTATTATTGTGATAACAAAAGCAAAATTATTTTAGATATTAAAATAAAAATTTTATTGAATTTTGTAAAAATGATGTTCATAAAAATAAGAAAAAAAGAATTTTCTTACAGGTACTTTTCTTTAAGTGGTTAATTGAATTTAAAAAGACAGCTAAAAAAAACGTAAAATAATAAAATAAATTATATGAATAAGGGTATAATTGATAATGAAGCAAGATTAAGGAACCTGGTTAGTAAACTATTATCGCCAATACTTTAACTATGCTATTTTAATAATCTATTTTTACTTCTTTAATTTTCCTAAGTGCCATATTATAAAAAAGTTTGTTTAATTTCAAAAATAACAAAATATGAAATTGATTCATTTTCTCATATTATGTAATACTTTCTATGTAAAAAGAATATTTTACTTTTAAATATAATTTTGTCTATTTATTTATCATGACACATTATAGTTTTACACTACAAATAAGAAAGATACAATGATAATTGTTTCAAGTGTGAGATCAAGATAAACTATTTAACATATTGTTTTAAGTTCAAATTTTGTTCGGTAAGAGGAGTCCTTATGTGTATAAATTGCTCAAATTGTACGTACAGAAAGTATTTCAATGTCAAAGTAAAGTAATGAATGTTGTAATTAATGTGTAACCTACTTCTTACCTCAAACATTTATTTATAATTTTTGTCATAGACTTTTGATTAATGTCGACTTAATTGTAGTCCAAAGGTGAATAATCATGCTTTAATCTTGAGTTAATTGGTTTTGGGATGAACAACCCTTACTATCCAAATTTAGTGACTTGTCACCAAGGCGCTTGGTTGATCATTCAGACTCGAGAGTTGTTACTGGCTTAATGATTGACTATTCAAATTGTAGTTGACCGTACTATAACAATTTGAGTTATAGTTGGTCGAACTATTATACGGTACATTAAGCATATGTACGTTGTTTGTAATGCAAAATAACACTTTGTCGTATTAAATAAATGAAATATACATTTAAAATAAGATATTGAATGTTTGACATAATATATATATATATATATATATATATATATATATATATATATATATATGATACATATTAGTTGTATTATTTAAAATAAAGATAACATTTTTCATTGTAAGAATTTAAAAAAACTAAGAAAATTGAACATGTATTTTTAGTGTAAAATGTTGGCAATACGATTGAACAAAAGTATACATTCTACATTGTAACACTATGCAAAATTGCAGACAAAGAAAAGTAAATGTGTAAAATATTATTATTAAAAAATTATGGTGATAAAAGGGGAAATATGGGTAAATTATTAAGATAAAAATGCACTAATCACTTTGAATAATACTCACATGTATATTACTTAGTTCTAATTCATTATTATACTGTATGACTGTCTAATAAATTAAAATCTGGACAATTAATTATCAACTCGGTGACTAATCTTGAGTTCGGATAATCAACCAAATGTTTCAATGATAAGTCACTGAACCTATATGATTATCTAATAAACGGATCAATAATCCATCATTCTGAACGATTTGAATATGACTAAAGTATATCAACTCCAAAATCGATTAACTCAAAATTAAAACATGATTATCATATTGGGCTGTAATTAGACTAACCTTAATCAAAAACCTATCACAAAATTTATAAATAAAGATTTGAGATAACAAGAAAGATTACACATTAATTATAATACTTATCGATTTTTGTCTAAATTAATCTAACTTTAACATTAAAATACCTTTTAAAAGTACTATCCAAATAGTTTGGACAAACAAAAATTCCTTTTACCAAACAAAATTTAGACTTAGAACGATATGTCGAAAACCAATAATTGACCTTGACCTACACTTGAAACACTTAGTATATTTTCATCATTAAGTTATGTGATAGTTTTTTAGTTATGTTCGGTTACTTCTCTTTTAAATTATTCTAATTTCAAATTATTAGAAAAATATAGAAAGACTAAATAGATTCCAATGAATGAATAAAAGTGTTTGAAATTTGTGAAATATAGATGGAATGGTGAAATTTCAAGGACAATGATATTTTAACACCATTTTTTGATACTATTTTGACACTGCACACGTGTCAAGATGTGATTGGACGATTTCAAATTAAAAAAGTTGAAGCAAGAGTATATTTGAAAGAGAAAAATCAAAGTTTGTTTTTTAATTTGAAATCGCCCAATCACATTTTTACACATGTGCAGTGTCAAAATGGTGTCAAAAAATGGTGTTAAAATTTTATTTTCCAAATTTCAATTGTCTACTCCAACTATACATATATTTCTCCCGCAGAAGTGTTTTATCTTAAATACTTTTGGTGTTCTTCTAGTGAAAAAAAGTTACCATTTATCATCAGTTGCTTGAAACATGGCTATTGCTGAACATTCTATGACAAAGAGATAGAATGGAAAGTATATGGTTGATTTAAATTATTAATAATATTGCTGATGAAGGCAGTTCATAGATTAATCTTGTGTAAAATCAGATTAAAATTTTATTTACCTAATTAAGTTTTCGATTTCTATGTACTGCAGCAGTGATTATTATAATCACTCTAAAATGATTTAACTTCATCTATATTAATAATATAATATGTGTAAAATATTTTTTTTTACAATTTTCCAATGTCCTATTGGAAGATATTTTAGAATCACCTCAAGAGGAAAACAATTTCATCACCTTTTATGCTGTCATTTTTCTGTAATTGCTTTATACTACACCTAGTAAATAACACATATTAAATATATATTTTTGAAGAACTATACAGAAAAAAGGAAGAAAGAACATAGTTAAGCTGAAAATAAATTATAAACACATAAATAAAGTATAATTATATTTCTAGAAAAAATATAATATTGAAAGTAAATTATTGAATAAATAATAAGAATAACATGTGCAATTAATCTGTGTTAATATATTGCTTATTTAAACTATAGATCTAAAATAACATAATTAATGTTCTTTTAATGTTAACAAGCTAATTAAAATTTAGTTTGTATAATTTGATCTTCTTAAAATAAGTTATTTTAAAATAATTTGTAAGCTAAATGTTTTTAAAATAATTTATTTTAGAAACTTCTATAACTTTCCAAAGTGCTTTAACTTTAACTAGTTTCTAGCTTATATAACTGAAGTCATTATCTTTATGTTATTTACTTTTATTAATTACTTCACCAAACACTTATAATTATCAACTAAAAATATCTTATCATTTACAAATTAATTTACCAACTAGTTTTATCAAATAGAACACTTGTTATAACATATTATTAACCTTAACTTCAACAAAGAAAATTCAAAATAACTAAGATTCTTTTATATATTATACTACATCGTACTTAGTCTTGTGAAAAAAATTGTTTTGGCCAATAAAAAATGACATTATTTACAAAAAAATGTAAATAACACGTTATATTACGAATTTGAAAATAATAATTTCTTTTATATATTCTTTTCATTTTAAAAATAAATAATTTGTTGTTTATTTTAATGAATAAAGTTGACCTGTTTTAAATACATAATTATTTATTTTAAATTTAACTCAGCTGATCCACAATTAGAAACAAAAGAAATTATACTTTAATATTTATTGCTTGTTTTATTTTATCAATATCCATCTTTCTAGATTTATCAATATTTACAAATTCATAGTTTCCGAGTCGAGTCGGGTCGGGTCGGGTCGAACTAACTGACTTGATCCGGGTTTGTCAGGACGGACACTATCGCTCTTCTTCCTCGTCTTTACGCGAAGAACTCTTGCTCTCGTCTCTTTCTGACTCTCCTTCTCGATTCATCTTTGCTGCAACGTTGGTGTTCATTTGTTTTGTTGATTATGATTTGTTAGTGTTCGAGTTAAGGTGCTGTGTGTTAATGTGAATCTGCAATTCGAATCAGGTGAGCTTTTTGTTTAACAATGGCTGCGGAAGACAAGTGGTGCGTGGTGACCGGAGGGAGGGGTTTTGCCGCTCGGCATCTGGTGGAAATGTTAATCCGGCAAAACGAATATTGCGTTCGCATCGCCGATTTGGAAGACAGCATTGTTCTCGAGCCCCCCGAACAGTTGGGGCTTCTCGGCCAGGCCTTGAGCTCCGGCCGGGCCCAATACGTCTCCCTCGATCTTCGCAACAAGGCCCAAGTCCTTAAAGGTGATAAACCTCTTCTTTTCTCTCTCAATTGTTGCAACATTTGCACTCGCTGATGTTGGTTTTATGAGTAGTGCAGCATTAGAAGGAGTTGAGGTTGTGTTCCACATGGCTGCTCCAAACTCTTCCATTAACAACTACCAACTTCATTATTCCGTCAATGTGCAAGGTGAACCTCACTCTTCTGTGTATTTGCTTGTTTGAAGTTTGAAGTTTGAAGTTTGAATCTGACTGAGATTTTTCCTATGTAAGGGACAAAGAATGTCATCGATGCTTGCGTGGAGCAGAGGGTGAAGCGACTCATTTACACCAGCTCTCCCAGCGTTGTTTTCGATGGCGTTCATGGAATTCATAATGCTGACGAAACAATGCCTTATACACCTTCGGTATACACTTTAGCAACTCTTCTTTCACTGAATTCACAAATTACTATACGTGAACTTGAGAAAGATAGATAATATATAGTGTGAGCACTGGGGCTATATGTTTGTTATAAGACTAGCTTGGGGTGGTCCTAAGCGGAATTCTATTTGTTTGTTTCAGCCTAATGACCATTACTCAGCTACGAAAGCCGAGGGTGAGACGTTGGTTATTAAAGCTAATGGGACTAATGGGCTCCTAACGTGTTGTATACGCCCTAGTAGCATTTTTGGGCCCGGTGATAGACTGTTGGTGCCTACACTTGTTGATACTGCCAGAAAAGGGAAATCCAAGGTAGATGTTGTTTTTCCTTCTAATGGTATAGATTTTAGTGCCTTTATATTTAGCATCTTTTCTAAGGTAGGAAATGTCTCTATTACATATGCACATGACCAAAGGAAACTTCTATTCTATTAGGTATGCTTTATGATACGTCATTTGCCTTACGGTTGAGTCCAATGAAATAATTTAACCTTTAGTTTGACTGGTTTTTTTGAGCCTGTTGCTGATTTTAGTGTGTAACCAATTGGGCTGACGCTCATGGTTATTGTTTCTTGTGCATATTTGGAGTCTTAGTAAATATTTGGTACTTTTTGCTAATTACTAATTGAGTACTAATGGAAATGTAATCTTGAATTTTTTTTATTAGCCTTAGGAACATCTTGAAGAATTAGAGGCTAACCCAGATTGAATGAAATCGGACTCAGACTGCTAACTAAAACACTTTTCTATATAGCTTTGGGAGGAATATGTACACAAATGGTTGCAAAGCAATTAACTACTTATTAGCAGAAACTGCTTTCAGTCTTTCTTTGGTTCTCTCATTTATATTTCTCTTTTGAGCAGTTCCTTATTGGCGATGGAAATAATGTTTATGATTTCACATATGTCGGAAATGTGGCTCATGCCCATATATGTGCTGAACGAGCTTTGGCTTCAGAGGAGCCAGTTTCGGAGAAAGCTGCTGGAGAGGTACCACTGAGATTCTGTTATTACTTTTATTTGTGTTTGTAAATGAAAATTAAATAGTAGACTTCCAGAGATGATGATGATTTGTTTGAAGGTTTAGGGTAGAGTCTCTTCATTTTGGAAAAAGAGGAAACATGAAAGAATGCTTGAGAAAGATTTGCCAGTGACCTTTGTTAAATTAAGAATGAATTATTGCATTTGCATTCTCATACTAAAGAGGTGGGAAAAATGATTGATTTGCAAGTTAGGAAACTTAGCAATTACTGTAGTATTTTCTTGCTAACGGATATTCGTTTTGTAGGTATATTTCATAACAAATATGGAGCCTATGAAATTTTGGGAGTTCGTGTCAGTGGTATTGGATGGTCTTGGATATGAAAGGTAGTTTATTACATACCGTCACCTTAAGTTAATTCGTTCCCTTGTTATGTAACCTCGTTTTCTTTTTTCTTTTTTATTTGAGATTCTCCCATAATGTAAAACCAAGGATTCAGGACACCAATATGTCATGCAATTTTTAAAGTTTTCTTCTTACTAATAATCTATAAAAATAGCAATTTGAATCTCAGAAAATGAGTATTCATAATCTTAGAGTGACCGGTGGTCAAATCGTAATCAAACACCAAGGCTAACTATAGATATGGGAAATTTACCTATATTTAAAATTCGAATAGCATAAACTATCTTGGACTGTAGACCACTAGGGTTGGTGCAGTGCTGGCGAACTCGGGTGGCATGCATGGAATCATAGGTTCTAACCCTAATGCAACTATTGTGTTAAAAAAAAGACATGTATTTACTCTGCGTCTCGCTTGCTCTATTCATTGTAAAAAGGAACGTCATGGCAGTTTCAATTGTCATATTATGAATAAAATTCTTATGTGATTATACTCAGTTAACACTTATACATTGATAGCAATGAACACAGAGAAGGTGAAAAGATAAAAGAAATTATTGTATTATTGCTCATTCTGCCTAAACAAAACAGAGGAGAAGAATCCCTCACCACACGAGATATCCTGACCTCATTCCCAATTACCTCAAATGCCAGCCTCCTCCACACGTGCTCCCCCCTCCCCTCTATGTTCTCCCTTTCTCTCTCTTCAAAACAGAGAAAGAAATCTTTCTATTATGATCCCAATCATTGGGTGTGTGCAGGTGGACCCCACAAAATGGGTTTCCAGTTCTTCCTTTCATACACCTTACTGAACTTCCCTCTTTTCCCTTTTTCCTTTAGAATTATATTTGTATCATACATCCTTTTTCTTTGTTTTTTTTTTCATAGTATGAAAGATGCAAACTTTGGTTGTCCTTTATCATCAGTAGCTCAAGTTGCTGCCAATTTGGGATGTTGGATTATGGGATTTTCTGTCTTGCTGTCCTGACCAGTGGCTATTATTTTTAATCTATTTTATTCATATGGATGACTTCCTTATGTGAATTAGAATATTGGACTCTATTATTAATCAATCATTCCTAAGTTTTGAAATTTCTTGCATTTATATTTGAAATAAATAATATAATTATGCCTTTTCATTCAGAAAAACAAACATAAACATTGTTGAGGCATTACCAGTGCTATTTTCTTGCTATCCGAGGCATGTTATCTTTTGCAGGCCAAGAATAAAGATACCTGCTGCTGTTATCTTGCCCATTGCGCATTTGGTGGAATGGATATATAGGCTGCTTGGCCCATATGGGATGCAGGTTCCTCAGTTAACCCCTTCAAGGATTAGACTCGTGACCTGCAGCAGAACTTTCGATTGCTCAAAAGCAAAGGATCGCCTTGCCTATGCCCCCATCGTAACAATGCAGGTCTCTGATATTTATGAAAAGTAATAATATATTATAACTCAAGGTTATCAAATTCGAGACTTTATATAATCTCGTGAGAGTCAAGTAAACTCGACTCGTAAACTCTTTTTACGAGTTTACTTCAGATGAAAAAAATTATATAAATAATATCTTAATTCAAATAAGTCTACAAAATTATATAACTTTAAATAAATAAAATTTATAGTTGTATTGTTCATAAAAATAAATATTTTAAAACATAAATACTTGAATTATTGTCATTAATTTTGATGCATTTCATTAAATATATAACTTTCAAGGTCGCAGAATCGTTCCAAACTCGCGATTCTTCACGATCCTATTGATTTTAGATTCTATCGAGTTTACACAGAAAACGAGTTTACTTTCAAGTTAACTTGAAAGCCATGTTTGAGAATGTAAACTCGAGTTTACGAGTTAACTCGAAAGTTTGATAACCATGTTATAACCTCTATTATTGACATTCATCTTTTTCATGCTTCTAAATAGAAAAACATGATCCATGCCCCCAAAATCAATGATAATACCAAATTAGGATCATATAATATATTATGAAAACAAGTATGAGACGGTTTCCTTAAATGAATGATGTTTCAGTGCAATATAGTGTACGAGTACATCTATTGCTATGAATATATACATAATCATACTTGCCTGGGTGCTTCTCCCATACTAATGATGTAGTAATTTTTCTTGCAGGAGGGCCTGCTGAGGACAATTGAATCATATGCACACTTGAAGGCAGAAAATCAACCTAAAACTAAAAGAGAAGGTCCCTCAAAAGCTTCCAAATATCTTGGAAATGGAAGAGGTGTGAATAATCAATTATATGTATCTAACTTCTTTGTTGGACAATCTGGCCTTGCTTGTAAAGGAGAATTCATCTGTTAATATAACCAATTGCTATATATAATAGAAACACGGTGGCTGGCTGCTCTTCCGTTACTGTATCACATGGTTGATTGATTTTGATTATCTAATGAATCTTATTAGATTGTGATCAAGAGCATTTTCATAGACATTAAATACATAGCACTTATTTTCCACAGGTAAATTGTAATAGATGGAGTAGGAAGTTGTAGTTTATGCTCACAATCACATCATCGTGTACTGCGAATTATCCATATGTTTTAACCTTGATGGTTTTTTTTTTTTTTTTTAATTTGTTATAAAGCATGTGTGTGTTTGATGTGCTAGTTCTAAGAAGCCTGAAACATCAATTGAACTCAAAAGTTCAAATTTTGGTGTTAATATTTCTTACTTTATTATTAAAAAATTGACTTATTGTTATCTATTTGTGATCAGTGCTATCAGATCTCTTCTACTTACTATGCAAACACTACAGTGTAACCAATTTACGCTTGGAGTCATTTTACACTTTACATTTATTTATCTAAAAGTTTTGATTGAATTGCTAATTTGCAGTGGCTGACACATTGCTTTGGAAGGATAAAAAGCGAACTCTCATCACATTGTTTGTCTTGATTGCTATATACTTCAACTTCATTGCATCTGAAAATACCATCATTAGTGCTCTGACAAAAGTTCTATTGTTCACATCGATCTTTTTATTCATTCATGGCATTCTACCTGCAAAAATGTAAGTACACTATGTACTGTTGGATATTGCAGTTGTCAATTTAACATTGTATGCTACTATTAACTTGTACAATGATGTATTATTATTATGATAACTATTAAGTTAATCCAGTTGTTAGAAACGCATTGAAGTTTTGAATGTGAGAATAAACTTGTGCAGGTTGGGGTATACTGTTGAGAAAATGCCCAAATCATGGTTTCATTTGTCAGAAGATAGATCACATAAATTTGCTCTCTCAGTGGCCTCGTCATGGAATATTGCTGTGAATGTTTTGAAGTCCCTTGCAGAAGGGAATGATTGGGTATTGTTATTAAAGGTATCTCTGCACTGCATTGCCTATATTTTCCTTGCCATTGCTTGCTATTGTGATTATGATGTATAGGATGCATTAATTATAAAAATCCTATCCCTTTAATATACTATTATCATTAATATAATAAAATATGCAATATCAATAATAAAAATATCATTTTCCTTGATTTAATTTATTTTTAAACTAAAAAATAGTCATGCGGTATCTCAGTAAACTTGTCAGTGAATTTGTGAAACTCTATAGGTGAAACCCATATTTTGGGAACCTTCATGTTGAAATTTCCATGTAAAATTTTGCATATAATGAAGTTTTCTGTTTACAAATGCAAAAATTTACAGAGTATAATTTTTTCAAGTATCAGAAGTGCTGAAACGTCTTTCCTTTTATGATCAATAGGTTGTTCTCTATCTGTTCATTCTTAGCTTCCTTGGAGCCTTTTCACTTCAGAACTTGTATACTATAGGTTCTCTCCCTCTCTCTTACTCTTTCGTGCGTGCACACACACTTGCACATATGCATGTGGGAACATGACTTTGTCTGTGCCGAAAATATGCTATATGCTATTATGCTTGCCTGTATTTAATTAAATCTATTTCTGCTACCAGTAAAATTGTGACTGGAGGTCTATATATATTGAATTCACAATTTGTGAAATTGATGAATTTCGAATCATGTTTGTTTACTTTCTAATGAGAAAAATCATTTGCAATCAGCATTCATATGTCTGCACCCGTGTTCACTTATGGATACCTCATTGAATAATTTGACTTATTATTCCTGAGGTTGACAAGTTACATGTTGCACCTCACTTATTTTCTATTGATGTGTCTTGTTTAAATTATTTTCTATTGATGTGTCTTGTTTAAATCCAGAGCCCTGAAGAGACTAATACAAGTTTTGCTTTTTCTTTTTTCTTATTTTTAGTTGGTGAATTATACTAATTTTTTTCTTGTGGTGGTTACAGGAGTTACATTTGCATTTATAGCTTTCTACGTATACCAACAGAAGGAGGCAGACATAGATGACATATTTATAAAAACACATTCTTTTAGTTGCAAATTGAAATCTGATCTCACCAAAAAGTTTCTTTCTTCAAAGAAGATTGATTGATAGGCTTTTTTCTTAGATAGTTGCGCGTTAAATATTCTATTGAGTTCCATGTATGACTGTACTATAATTATAATTTAATTTGATATTCGACCAACTTGCGAAATTTGTTGCTACTTGGAAAACTCTTACTTTGACGTGTTTGTTGATGTAACTGATAGAATTTCAAAATTGCAGCTGTATTATTTTCTTGTTTTCGGAATTGGACTCGTCTAAAGTAGGGGAGCACCTCAACTCACAGAAGTTCCTCATCAGAGGTCATTGAAAAATAAATTATTGGTAATTGTAATAAATTATATACAAAAAACAAATTGCTAATTTAGTTATAATATTAATTATTCGATTTTAGTTAATGATTATTGTTGTATTTTGTTCTTTAAGTGCAACTCCTTCATATCAGAGGAATCAAATTCTATTATTTCTATTACAATATTTTGTTTTAAAATTATTAGCTAAAAGTATTATAAATTTGTTAATCCTATTCATTCAGTGCAATGTACACATTAGACATTGTTGTTATGTATGTGGAGAACAATGTCTCTGAGTATAATTTGAACACTTCTCAACATCAAAGATCAGATGAAGGATGATGTGCATGTTCATTTGGATTTTATGGAAATAAATATATTAATGGTTTCCAGCATTGGTATACTACGTCAAAAAAAAAAAAAAAACATTTCTACCAATGTCTTAAAAGTGTCAAAATACTATGAAGAATACTCTTTAAATATTATTTTTATAATAATTATAACACTAGTACTTAAATTTATTCAAATATAAAACAAATAACAATTGTTAATTGTTTTATCTGAATTGTAAAAAGAAAGTGCAATAATTAACAAATAAGTCAATTTCAACGCAACAATTAACTTCAAAATAAAACATTTTTTTATTTTAGAAAGAGTTTAATTTTTCACAAATAAAAATATACTAGTAAAACTTGTATACTTTTAGTTTTTTTATTGTGTTCAAATGCTTATTAAACTAATTAATTAATCATATAAATTAAATCATAACACCGATACTTTGTTTAGGAAATAAAGCTATTCATGCAAAGTTATAACTAATTTAAAATGCAATGTTTAATTTTGAATAAAATCTTTGAGCATAAAAGTAAACCTATGATATTATAAAGAAATCAATTTTGAAATTTCTATTATTTTAGCTTTTCTAGAATTGAATATGAAAATTATTAGAAGTATGAATGAATAGATTGTTGAAACAAGATTGTTTATAAGATTAAACTGTCTAAACATTCTTGATGTTTTGAAGTTTAATAAACAACATTAAACCAAACAAAATGAGCATTTGATAGAGTTATATTTGAAAAGCAATATAGCTAAAAGAAAAGCTTTGCAAAAACTAGAAACCTTGAGAAAACCTTTGATAAACATACCAATACTTAAGTAGACGCCCTATTAAACGGTTTCCCTATTTAAAGCATCAACAAGAGTCTTGTTGAATACACTTATGTTATACATTGTTAAGCAATGTTCAAACAAGTCCTCAATAAGTCTTGATTGATAAAGTGTCAAAAGATGTTTTTGGAAGGTACGTTAAAAAGTCCTAAATGGTAATTAAAAACTTGTGTTGAAAGACACCTTGCTAAACGTGCTTTTGAATGAAACAGGGAAAACTTAAAGAAGCATTTACTTAGGTAGACGATACCATGAGTCAAACGATCTTCTTCATCCAACTATGAAGTCTTCATTCACTACTTGGTATCTTAGTGAAAAGCTTAAACAATCAAATCCTGGACAAAAAAGTACTTTGTTGTTCTGAATAGGCATTAAATGTCACTAAATACTTAACGTTTAAAAACAACAAAAGTGATAAGAGAAAGGACATTATGGATATCTACTCTACTCTATGCAGATTGCCTATTACATGCATTTACCTGCTATATTAAATACAAATCAGAAGTTGACGTTAGAAACAAAGAAGACATTCACAGAATGTTCTTTACATCAAAAGTCATGCCGAAAAAATCGTGCTACCTACTTTTGTTAAAGTACTGAAAAGGCAAGCCTACTCTAACAAGTTGACTACAACAAGGCTGAGAAAACTCAAAGATCAAAGAAAAGCTCTATCTAACGAATATCTTTTTAAAAGCTTTTAAATAAAAGATCATTCGAAAAGAGAATTAAGAGAATAACATATAGAGAAAAAGGCTTAAGAGAATAGTGTCAAGAAAAAGCTCAAGAAAACAACGTCGAGAAAAAGCTCAAAGCACGCGAACTCAAAAGAGAATATATGAGAAAGAAAAGATAAGCTCAAGCAAGAAAACACTCTCAAGCTTCATCGACATATAAGTTTACAATTGTAAGAAGAGAAAAGAGAAAAATTCAATGAGTCTGTTAGATTGAATTGTATTGTATACACATCCCATCTACAAGAGTTATCGTCTAAGGAGTTGTAATCAATCTTTTGATTGAAAATTCTGAAGAGAATTCAAACACTTAACACTTAACTCGGTGGAGTTAAACGGTAACTAGACGGGTGTGTCTAGTGGAACCAAAAGTGGGTTAAACTCAAATGACGTTTAAATAGTAGCTAGACGGGTGTGTCTAGTGAAAACCAGGAGTGGGTTAAATTCAAATTGACAATATATCGGGAAAATATTAAAAGTGTCTAAGGATACAAGAGTGGTGAATAATATTTTGCAACCAGGAATGAGTGAAACTCGATTATAATCAAAGTGGGGTTACTTGGAGTGACTAGGTGATACTAGAAGTGGTGAAAATACTCCGTTGTAATATTGTTAAAGATTATATTGAAATCCTCTAAAGGAAAATTAGATGTAGTTCGGTGAACCAATATAAAAATAACTATATGCTTATTGTTTTATTTTTGCTAAATACTTCTTTTACAAACCCTGCAGTTGCACATTACTTTAACTGCTACAAAAGCTTTTGTCATTAAAAGTTTTTCATTAAGAGGTAGTTTTATCAAAACACAGTAAACTTATTTAAATAATTGAAAAATATTAGTTTAAAGGATTTATAATTTAAACTAAATTTTTAAGTAAATAACTTATATAAATTTTCCAAGACAAATATGTTAAAATATCTCTTTCAGAAACAAAATTCTATAACATTACCTCCTTCTAATTGTTTTCCAATCCTTCTAAGTATTTTTCAAGTAGTTCCCAAATGATAGTGAAAATAATATAAAATGACAATTTTCATCTTTTATATATATATATATATATATATATATATATATATATATATATATATATATATATAACATCCCAATAAATATAACCAGAAACTATAATTCGTTTTAGGAGTTAACATGAATAATAAAGGAGAACAGTAGTGAATGAGCATGGACGGATGAAAGAGGTAGGGAAATATCATTAAAATTTTAAAATTGTACAACAGTCAGATTAGATACAGTATTTACAAAATAGACCGAACGGTCTACATCAAAAGGTTCCCTATACTGAACGGTTTCACAAACAATAACCGGACGGCTAGTTGACTAAAAGAAAATAAAAGAAACTATTATAAGGGCCGGATGGATCTGCATAGCTTTCAGGTACGACCTCCACGGGTTGCTCGGTCTGCAAGACATCCTCCAGAGTATCTCCCAAAGCAGCTTCCAAGGTATCATCCAAGGTACCCTCTGCTCACACCCAAAAGGATGATCATTGCAATGAAGGGAATAACCGGACGGTCAAATACCGAACGACAACATAGATAAAGACAGAACAAATAAAGGGTAAGCTTATGTAAATTTAATTAATCATTTCATCATACAAGTAAACATACAAGCCAAAACCAATCTATAATTCATACATCATTTCTATACATGCAAACTACGTTCATCAACTTATGACCGACTACTAAGACATTGTCCGGACGGTATGAACCACGTAGCCCGACGTCCCTAGCACCCGATGTGGTGAAATAGCTGCCTTTACTTATCAGCTGCCACCCGAGGTTAGTCCTCAAACGATCATCTGTTCGTATGACCGCGGACCTCCTGCCATTCCCACACATGAGTAACCTTTCTCTACCTGAGAAAGCGTTATCACGGAATATCAGGATCAGGACGACAGCCTGGGTCTGACCATGTTCATACTTTACCAATCATCACCACTTCATGAGACATTCCTCCATTGGAATTCCCTTACTCAGCCAATTCAATCAATGTTCATTATTACTTTCATATTGGAAGGATGTTAAGAAAACAACTGAATGATCAAAGATGGAATAAGGTATTGAATAAGACTAGAACATTTGATCGGATGGTCCGACAAGAAAGAGAACCGGACATCACAGAATTAAGTATAAATAGTTGACCGGATGATCCGGCTAGGAACAAAACTCAATGCCAAAGACTACAATATGACCAATAGTGATTGGATGGTCCGACAAGGAATAAGACCGGACACCAAAGGATGGACTATAGGTGATAGTCATCCGGACGGTTTTGCAAAGAAGGTTATAAACGAGCACTAACGTGGTCGAAGGCTGGTCTATGACCGAACACTTCTCAAACCGGACGGACTACTACAGGAGAAACTCTTTAAAGGAGTAAAAGAACTTTTGTCAAGTAAACCGGATATTTTAAATAATTAAAGACTCACTAGAACGTTCAGTCATTAAGTGATCGGACGGTTTCAAAGGAAAGAATATTAAATTCAATTGCTTTATAGTTTAAGTGTCAGCCTAAGGCCGAACACTTGTAAGACCGAACACTTGGTTTATGACCGGCGTTCTTAAGTAACTATCAATAAAACAGTTAAAGGAAACCAACTACATTTAGTAAACACATTAGGCCGAACAGTCCGAACAGACCGAACGGAAAGGGGAACCGAACGGTCCTAATAACCTTCGATCTCAGATTCATATTTTCTCTAATTTTCATACATTCATACCAATGCAGAGTTTAAATTCATGCTTATCATACAATTCATACAACAACATTTTACATATTATCAAACCATTAAATCATACAACATACAATAATTTCATACATTAAAATCATACAAAGAAATTATAATTAAACTTTATAAGCTTCCCTTACCTCTAATTCCAGCTAGTACGTCTAAGGTAGGTTGGCAGCAACTATCTCTTCTAAGGTTCCAAAGTCTAAGTTACATACGAAATAGGTTCAGAGAAATGGTTTAACAGTTTCATGCAAGCTTTAAAGGGGCATGCATTTAAGAGGACAAAGAGGTTTCAAGGGTCATGACACTTACCAGTTCAGAATGAAGTTCTGGTTGGTACAGGTTGAGGGTCTTGGTGCCGGTAGCAATAGTTCTGAACGGATGCAAGTGATCGGAGAAGAATTTGAGGTTAGAAATCTAGAGAGAAGGTTGGGAGGTTTAGAGAGGAGGAGAAAATGAAAGTTTCAGAAAGTTTGAGTTTTGAGGAAGAAGAAGATTGCATGGGAAAAGTGGCGTCAGGTTTCACTCTTACCTTAAATACTGCCTCCACTTAGAACGTTCGGACCATTCCTAGTGCCACCTGACTTCCACTTCCTGGAAGTTCACAGTTCTGCTACTGCTACACGGATCACGAAAGAAGGGAATTAAAAGTTTGACAGAGTTGGTCTCCCACTTTACCAGGGAAGACCGGACGGTTTGACAAGTGTACCCTACTAATGAAGGGTATTAAATGGGGTGTGACAATATATATATATATATATATATATATATATATATATATATATATATATATATAACAATATAATTAAATTTGCTAGTTAAACATTTAATTTGATAAAAAATGGATACATGTAATTTTTCCATAAATCATTTTAAATTTTACAAAAAATGTTATTATTAACCTAAATATTTAAATAATTTAATTTCATATAAATTTTTAGTAATGTTAACAATACTAAAGAACCTATTACTATTGTTTTTATTGATCTTCCCAAAGACAACGGTTCATAGTCATCACATTCATCAAGTGTTAGTTGGTTGGTTACCAGCAAGTTAAAGAGAGTGTATTCAGAGAACTTGAGGTTGTGAATCAATGGCACACTCTCTGAGTTTTGCTCCTTTTTCTTCCTTCAGAGCCTCGTGCAGACCAGGTAACTAGCTCGCTCTCTCTGTGCGTTCTCACGCGTCTTGTATTTTGGAAGACTTCAATAACTGAATGTGGTTTTTCCTACTTTTGCTATCACTTTAAAAGCAGTTACTGGTAATTCGGTTGCCCCAAAGGCTTTTTGGATAAGCGAAGCCTGCCACAATTCTAAAGTTCGGAACTTTCAATCTTTGAAGGTTAAAGTAAGGTTATTTTGGTGTCCCATTTAAAATAACACGTTTCTTGTTATCCAGTTATTATGTCAAGACTCTAGAGTGTTGAAAATTTCATGTGTCGTGAGATGAAGTCTTCTCTAGTGCTGATCTAATGCAGGCTACGGATGATAATAAACAAACCAAGGCAAAGAGTATCGTTTGTCCAGACTGTGAAGGAAATGGTTAGTGAAAATGTGGATTGCTATTCGTAAGCACTTCCGTTTGGTGGTCTTTTTCTTATTCTTTCTTTCTTTCTGTAGGTGGGTTGAGTTATTTTTTTCTTTTTTTTTAACACTAATCATTCTTTATGCACAATGATAAGAGAACACAAAGAACATCACAATATAGAAATAATATCTTTAAATCTAATTAGTATCATTAAGATTTCAAATTGAAAATATGAATTTTCCCAATGTGATTGATAACTCTAGGGCATGTCAAATGACAAATGTTAGTTTGGTACAAGAAGATGAAAATGGACTTTGTAAAAATATAGATTTCTCAGTGCTTTATTGTCTTGTTGAGAAATTTTAGACCTTTTCCTTCAAAATTGTCGTGCCAGTAGTGAAATAAAAAAAAAAAAAAAAAAAAAAAAAAAAAAAAAAAAACATGTTTTAAAACTCTGTTAACTTGATCACTTACTAACTTGAGTATAGTTTATACTGTTATCACCTTAGGATATAGTGACAAAGTGATGTTTCATTCAGTGAAAACTATGCATTTGTCTGTTACTCATCCGTTAATTAGTATTAATGTCTTATTCCCCGTTATATAAGTCAATAGGACGGGCTAGAGATGCATTCATGCACTTTGGCCCTCAGATGCCAATTAGTGACTGTTTGGAATACCAATAATTCTAGAGGATGGACTGTGGCCTGTTGCTTTTTCACATTATTTCAAAAGCTATCATACATTGCAAGTTTTTCTCCTTCCATAAGAAATCTCGGCATTTAATTCACTGAGCTATCTTTCTACTCAACTGCAAGGTGCAATATCATGCACTCAATGCAAAGGTACTGGAGTTAATTCTGTAGATCACTTCAATGGACAATTTAAAGCTGGTGGATTATGTTGGCTATGCAGGTAAGGGCACTAGATCCTACATTTCTGGTTCTGTTCCTTAATATTAGTGTGAGCATGTGAGTATGCCGTGTTATGTGTTGTATGGCATATCAACTTCACAATATATTACTTTTTCCACACCATGCTTCGATTAAGGAACAGATAGGGTTAATATTTGAGCCAATACAGCTCAAGACTGAAATCTGTAAAACTAAATGGAAGTAAGATTGTTGTTATCATGCTTTTGGTCAAGTCATCACTGCAAAGTTGTTTCTCCTTTTTAACAATAACAGTAATTTTCAAGGTAAGATGATCACTACCAACCAGTTGAAACGAATAATGACTGGGTAGTAGCCAATTGTTTTCCAGAATTTGGTGTTAATGATACTAGATTCCAATAATCATAAATAGATTTTAGAAAGAGTTGTATAAAAGATGTCTAGTTGTTTCAATTACCCAAGCACCTGATCATATCACAGCAATCAGAACTCACCTCAAATTCAAAGGCAACAATTGCATGTACATTAGTGCTAACAGGTACATTCTTGCAACCATCTAACTTGTTATTGTCACTGTTGTTTTCATCAAGTTTAAATTGTTCCTTAGTATTAGTGAACCAGCATAAAGGAACTCTTCTTAAGTTCAGGTATTGTGTGATTTTCAGATTGATCAGACTGCTCTACTATCAATACTACATCATCTTTTCGCTTAGCCCTTGGTTTGGATGAAACATCTTAAGGAAGAATTGGGACTCATTTTCGCTCTAATCTAAAACTCCATCTTCTGTAGAGAACCATGTCAATACCATTATGTCCTTTGGTTATGTATGGATCCTTCTCAACAAAGGTTGTGTAGTAAGTAGGGGATTATCAGGACAAAAATACCCTAATATTTTAATATTAATTAGGAAAAATATTCTTAGAATCTTCACATTCATTCCAATAGACTTTATTTCATTTTTTAAGAGAACGTGATTGTTACAAATAGAATGGAGAATGTAATTAGCATGATTGTAATTAGTAAAATATTTCTTTATTGCCTCTCATTATTCAAGGTGGTTTTAGAGCTCCTGACCTTAGGGCCTGATAAGTATCCTCGTATAAGAACACAGAAACAATGGAAATGAATGCATTGCTTTCTACATTCAATATATCTGAAATCATACAAAGAATAAAAGAACCAAAACCAGAGAGAATGAGTCTATCGGCTCCCAAAAGTTCCCAGGTCATTCCCCTCCACCCCACGTAATACTCCACCCCCTTCGATTTTTGTTGGCTTGCCGTCTCATCCGGTTTTGAGCTTGCACCAATTGGTTCTTCAAAAGCTCCAACTTTTCATTTCTCTCCTGCAACATCACAACCGCCTCTTCCATAGCAGTTGCTGATACATCACCTCTAACTACTGGTGGAGGATCTCTTCCATAAGGCCTTGAATGGTGTCATCTGGGTGGACTCACGATAGGTGGTATTGTACCAAAATTCAGCCCAACTGAGCCATTTAAGCCACTTCATGGGTCTCAATCCTGTCTATTTGCGGATGATAGGCAGAACTGATCTTTAATTTGGTCCTCACTAGCTTGAATTACTCAGTCCAGAAGGGGCTCATGAAGACCGGTCTCAATCTGATTTAATCGATTCAGGAATACCGTGAATCTTTACCACCTCTTTCAAGAAAAACTTAGCAACTTCCTTGGCTATGTAAGGGTGTGTCTAGGCAAGGAAGTGGGCATATTTAGTGAAACGATGTACTACTACCATGATAGTATCCTTTCCACCTGGTTCCAATGAAATCATGGAGATATCTGCCCAAATCTGTTTTGGAATAGGTAGGGATTGTAGCAGCCCTGCAGGGCTCATGGTTTGATACTTGTTTCTTTGACACACGTCACATTTCTTCACATATTCCTGCATGTTCTTTCTCATTCTTTCCCAAAAGAACTTGAGATCCTTTTATAAGTTCTGAAGAACCCTAAATGTCCTCCCACAGCTGAATCATGAAATTCCTTTAGGATTGACTTGATTTTAAAGGATCCTTTTGGAGTAACAAGTCGACCTTGATTGTACAACCTGCCCTGGTTTATGTTATACTCTGGATGCTCTCCATTCTTGACTGTTAGATCTTCCCACTCCAAGAATTGGATGGTGTGAATGGCTGCATATTGCATTTTTCTAGAAAGTGCATCAGCTGCTCTATTTTCCTATCCTGGTTTGTACTTAATTTTGAAGTCAAGCCCAAGCAACTTAGAAATCCACTTATTTTGCTCCTCACCCTTCAACTTTTGATCCCTTAAGAACTTCAAACTCTTCTAATTAGTATGGATTATGAAGTGCCTCCCAAATAAGTAAAGTCTCCATTTCTGTATAGCGATGACCACTGCCATCAATTCTTTTTTATAAACCGACTTGTTCAAGTTCCTTTCAGGAAGGGTTTTGGTCATGTAAGCAACTGGCCGTCCTCCTTGCATTAAAACTGCTCCAAGTCCTTGGCTTGAAGCATCAGTTTCTATCATAAAAACCTTTGTAAAATCTGGCACATCAAGCACAGGCACTTGGGTCATTGCTGTCTTCAGCTGTTCAAAAGCTTTTTGAGCCGACTCATCCCATTGAAAGTTGTCTTTCTTCATTTTTTGAGTCAAGGGCCAAGCTATCTTCCAATACCCCTCTCCAAACTTCTTATAATATTTTGTGAGACCTAGGAAACCTCTCAATCCTCTCACATTTTTAGGAATTGGCCATTCTACCATAGCTTTTATCTTGTTCGGATCAACAACCACTCGGCCCGACACAATATTGCCTAAATACTCAATGCTCCTCCTTTCGAAAGAGCGTTTCTTTTTGTTCACCACCAGGTTGTGCTTCCTTACTGCATCCAACACCATCCTCACATGCTCATGATGATAATCTACACTCTTGCTAAATATAAGGATGTCAAAAAAAAAAATACTAGGGAAAATTTTCTCAGGGACAAAAGCTTGGAATGTAGAGGGTGCATTAGTAAGCCCGAATAGCATTATTAAACACTCATAGTGACCCTCATGAGTCCTAAATACAGTTTTGGCTATATCTACCCTCATTCGAACCTGGTGATACCTAAATTTAAGGTCCATCATCTAAGTAAAGATCCGAGCTCCTCCCAGCTCATCCAACAACTCATCTATGATGGGTATGGGGAACTTGTCTAGTATGGTGAGGTTGTTTAAGGTCCGATAGTTCACACAAAACCTGCATCCTCCATTTTCCTTACTAAAATAATTGGGCTACTGTAAGAGTTGTTACTTGAGAGTCCCACTATGCAACCATCGTTTCTTGCACAAACTTTTCATTCTCAGTCTTTTGATAGTGAGGATACCTATATGGCCTGATATTTGGAATGTTGGTATCTTCATAAGCTGCAAGTACATCAACCAAGGTAGGGCTGATAGTGTCTCTTTCCTTTGTATTTGACATCATAGTGGCTTGACAAGACAACGTATATCCTTCTTCCTGATTGGTAAGAACCTTTACCATTGCCTTCCATGATGCTTGAGATTTTCATAGTGAAGGATCACCTTGCATGCTTTTCTTCTCACCTTTATCTCCCCACATAAGAATCAAGTTTTTGAAATTTGCTTTTACATTCCCCAAGCTAGCCAACAAATTCATCCCTAACACCAAATTTATCCCTCCTAACTCCATGATGAAGAAATGTTGCACAATAGGAACTCCTTGCCTTGCACTTCAACTTCCAAGTGCTTGCATATTCCCAATTCCTCACTTTGTTTCCAATTCCTACCTCCACCTCAATCATTTGTGTCATTCACTTCTAAGTTGAGCTGCTTAACAAATTCCTTGGAAATGAAATTAGTTGAAGCACCACAATCCACCAATATTAGCACATCGTTTCCCCTAATCATTCCTACCACCATGAAAGATCTATTGAAAGTTAATCCTTCTTTGCTTTTTAGAGAAATCTGCAATACTTTGCTAGTGAGAGGCACTCCCTTATCCTCCTTTTCGTCACTAATTTCTAATTCTTCACCTTGTGATCCTTCAATTAGTACAAATTGATAGTGTTTCAATTTGCAAACATGATCCCGATCAGTTTCAATACAAATGACATTATATTTAACAATATCTAGAACTCTTTAACACTCACCACCAAGTGTATATAAATTGTATGTACCAAGTTTGCTGTAAATATAATCAATTTTTGGTCTTTATGAAGACTCAGTAAAAATATTTGCTAATTATTCATTTGAGCTAACAAGCTAAGTCTTAATATCTTTAGATACAATATTTTCTCGAATAAAATAACAATCAATCTCAATATATTTGGTCATTTCTTGAAAGAAGGAATTGAGGCTAATATGAAGAGCAACCTGATTGTCACAAGTAAGTATCATTTGAGTGATATCTCCAAATTGAAATTCTTTAAGTAACTATTTAAGTCAAAGAAATTCACAAGCAATAGAGACCATAGCTCTATATTCTGCTTTCATACTAGATCTTACTATAACATTTTGTTTTTTGCTCTTCCAAGAGATCAAATTATCACCAACGCAGACACAACATACAAAAGTTGATCTCCTATTATAAGGAGAGTTTGCCCAATCAACATATGATTAACATACAACTTTAGTGTGATTATTGTGTCCATATATCAAACATTTCGTTGGAGAACAATTAATGTACTTCAAGATATGAATCACAACATTCCAATGATCTGCACATGGAGAATTAAGAAATTGATTCACCACACTCACCGCAAAAGAAATATCAAGACGGGTAATTGTAAGATAGTTCAATTTTCTAGCTTATCTTTTTCAGGAACTAAGAGGGCCTCCCCTTGATTAACTAGGAGTTTGGCATTGGGATTCATCAGTGTGTCATTAGTCCAATTTCTTCCAAAATATCCAATGCATACTTTATTTGAGAAATAACAATTTCATTGTTGGATTGTGCTAAGTCCCACATCATATTGAGCTTTTTTTGTTTCATCAGCTAGCTACCCAGATGGAAAAATCTTTCTCTTTGTGCACATCATTAATTACATGCATAATAATACATGGTTCATTTATCATAACATCCCATATGCCTCTATAAATAAATTCCAAAGAGATTTGCATTACATTTCAAAAGAGATCATTTTCACCACAAAAAGGGGGAGGTGTGTTTATTGCAGCCCTTTAACAAAGGTTTGGTTTTGCAAAGCCATTCAGAAAAAAAAAAATGAAAAAAGGATATTTGTTGAGTACCAAACCAAATCTAAGGCCAAATGTTGGAAAAGAATGAGTATGCTAAACCAAAACGAGGGGCTGAATTGATTTTGAAAACTTTTTGAAAAATTTACCCTTTTTAAATATTGTCATGAATAATTAGTTTGTGTCTTTAAGCCACCTTATTTTTGGATGTGGAAAAGTTGGTGACTAGAATGCAAGGATTTTCACGTGGTTCTCTGTAGTTCAATGGTTGAACTGTAATTGTTTATAGGCTAAGCATGACTGTAATTATTTATGTGATTTTCAACTCCATTCCTTGAACTTCAAATATCAGCAGGCTTTGGGAGTTGTAGTATACTCATTTGATTGAAGTCCCTCATTGGTTTGGCTGCAATCTAATTCGTATCCAATGAATGTTTCTCGCAGGGGAAAAAGAGACATATTGTGTGGAAGCTGTAATGGAGCTGGCTTTCTTGGTGGATTCATGAGCACGTTTGATGATTAGAAAATTGCCCAGATTGAGTATTACAAGAAATATTTATAGTTATAGCCAAAGAAATGAGTGGAGACTACGAAGCAACATGGATGTTCTTCTGCTGGTATAGTTTAGTAATGTTACGCTTTAAATGAGGTTTAAGTCATCGCGGATATGTTCGTGGTTTTAGTTTGTACCAAATTTTATTAGTGTTAGCGTTAAAAATTATAAATACTATTTAAGATAATTAAGCTAATAAGAAGAATGCTTTAATCTCAATACGGGGGATACATATGTTGTAATTTTAAAATGTCAATTTAAAGTTCAGGTTACCGTCGTTGTAGTTCATTACTGAGAAATAGTTACTTGATTTCTCATCGGTTGAATTATGTCAGAGTTTCCAAGTAATTGGGTATCAGTCACACATCTTTGTTTCTCTAACATCATAAAAAGATAATTTGTTAGTTTACAACAAAAGAATTATAATTTAGGACGTAGTCTTTGATAGGTTTTAGTATTATGCTGAAACTGATTGCAAGTTTAGCATTTGATGGTGTAAGACTCCCACTCTTTCTTCCTCTAATCTTATTATTACAGGAGTTCCAAATATTATAATACATTTCTTCATCATGCCACAACTGCCTCTGAATCTGTTGTCATTACGTTGTACCTCTATTTCTTGCTGCACCTTTGCTTAGGAAACTACCATGTAGATTTGAAAAGCTTGTTTTCCGAATGTATTTCATGTGTTTTATAAAACATTTCTATAATGTATTTATATGTTTTATAAAGTGTGTTTTGAAAATATTATTTCAGAAATTTCAAAAGCTTGTTTTGGAATATTTTCATAATAAATAATTCAGTAGTCACTATTACAAAGGGTATAATGGTTATTTTAAAAATTATGCGGGTTTTTATCTAGACGATGGTTTCTTGCATCCTTTTGGAGAGTGAATTGAAAAAAATTACCCCTATTAACAGAGTATAAATTTTCGTCTACCATGCTCTTTCATTACAAGTGTACAAAAAAATTGTCTTCCCATAAGTGTTCACAACTAGAGCGGACAACTTGACCATGGCTCATAGTTAATCTTAACATATTCTTGAACAAGTTTCATTTTAATAGGATCCAAATTAAGGAAACTAAAATAAAAACTCGAGCCAAAAATCAAAATGGATTGGACAAAGTTGAAGATCAAAACCAATCAATTCAAATCAAAGATTAAGACGAGTCAACTTAAATTAAAGACCGAAAAGACTGACCAAAATTGAAAGACGAGACATAAGTGGAGATGGGTCATCTTTGACAAAAGTCAAAATCTATTGGTTTGAAACGATGGTTGAAATGGATTGACTAAAGCCAAAGATTAAGATAACCTAATTTGAGTCAAAGAATGAGACGGACTGGTCCATGACAAAGGTGAAGACAAAAATCAAGTCGAAATAGATAGACTCAACCTAAGTCAAAAGTTGAGACGAGTGATCCAAGTTAAAAGTTGAGAGAATTCTGCTCACTCAAATGGTAAACACGAGTTGGCCCAAGCCATAAGTCGTCGTAAATCACAAATTAAGATGAACCTGGATTGAATGTTCACACAACCTTAACTCTTTCACAACACATAGATATAAACCTTGAAATCTTAAGTGTCTAGAACCCAACTTGTTTACAAAGTAATATTGTATTTTTTTAATCATCCAGAAGAATAAACTAAATCTTGTATACATTGAAAGATATCACATTTTTCTTAATGAAGTTATAATCTTTTAGATCAATTTTTTTATTTCAGTTTTAATTGGAAGTGATTAGAGTCTAAAAATTACTTAGTTTCAATCATGAGTTTTTGCTTTGAAAGAATAAAGTGATTAGAGTCTAAAAATTACATGGTTTCAATCATGAGTTATTGCTTTCCAAGAATAACCAGGTTAGTTAATAGTGAATGTATTCCAAACCATCCTTAATTTTAGATGAGTGACAGCAATCTAAATAATTGGTTGTTTCTCTTGCACTCTGATAAAATCCTGACCTTCTCCTTCACCCTGAGGACATGGTGAATCTAGCACATTAGAGAGGAAATAAAGGTGGTGTTGTGGGGATATACGATTTAGAGGGAACAAGAATTTAAGGAAAAGATAGATAAAGCAAGTGGAGCCTGAATTGACAGGAAAATCCGAGAAAGAAGTAGATTCAGGATTGAAATTCAACGTAGATACCGACCTATAAATTTATCTTTATATTTCTGAATTTTCTGATAAAGTAATTCAAGAGTTGGTCTCTTGCTACTATTATCAATAAAAGTCAGCTTCTATCAATATCATGGAAGCCTTTTTTTTTTGGCTTTGGACCCATCAAAGCCCCATTTGACAAAAGCCAGTTAATGAACATCAGTCCTATTATTCCTTTATATTGGAAATTAAATAATTCACATATAATGTTCTTGGCTTCCGCCATGCACTTTAATAACCATAATTACACAGATAGCACATACAGCAGGACACTTTAATATCACGATAGAATCAGTCGGAGAATCTCTCCCGATAACTTGAACGACTTCTCTGTTTCTTCCAGACAATGGTTCTTTTCTTCCCTAGTCCAACCCTGTTAAAAAAAGGAATATCAAAAAGGTAAATTCAACACCCTATATCACTGTATCCTTTGTTAATTACGTATAAGACCTCAAGAAATAAACCTCTTGATGATTCCTTAGACAATTGGAAAGAAATGTATGCAAATAATTAAGAAAGTCAAAAGAAACTTACTTCAGCAACTTTATTCAATTTGTCCCTCACGCTCTGCAACAACTGGGGAAGGTCACCGTCCCATTTGTAGAACTTTAATGCCTTGTTGTCAAGTAACTGTTCAGCAACCTGTAAGATGCAGGAAGAATTTACTGATTATAGAAAGGATAAGTATTAGCATTTATCTCAGGTGATGATGAAAGCAAAATATTTAGAACATAGTGAAGCTTAAAGGATGTCCAGTGTTGTAAAGACAATTTACATTTGGAGATAAACAAATTTCATCCAAAATAAAAGTAGGAACCCACAGATTTGTAAGAAGCTTGTTGTCATTTCTTTTTCTTTTATGATTAGTAATAAATTAAAAGAGGCATAATTTTAATCCTTGCTGTTGCATTGCTTATCAGGTTCAGGTGCATTGTGTATTTTACTTTTGAAAAGCTTATAATCAAAATGCTTCAGAAAGAGCTTTGGGCTGAGATGTCTATAGTTCTTTTAAGTGATAGGCTAATTATACGTGTATCACTCTTTAGTATTATTGATTAATTAACATCGACATACTAATAAAATAGAACATATGGTACATATGTGCAATATTCTGCAAATATCTGTGGAAATAGCCACATGCCAGATCATACATACCTACTACTGGTATCAGACATAAAACTTTGCAGACGTAAAGGAAAGATGAGATATTCCCATTTCATTAAAAACTTCATTATGTTCTCACATTCTCAGAGGAGAAATATAGAGTGGTAAACAATCCATAGGGAGAGGACAAATGAGAATATGTCCCCAGATATGAATGTTCCTATAAATCATAAAACTGATGTTCCAGCCCATAATAGCAATCAACCAAAGATGTTCTAAAAAAATGTGACAACATAATTGAACCTCTTTAAGCATGTATGTAATTGTTTACCTTTCTCCCGATCATTCGACCACCAGCTGAATGAGCAAAGTAGATGTTGTAAAAGTGGCAAATGAATGCTTGAGGATCCTTCACGGATAATTCCTTAAGATATTGTGCATAGGTAAGTCCTGGAGAAGAAGGTTCAGGAATAGAATAACCTTTCTCCTTGAACCACTCCAAATCTTCTTTCAAACTTTCAGACCTTTCCAGTCCAGTCTGTCTGAATTCAGCATCTACATAAGAAAGAGAAGTGCATAGGGCATTCAACAACTGGATTTGAACATATATACCGACACCAAAATGTTAGTTGTAGATATGGTAGATGTAAAAGAATAGTACAACCTATATGGATAACAACAAGAAATACACTGAATTAGAAAAATCATGCTCACAAAAATTGGTTACAATCAATTTATCTTCAGCATCAAGTCAAACATGAACGAATCAGGTCAAATGACCTTGTTGTAACCCTGTCTATCCCACTAGTACCCAGATATATAATTTCTCAACAGGTCAAAACTTGCCTTCATTCCCAAAGTACTATGGATGATCATTTGCACACAATATTAGCAATAAGAAAAAAGGAGACCTCATGAAGATCACAATATGGGCACAGCAAAGCAAAACTAAAAATCATGAAATGAAATAGCCAAAGACAGGAGCAGAGACTCATGAATTAAACAACAAAAAGGGTAAAGATTCACCACAGTTCACTTGGTAACCAGCATGGCACTCGTTAAGGAATTGAAAGAAGAAACAGATTTCTTCTTTCAACTCCTTAAGAAGAGACACTAGTTAGCATTTGTCTATCAATATAGCAACAACTATGAATTGCAACTCATGATTAGTTGGAGTTAAAACAAGCATCACATAAAACTCGTGCAACTCGGAGAACAGAAACCCACAACGCAAGACACACATCAGCCCCAAGAATGACCTCACAATCAACACCACATATCAGCAGCACATCCAAAAAAACAAAAGAAAAAAACCCGAACCTCAAATATTACATTAAAACGCACTCGAAAAACAAAACCATTTTACTAAAATATCCAAGGAGAAAAGCGACACTCACAAGAAGGATGAGGAGCCTCTTGAACGATGTCTTCTAACGTGTCGTAAACGACCTTACTATCCACAAGAAACTTGAGGTACCCTTCAACAGTTGGGTCCCACTTGGTAACGGCTTTCTCTTCAGGTTGTTTCACCTCCTTCTCCCCCTCCTTGGCCTGGTCCCTGGTGTGCAGCCTCATCGCCACGAACCTCATCTCCTCCACGAAGCCCTTCGACTCCCCCTTCTTCTTCGGCGTCTCAGCCGTCGCCGCCGACACAATAACCGCCTTTCTCGGCATGATAGCCCGGACCCCTCGAACTCCCGCTGGTAACCCCGTCGGCAAGAAAAGAGAGCGAGATTGATGAGGCGGCGACACCAAACGGGGCTTAATATACAGCAATTGGGTCTGCGACACAGCTATTAGTGACGCCATTGGAGATAGTTGAGTGCACGAAAACGTTGATGTGAAGGCGCAGCAGAAGAACGGGCACGCTACTTGTGAGTGAGTGTGTGTTTGTGCGATACAGAGATTAAAATAAGAGGAATAGATGATGCAGTAATCTTCAAGAAAAAGCGATGGATTCCGAATAATAATAAATATAATATAAAGAAAATAATAAAATAATGATTTTGATTGGTGCTTTCAAAGATAGAGTGAACGACGATTGTCGGAGATGTCTGGAGAGTTGAATAAACACCCAAACTTTCTATGTATCTGCCGCCTTCTTACGTTCGACTCTCTACTTATCTCTTTCATTTTCCTTTAAAAACACAATTACTGTTTCCTTTTTCTTAATTATATTACTTATCACTCATATATTAATATCTCTTTTTATTTTTTTTATAAAGCAAAACAATAACCACACAATAGAAAATAACAAGATTTTAACTTTTTAAAATAAGAAAACTTAATTAACAGAAACCCTTTTTAATTATATTAAATTTAACGTCACTGGGATAAATTATGTATATGAATATTTGAGTGAAAGAGAGATTGGTTGTCCGTTTGAAATGGATTCTAGTTGCCAAAGAATTCAGTGAGACTTTTCATATAAACACGCAAATACACGTATTTGTTTTAATTTTATGCTTAAATTGCTTTTCTTATCTCAATGTTCATTTATTATATTTAATTTTTTTCACTGTGGATAAACAGTTTAATTTTGTTCATTTTTTATAAATATAGGTCAAATTAGATTGTTCTTTTTTAAAATTGATGTAATTTAGTTCTTTGATTTTTAAAATATAAGATAATAAAAGAACGTGAAGGAAAACAGTCCACCTGGATGTCGTGAAGATGATGAACATCAAATAAAAAACCAATATTGGAAGGCTAAAATAGAATCACAGAATGTTTTCATGTGAAGACTTCACAAAGAAACAAAGTCTGAAGGAAATTAATTTCGAAATCAAGATGAATTAAGATAGCAATAGAAAATATAATACAACAAGAACAATATAAGAAAGATAGAAAAAGAAATAAGAAAGATTACACAATATTTATATTTGTTCACATGAGCATTTAATTTTAATTATTCAATTTTAGAACTAAAATCTATATTATTCTTATATGTGTTTATTACCAGCACTCAACAGATTTGGAACATATACAAGATAAGAAACACAGTCATATCAACTCTTGGACCAAAACAATAAAATTCGGTGCATGTAGATTGACGAAGATGAAAATAAAAAATATTTTATGTTCACATAAAAAAATGCATAGTGCATATCTTCTAAATAACTTATTAATATGTTTTTTATAATTCATCAAAAAGTTGCTCGCTCATTGAAACCTCAAGAACAAAGAGTAAATATTGCTGCAAGAGCTGTAGCTTTTGCTTCGTAGGAAACATTTCTATTTATCAGCTATGTCGTCTAAAATTTAAAGGACTTTTGTCGATTTGCCATTCCAAGACGACTTTTAAATTGCATCCATGCTTGAGTACAATAATTCAGAAATAGAACTAAAATCTCAGCATATACACAACAAAAAGTGTGAAGTTGTTTTCTTACAGCTTGAACTGAATTCTGTGAAACTACTTAGAACTTACACAATTTACAGCGCCCAAGCAGTTAATTTAAGGGAAGCAAATTTTTAAAGACATTTAAATCAATTTTTGAATTGCAAGCTCTTTGGCAGAAGTTGCTAGTCTGCGGAATACTTTGAGATTGTGCCCTACTTTATCCTGAAAAGAAAGCATAATAGAATTGGTCAATTAGGGTAAACCAGATTTCAACTAAATACATATCAATCTAGCAGATAAGGCCATATTCAAGAGGTTGACTTTAAGCCATCGGAACATTAAGAAGAACTATACCCATACCTCACCCAGCAACTCAAGTCGCTCAAGGGTTGGGACTAACTTTCCACATAACAAAGAAACGTCTTGTTGTGCATCATACTTGGAACCATATGTAATTGCTTTTGTCAAGGTTGAATCAGGCGCAGCAGAACTGCTAGAAGATTACAGAGAAAGATTAGCCTAGAGAATCAAAGATCATTATAGGGCTTTGTATAATTTTCCCTAAAGTTCGGCCATATAGCATTAAACTTCACGAACCCAACATTTTATCTAATTTAAGTTAACATTAACATTCTTATCACCTTTCCAACTTAAAGCCTCACCTCTCTTGAAGATGGATAAGGATGATATTCAGTATATGTTCGGAGAGTGGGAGCAACAAAATGATTAGCTGATCCCTATTAGCAACAACTCGACACATTTCTACCATTGCAATGTACCTCCTGTAAAAAAATTTAAAAACCATACAGAGAATGTAATGGATAAAAGAGAAAGATACTAGAAAATAGGACAACATGAAGATGAACTCAAATTAAAGACCTCAGTCAAATGATTAACCTTTTCTGTATGTTATCTGAAGATGAAACAGTGTCCTGCCGGACACACATATTGATGATTTCGTCCACTTCCTGCCTTGACAGTTCATTTATGTCTCGGATCTGCAGATGTGAGAATAAGGTGTTCTTTATACATCCATATTAAAATGGCAATAATGTAGACAAAATCAATTGTAAAAGATAAAGAGATAAGTTTCTTTGCATTTTCACCTTATTCAGCAATACGGATTTCTCCTCAGCTGCCCTTTCAAGAGCAGTTGTAACAGAAGAAAGAAGGGAATTGAGCAAGCTCAATGTAGGTTGTTGAAGTTCAACAGAAGTAGGGTAACTGGACGAGGCATCTGAAACCTGAGACAGAAAATTACAAGAGAAAACAAATTCTGTTTAGAGGGAAAAAAATGCACATACACTAGCTGAATGGGGAAAATAGCTCAGGGTCAATAAAAACTGCCTGTTGAATGTATAATATACCTGCAATCTCAGGGATTTCTTTATGACTAGAAAATACAAGTACGAGCTCAGGCTGTAGCACAAATTAAACATCCGTAGTTCTGAACTCCTCTGATTCTGAAAATTCAAGAAGGCAATATCACCATAAGATTAGGATTAATAATACTATGTATACATAATGTCAAATACTTTTTACCATAGCCAAACATTAATTAAGAAAACTACAAACTCACCTCAGGCGATAATCTTGATTGAGCAAAACTAGGAACCTTTGAATCATGTGAGAAAAGAGCACGCATCATACCAAAAAGCCCTTGAACAAAACCATAACCGTCACTCTCTTCGTAAGGCCAAACCTAATAAAAATAAAAAATGTAAAGTAACAAAAAGAAACGACCACAGCTCCGTAAGTAGAATTCTGAAGCCTCTTGCAGCTAGAACTAGGATGGTGTTACCATTGTGCATGGAATAAAAAATCACGCTTTACCTTATATATAAAAGGTAAAGTTCTCAAAGAATTCAATTAAACACTAACTTACGTAAATATAATATTGTTTGACTTCACCTACACCAAGTCTGACAAGCTACCAACACACTTGCAGTAAAAGGTTCAAAAAATATACAGAAATAATTGAACAATACCTTGCTAAGAATACCAACAACTAAATTGATCTGCTCCATTCTTAGCTCATCTGCTTCAGCAATATCTAAACGGAGAACCTGATCAAAGACTGATTGATGCCCTTTGACAAAATCAATTACCTCACGAACAATTTTATTCTTCACCTATATCATACATCAATGGAACAAAAATTGGATTTCCATTTAAATAAAATTCATTCACAATTGAAATAAACATAAAACTTCCCTGGCAGGGAATGTGGTAACATGATTGATTCCCTAATAGGCTAGCAAGAAAAATTCATAGAAACCATCATATTAAAAATATTGTAAATGGAGCACAAAAGCCAACCTCCAAAAAGTCAGATGTATCAACCAAGGAAGTTAGTGAAAACACTAATCTCATGACTGGAGTTATAATCATCCGTTGTCTATCAACATCCACAGTCACATCTCTTCTATGTCTTGTCTCAATCCACCTTAAACTTCCCTGCAGATTCTTTACTGTTCAGTAACCCGAATTAAAGTAGATGAGGCATTAACAAGAAAAATTTCCCTAACCTGTAAATTGATTGCCTTGCCAGATGAAAGATGCTCCAATATGCCCATGGAAAACAGTACCTGTGCTCCAGACTTCCCATACTTGTGGCTGATTCTTAGTAGTAAAGCAAGTTCAGCCTCAAAAGTGCATGCCCTCTGTAAAGAGTCCAGTGAAAGACTGCCGCCATCCTTGAACCAGACATAAATGAATCAGTATTATTTTTTCCAACGTGGTTCAAGAGCACAAGGCCTTGTATTAATCCACACAAAAATACCACACTTCCAATGTGGGACTCATTAGCACACCATGCAAATGTTTCATGCTCTTAGCTCCGTTTCTTTAACTTTGTTCCTTAGTTCCTTTTCTTTAACTTTGTTCTTTAGTTCCTCTTCTTTAACAATAATCTTTTAGTTCTCGAGGATTTTTCATCCTCTTCCATTTGACTTTCTCCTCTCTTTCATAAAGAAAAATTCTTGGTGGACATTTGCTCCACTCTTGATTTTGCATTTTCGGAAGTATTATACCAAAGAATGTTATTCCCAAAGACACCCTTATCCGTAGTAATTTTATAGAAAGAATATATTTGAAAATTTTAAATAAAAATAAAAGGTAAAAGAATGTAATGGGAATAAGCAGTTCATGTAGATGATAACTTTCATTCCCATAAGAATGAAACACTCACTCCCTTGTCAAGGGAGCACAAACTGCTTAAAACTTGCGTTTAATTCTTTTGAAAAATATATATTCAAAACTTCCTATAATTTGTTTCTCACCTGTTCATTTGCCGCTAGGTTGAGGAAATGGCATCAAAGCATTACTGACCTAAGACTAGAACCTACTAACATTAAGACAATTATGCAACTTCATTGAAATCGCAGTAATTTGGTGCTGAGAATGATGCTTTCTGCTATTATTAATAGCAGAGATTTGGCATACTAAAAACAGAATTTAGTTTGAGGGACAACAAACTCAACACCAGCATATCAAAAAAGAACTTTCACCAGAGTCTTTCTGGTTCTTTGGAAACAGGGTAACATGCATTCCATTATTGATGAATTCAAAATTATCAAGGCCCTTTTGTTCTTTTGCAGGCCATGAAAATCACATATGATTATTCAGGTAGATTGGAGGGTGGATCAAATGTGATACGGATGGGGCATACTCAAATCAAGGGCATAGATCAGTTTGTTGTAAAATCTTCAGGAATTCAAAATCTGAAATTTCATCCTTTGAAACAGTTTATGGAAATTCTACAAAAAGGAGGGAGAACTCTTTGGATTGAGACTCATTACTTGCTTAATGTGAAACATTGGGCCTTGGAAGCTAACAAATTACTTAATGTTTGAGTCCATGACGAGTGTAAACTTCAAAATTTCCCATACTTTCAGGGAGAGAAATAGGTGTGGTGATGGTTTGGCAACTTACGGATTGAGATCTGTTTTAGTGTACCTACTTGTATTGTTTCTGACTTTTGCTGGGATAGGCGTGATCTCCTGCCCTTTCTAGTGGGTTTAGTTTGCCACCACCACACTTTTTATTTCATTTCCCTATAATAATATTTCTAAGAATGAAGTAGATAATTGGTCCAAGTTGTAGAGCTAACCTAGCTAGTTTGCAACTTGTATAGTGATTATAGCCAATGTAGTCAAAATCAAGATCTTAATCAAGATCGGAAAGGAAAATATAAGTCATAAATAGAAAGATCGGAATATAGTAACATGGATCATAAGATCCTACAAATTTTATGAAATTTCTATTCACACAAAAAATCATTATATGTCACTCAAAAATTATAACTGAATTTCATAATATATAAAATAAAATAGTACATCATCATTCAATGGCTGAAAAAAAAGTGAAAATTTGTGTATTTTGTGGATGGAAGAGCGGCAGTCTAAACACGTTTTAATGAAGGGAGAGCAGGAGTTTTCACTTGTCGGAAGAGAAGAGAGGGAGTCACGTTGTGGCAATTTTTCTCAGTTATAGAAGGGAGGGAGTCACTTTTATTTTATCAATGGGTGGCAGTTTTAACAGTCACTTTTTTTCAGATGCAACAAGGGCTGTTTCTAGAGAGGCACCCTTTTTTTGTTATTCTTTGGGTGCAGTAACAGTTTTAAGCAATTGGGCTTAAATGAGCTAAACTTTTAGGTTAGTGAAAAATTTCAACCCATTAAGAAAAACTCTAGAGCTGTTTCCCACCACCCCTAACGAAGAGTTTCACAGTGAGGTCACTCTCGAGGCCACCACTGATAGGTAAGTTGATGTCACAAGTCGCTGCCGTGAGTCTCTGTTGATAGAGGTGCCGCCACAGAGAAAAGCACAGCCACGAGCTGTCTAGTTCTCCCTCACTGCTGTGAGGGACTGCATCGCGAGTATCACCACTCCTACACAAGTTGCGATTCACCACTCCTACACAAGTTGCGATATACAATGGCGATCCACTATGATCGCAAGTTTTAAGTGAAACAAGATCAATGAGGGAGTAGAAGATGGGAGACTCGTACAATCTTTTGCTCTGGATCGCAATTTTGACTACCTTGATTATAGCACTCTTTGCTTTGATTTAAAAAGAGATCTTCAAAATGAGAATAATTATTCTTATCCTCAGATTCCTGGGAAATAGGGATGACATGAAACAAACAGTTCCATTTTTTTATAAAAACAATTGCCAAACATGCCAGCATTCAACAGTGGCCCATGTTACATTAGATACATTTTAAATATGAATTTTTTCTAAAACCTAAATACAATATCAATAAGCAAAAATGACAGCATACATTGTAATAACAAGTTACCAAGCACACCAGTGATAACTACGGGACACATACAATGAATTGCTACACCAAGTAGGATAAAGATAAAAATATATCCTATTTATTATTGAAATTTCAAATCAGAAATTTTCCCTCAAAAGTATAACGATATTACAAAAACCAAAATAACCATTAAAAGAATTGTGTTAGTTCCCTTGTGAAAAGGAATAAACAGTCTACAATTGCAGAATCAAAAACTGCCGAGTTTCAAAATAGATGCAACAGATTATGGTGGAAAGAACAAGCACCTGATTGCAAACATTGCTTATGGCTGTAAAGCAAGACCTTAAAAATCCCCTGCTCTGAAGTTGGCTCAAAAAATAGCGCTCATGATCTATACTAATCAGTGCATCAAGAACATACAGTGATATTGTCTTTCCAGGCTCACTACCATGCGTAGCATCTTTTATGACCTACAATTTTAAATTAAGTAAAGCTGTAAATAATTGACATAAGAATAATGAATAGAAACAGACTCTGAAAAAGTAATGCTAAACAGACCAATGATAGCACATGGAAGCAAGAAGCCTATAACACAACATCTTGTTGGGGAAACATATTTCAGCAGTCTAATGTGAGATGGAATCTTAACTAAAACTAAAACTGACAGTTACACTACAGATAATAAAAACACATACCTCTCATTACGTTGAAATGCACCCTTGTTTCATTTTATTTTAAAAAAATAATAGTCTTCAATAGACATTTTCGAAAAAAAAAATGTATATATCAGTGTCAAAAGTAGATTCAATAAAAGTGTATTAGATCTCGTTGGATACATTGTACAATTTCTTAGAAAATAAATTTTAAGTTTAACTCAACTTCAAAAAATTAGTTTAATAAGGTGAGACATCCTATAATTTAACCATATCCGTAGTCGATGTTAGATCTTCAACACATTTCCTACACCAAGGGCAGGACATTTCAGGCATGATGTATGCAAAGCCATGCAAGGCTACTACAATAGGAAATTACCAACATGGGCTATAGGCTACAACACGTCCAATTTCATTTAAAAATTAATTGGATTAAATGAAGTTTCCTAACAGATGTATAAGCCACATTTTAAGAATAGAAGGTGATGTGGGACTTCCCAACATAATCTCCTACAAGCATAAGCACGATTCTTTCTCTATCCCATGCTAAAATTGGACATGTGTCCTGAATAATAATGTATATAGAAAAGAAAAGCTTAGTAAGAGTAGCAAATAACCAGATTCAAAATGCTCTGAGCTTCTTTCCTCAAAGTTGAAAAGTTTGCATGAGCCAGTTCTGCTTGTTCATTGTCAATCTGGGAAAAATAAAGTAAAAGTTGCAATGAAGTTTTTTAATCTGCCATCAAATTATAGTTTTGCTTTTGTAAACAATTCAAGAAATTATACCTTTGGGAGATCAATATATTCATTGTCTTGTTCATTGAGCAGCAAGAATTGAAGAACTGTTGATGGAACATCAGGATCAACCACATTTTGACAATACTGGAAATAGCTAAGAAGGAAAGCATATTGACTGTACAAAACATGCAAGTGTAAGTTTGCAAATCAAAATCGTGTACAGCCACACCACCAGAATTCGTTACTGAAAATGAAACATACCGTCTCCTAAGGGCTTCAGAAGATTCATTTCTAAGAATTGCCATAATAAGCTTAAACAATATAGTAAGACAAGCACCGTTGGATAATTGCTTCACCACAATGAGATCAAGGCACGTAATATTATCAGAACTAAGACTACCAGGGAACAAAAATCTTTCATCTCGCAGCTTAGCCATGCATGTCAATGCTACCTGAGAAATTTCACATTATATAAATATAAATCAGTCTGTCTGAAAAGATACAGATAACAACAGAATGACTCAAATTGTTGAAGAACACATCAACATTTCCAGATGATAAAATCACATATTGCAATATTTACCTGGGACAGTATGAATGCCATCTTCAATGAACAATCCTGAGAAGCAGAAGCACTAAGAGACGCATCAAGGACCCTGCCAATACAATTTAGCAGTTACATAAATTGCACAAACAATGAGAAAATCAAGAATGACAAGTTAAAGCTTTTTCTTTTTCACTAATGAAGTGTAGCAACTCACTGGAAAAGAATTTCAGTTCGATCTTCGATCATTATTAATCTTCTAGAAGCAGACACCTTAACAAAATAGCACAATGTTAGAGAATGTACATAATAAGACAAAGACACCACCTAGGTTGGAAATGTGAATCAGATTTCCCACTGTTTGAAAGCAATGTATAGCTATAGATTAACTCATTAAAAATTCAATGGGGAAACATTTTCCTTCATTTCCTCAGTTTTTGCTAATTTCTATTAGACAGGTCTCATGCTCCCCCTCGACTGCCTTACTATGTCATTGTTCCTCACAGTCCTTCACAATGCGCACCACCACACCTCCTACCAGCCCCATGAGGGAGAAAAGAGAAAACAAAGCCAGAGAGGAAAGCGGATCAATGTTTTTTCATCAGTTTCACAATAGCTTTCATGTAGGGGGAGGAAAATTTGAGGTGGGTACAGTGTGGTAAAAATGCTAATTCACTTGGGCTCAATGTCATCCAGTTGAAGGTGAGCATGGCATGGATTGCTGTTGTTTAAAACAGTGGAAGTATTTGCAGGCAGGAGCAAGATGGGTTTTATGAAGGATGCAAAAGAAGAAGGAACTTTAGGCCACATTTTGAGGATGTGGAAGAGGGAAAGAAGAGCAATGAGAAAGAAGGAAGCATGGGCAAATTGGGGGAAAAAATGGAGAAATCGAAATAGAAAGATCTGCACCTCAACAATCTGAGACCAGGCTGTCAACATATGAAGTTGTGCAGCTTGTTCCTCAAGATTTTTATTGTATTTCCAACCCCATCTAAGCAACTGTTGAATTGTCTCACGAACATTATTTAGCTCAACTTCATTTCCAATGTTGCTTGCCTGGGAGTAAGCTGAATTGTATTTCTGCAACAAGAAAATAGATTAAATTTCATAAAAAATATTAAAGAAAAACTACAATTCAAGGAATAAAGATCAAAGATAATATTTTCATTAACAAATTATTAATATTTAATAATTGGACAATAGACCAACCTGCCAAAGTTTGTCGTGGAAAGCGGCCAGGTCAATTAGCCGATCACCTCTCTCAGAATAATAGTACACACCATCCTTTCCAGAATTTCCAAGTATGTCTTCCGCCTAAAATAATGTTCACCCAAAGGCAGGCAAGAACGAGATGAATTTCAAGCAATATAGATTTTTTCCATACATAAAATATCATCTCGATTTTTTCCATACATAAAATATAGATTTACTATGTTTTAAGGACTAGTATCTCACCGGCAAGTCATATTTCATTCCAGCCACAATATCTGAGAGCTGAGAAGTGGAATCTGGACATCTAAACTGGATTATTTCAAGCAATTCAAATACCTGAATTTCAAAGAGAATTTAGAAGTAAAGCATAAGATGGGAGTTTAAAATGAAGAATAGTATAATTTACAGAGAATTTCTTATTACGTGGGAACTACCTCCAAGGTTTAAAATGTATAATGCACAATATGTACACAGACTCTTAGTAGACTGCGTCAGAATTATCTCCAAGGTTAGGACTAAATTAGAGCAACTTCCTAAATACTATGCACGAAAGTGAGATGTCTGGTCAATTTGATTTGGGGACTTCGAAGAGTGATCAAAAAGTGATTGGGGTCATTATAAAGATATGTCATTTAGAAACGGCAGCATGCATTCACACAAAAGTTTCTATCAGTTTACAATCTTTCCACCAGTAGTTTTCACCCTAGTAACTATCCAATTATAGATGTCTTCTTGTAAAACCTAAATATAAGTTATGCAACCACCCTTCCTTCCACAACACTTTTCATGGCACTCAATTATATGTTACTCTAATCGTCAATACTTTCTCATTAATCTTGTAAAAGATAAAAGACCTTTTCGTTGATAAATCAGAAGTTTCTTCTTTTACCAGACTCCTTCTGTAAATGTTCTCCTCTCTCTAAGTATTCATAATCATAAAATCATATCATTTTTAAATCAATAGTATCCTTCCTAATTTAGAATACTTTGAGCAAACCCTCAAAATCTTCCCAAAGCATGCCTTTCAAAAGTGATTTTTGTCCTACTTGTGATGCATATGTACTGATGAATATTGATAATATCCCTGCACTAATTAACTTTCAAGACACAATTTTGCCCTTGATCATTTTACAATCACCATCCTCTCCTTTCAATCCGCATCCTCAATAACACTCATGTTGTTCTGTCATCCATCTTTTCCTGTGTACCAAAGTTTAGTTCCTGTAGTGTCGATGACATTAGTTTTCTCTCCAACTCATTTACAATTTCGTCCCCAATCCATTTTAAATTCAAAGTACTCCCTTTCCAATCCTTAACCATAATAATAGTCATGCATTCTTTGATGTAACTTTTCCTCTAACCCAAAGTATAAATAGAGTCAAGCATATTAGTTTTTTCTCCAACCCAATTTAGTTTGGCAAAGACAAGTGATGTTAATCCCCCTCTGAATCATCATGTTCACCACCTCTAATGACTTACCCATAAAAGAACCAGAATTCCATGTATCAAACTTACTCAAGAACATTTGACCTAGCTTATTTACCAAAACTATCTGATAGGTTTAGTGGTAAAGTGTATGTTGGGAGAAATAAGGGTAACATGCAGTTATAACTGCCTAGGGGTTGGTGTAAACAGACTACTATATATAGTCTGTATGGGGGGTTGTTTTGGGTAGTTTTTGAAAAGTTTTGTAAGTGTTAGTAAGGGAGAGACAGGTCCTCTCGAAAGACTTGGGCTAGTGATGCAGAGTGTGTTCGTGTTCTTGTTTCTTAGACAGACCAAGCAGTCTGGTTTTCCTAAGGGAACATTCAAGAACCTGTCTTGGAGTTCTTACATTTCTAATAAAAGTCTGGATACCAAGCTCATTTAAAACTACATTCAAGCATTGGCTTAATGGATCTAGCTTATTTAACAAGTGTTATTTCCATGTAACAACCTACCATGTTCATGCATATTATTTGTCCCAAATGATCGATGATTGGGTTGTAGATGAATTTTACATTCGTTATCCAGAATATAATATGACCCTCCTTATTTTCTATATCATTAAATTCATCCATATCGCCATGATGACCCTTTAACTATCACTAGGCCAATATGTTTCAATTATCCATTATCTCCCGCTCATTCACCATTTAACTCTCATAATTCTTCTCAAGTTATGCCATAATTGACAACATGATTCCCTACATCCACCGACAACAAGAAAAATAAGCATATGAGCCTATCACCCATAGCTCAAGAACCCAACAATAATGTTCACAGATATGTTAGTCCATAATATGAAGGGAAATGTAATAAATAATAAAGAATCCAAGATATGCATGTGATGTGATATGTTAGCCCATAATATCAAGGGAACAATGAAGCATGTAACTATCAGTACCTTACTCTTGCTGACAGTTCCTAGAACAGCATTTTGAGAAGTATCATGTCGCAAAAATGGATACATGGTCTGGGCCCCACCAACTTCGTTGATACCATGTGAAAAAAGATAAGAGAGGATTGTCTGACATGCTTCTCTATGATTGGAGCTACTAACATCACCAGCGTGTAGTTCAACAGCTAAGAGTTTCAAGAGCCATGCTCTCTGGGAAAGCAATGAAACAAAACACCTATATCAAACCCAACCGTATAGGCAAACTGTATAGTTTGACATACTTCATTTCTATTCCTTCCCAGAAATTAATATCATTCAGGCAAAAATATTAAACAGACATCAGAAATGTCAATATGAAACAACACATGGATAACAAGTTCAATGAAGATGCATCAAATTTCCTTTTTATGTGCTTCTACAGTTGTGAAGATTTGGAAAAAAAATTAAAACAATAACAATTGGAAAGATGTTTTCTTGTTATTGTTAAATCAAAGTATCGAACTAAAGGATTATATGCCACCATGCTGATTAGGAGTCAAGTGGTTTCAGGTTTTGATGGAACTAATCTTCGTAGACTTGGTATTAACTATTGAACACGGTGTGCTAAGTTGATTTTTCATTTGTAAGTCAAACATGTCATTCAAAGTTCAGTAAATAAAAGTGTTATTTTCTTAAAAACATCTAATGTCATGCATTAATACATCTTGATTAAGCCTCAGAGATCAACATAAAAGTAATATTGGGTTCACTTGTAATTACTGGAATCCATGAAAAATGAGAATAATTCAAAGTCTTAATTCAATAGATTGAAAGTGCTTATCAAAGCATTATAATAACAAAGAATCCAAAAGGTGTGTCCAGCAGATATAGTTCTATTCACATGTATTTGTCTTGTGCTGATCTAGTTTCGAAAAACTCACTTGTTATTCCCACCACACAACAGCCACTTTTGTTTGGAACACCTTGTTTCAAACATTTTACAAAAATTGGCAGCATCCTACAAGTTTTAAATGAATTCTAAATTTACAGATGACTTGAAGGAGAAAGTACAATGAAAAACCTGATGAAGTGAACTGTTACGAAGCGACTGATTATTATTCCTTTTAGGAAGCGGAGCTACCCCAATTGTATCAAGGTGCTGCATTTTAGCAAGGAATTTTGAGCAATAATCATTAAAAAACTAGAAGGAGAAAAGGTAATCAAATAAATCAAACAGAATGTCAACCTTAACAAAGAATTGGTACTTTTTATTTGACAACAGATCCATTGTTGGTACACATGTTACTGGATCTACACACAATTCATAAAGGAGCTGCATCAATCAAAAAGTCAGAATCCTTTCAAAAAAATCACAAATAACTGGGGAAGATGTAAAATTTCCAACTCTCTCCCGTATACTAAATGTAGTGTGCATTAGATAAACAACATCTGACCTGAAAGCAAAACTCGTGAAGTAATGCATTAACATCAGGCTTCAAAAGCTCCTCCAGAATATCAAGAATAACCTTCAAGCAACTGCAAATAACATTAGAAGGGAAAAGTTACAATCTCCAGAATCAAATTATTAAGCACCATGAAATAATAGACAAAAACCTGTAATAAAATTTAGGCTGTAAAACTGTTCGTTCGATTGGTGTATCTAGATCAAATTTAAGTAGCAAATGAGTGATATTTGGAGCTGGCCGGCTGATATTGTCAATTAGAAGCTGAAACATAGAAGTCAAATGCAAACAAAAACCATTTTAGGAAGATTATACACTAGGAAAGAGGAAACAAAACAAAAAGCTGATAGTAATGAGGGCCAACTTGCATAATAAGAATGCCTGGATCATCACTGCTATTTTCAAGATTTTGAAACTCTTCTGACCGTAACTCAAGGCACGCTGCATAATCTTCTATCAAGCTGTTTGAAGCATTGCATTTTAGCAATAGTTGAACAAGCCCAACCATACGGGAGCTGTCACTCAAAAAATCAAAATACAGATTAAGAAATGATATTCAGAACAGCAGAAGAACACAAAAAATTCAAATTCAAAATAAGAAAATGGAAAGGTATCTAAATGCCTTAAAATACTCATGATTTTGATGGAGGATTGTTGAACTTTTGGCTGAAAATCATATCTGACATACTCCAACAGGGCCACTATTTGATTATTATCATGGGAGAGTATAATGTCCAATGGCTGCATATAGATTATCAATAAAAGACATTAATAAGTAGCTATACAATTCTAAAAAATAAGATATATTTAAACTAAGGAGCTACATACATAACACACCAGTACAAAAGATATTGATTTACTTTTAAACACAGTAAACGGTTAGTATCACTTCAAAATAACAGCATGCAATAGGACCAATATCCCAACCAAACCCTGGAAATCGATTGACACCACAAAGTGAATGTTAATAATTCAATAGACAAATACAAAATCATGTATAGATAGTGAACCAGATCACCTTGACAATGCCTCCACACACTAATCAGTAATTTCTTTAGAAACTCAAGCAAGAGAAGATGATGAAACATGCAACTTTAAATCTATCTATCAATACATACATACAACTCCCGAATGAGTGTGTGTGTGTGGGAAGCATCTTGTTGAGAAGCTGTTTCTATAGCACGTATCTGAGTAAACCAGCCATCGCCAGTGTTAGAACTGAGGTGTTACGAGTCCTACAGATGTTCCTTCCACTTTCTATCACAACTTTCTTACAACTAATAATCTCTGGCACCATGGATCTTACAGGGTGTCTCATTTGTTCTTATCCATAGTAAAAACAGGAAAAAACTTGATCCGAGAGCTTTAAAATTGATGTGTACTGTTTGATGTGTACGCACACACCCGTGAAAACAATTTGATGTGTACTGCTTAGAAAATTGAGTTACCTGGTATAGAGGAAGCCAATAATCAGAAAGAAGTAAATCCTTGTCAAAGACAAGGATTATAATTTCAAGGGAAAGCTGCACTGCATTCTCTAAAAGCTTCCCATATAATTGACTGCTGCGTTCAGCAATAACAGAATTCACCCCTGGAAGAAGAATACTCATTATGTTCCGAAAGGCAGTTTTTCCACTCATGAAATCCTGAAACATATCAAATTATTTCATATCAACTGGTAAAATTAAAGCTATGAAATTCCCAAGAGCACAATAATTTTCACAATGCTACATTTGCTGAATATTTCATAATGAAAGCTATAAAACTCCCAACAGCCAGTAAATTTGCTCGGTTGACAGTTGCTCATTAATCATAACTACACAAGTACTGATCTATCAATCTCAAAGTTATGAGACTCGTTATAACATATCATACAGCTAACAAATCCAAAATCAAGGATGATAATCATCAGTGTTGAGATATTATTCAGTCATTTTTCAGTTTTAATTTTGTATTCCTTATTTCTTGCCCTTTTAGTAATCTTAGATAGCCAATATGTATGTTGATTGTTGTATTAGATAGCTGTAACTGCTCTAAATTTGTTAGTATAACAGCACTGAGAAAAATGCCTTTCAGTTAGTTAGATAGTTGGTTAGACATCTCACCCAATATGATGGGTATTTTCCATATCACTTAAAACTCACTTCTTAACATGGTATCAGATTCGAGCCTATCCTAGTGATGTTTGTTGGACATATTGTTCCACCCACTATCGAACCGCTATCGAACCACCCATTAATGTCTAGTCTCACACTCGAGATGTATATATATCTCGACGTGAGAGGGTGTGTTGAAAGTCCCACATAGTATATAAGTTGGTGCAAACCTCACCTTATAAACCGGTTTTGTGAAATTGAATTAAGCTTAAAATCCACTTCTTAACAATAACATGAATTTAAAATAATTTCATCAATCTATTTTCTCTCATTTTTCCAATTTCTATTGGACAGATCATGCAATGCAATATACAATTTTCTAATACATACATTGGAAAAAAAAACTACAGCCATTGCCCATATGTTTAATACACCATAACAAGACAACCACGAGCACATACTTTGAGCAACTCTAGGACTGGGAGCTGCGTCTGAAGTGGTGATGATTCTTTAGATGTTGTAAGTCGTGACTGATCAACTACACCCTCATAGTCCTCATCCTTGATGCCATACATGCTCAAAACCCTGTCAATTTGTGTTCATCAAATAACATTCTAAGTCTATAATCAACGGTATATACCATAGCTTGCTCATAGATTTTCATTATAGTGATCAGTTTCAATCAAATTAAAGACAGAAAAGTTATGTCGGTGTCTCAATACAACTCAAATAACTGTGAATAACAAAAACCAATCTATCCAACAATCAATACAACCTATATCAAATAAACAACATAGATATATTCTAATTAATTCTAGAAACACGAAAACAGAATTACTCACATGTGAAAATGTTTAAGGCAGGCACCCACCAACTGCCACTTTTCGCAAGGATCTGCATAGGCTCTTTGAGGAAATGGCCCAAAAACATGATCATAGATGAACCTAAAGATTCCAATAAATCTGAAAAACGAAAAGTTTTTACGCATTAAGAGCACAAGCAAGAAAAAAACATGAATATAAAATTCACTCAGATTTGAAATATACAGTGTACAGTACCTTCTCCCTCTGTCAGACAAATCACTTTCTTCTGCAATAAGAGCATTTATCAAATTAAGGAAAGATATTGTTGAAGGATATTGTTCTCTCCTTGCTTCAATTTCATTCAATTCAAATCGCATGTCATAAACCTGTCATATATTACAAGTTCATTTGTTCATCAGAGAAAGAGAAAGTAAATGATTGTGATGACAAAAAACAGAAGAAATGTAAGGGGAAATGGAAGAAACATATGAATAAAATGATAGTGATAACAAGTCAGAAAAATTAGAAGAAAAGGATGAGCCCTAGTATATCAATTAATTTTTTAATATATTTAATGGTGATTTTGCAGAACTACAGTTCAAACAAAAATGCAAAGCAACACAGTAAAAGAACAAGAGTCCAAAAAAATTCTGGCTTTTCAATATACCAATAAACCTCAAGACCCTCTAGGCCATTCCAGTTAACAAATATAAGAAAAACCATTCCTTGTTTTACAATACTCTTTAGAGGTACTTAGCATATAAACCCTTATCATTTTAAACTTTGACACTTCTTTGGAAAAGTTTATTTCCTATGAAACAAACTGTTCTCTTTATCGAGCACTTTTGATAGAAACTTGGTATCTTTGCCATAAAGAATTTAGAAGAACTCTCAAATGTGCAGCTACGAAGAACTAACTATAGACCTGGGTACACTAGGGTTACCCTAGGAATAACAACATAGATTTTTTAAAGAGATATAACTTCATCGTGTCCTTCAAATGATAGCCTTACCCATGAATAGGGAATCTACTCAGTGCTGGCTCATTTAGGGAAACTAACTACAAAGTTCCGAAAAAAGGGTTATGCAGAATACCTCATGCATAATAGTCTTTAGTCCAGACGTAATCACAAAAAGAAGGTCAACATGCCACCTCTAGTATCAACACATGTAGCCTACCTGCCTAGCTCTAACAGAGCCCACTCTTTGCTACAGCCATAGACAAGGTCAATGAGACCTCACGAGCCCATTTTGAAGGATTGTAACATCCCATTTGGCTCCGATTGGTGTTTCTTGATTCTTTTGCCAAACATGTCTTTGTTTTGTGTTATTTATCGGATGCTTGAAACAAAAGACTATAAGAAGGAACTTGATCGTCTAAGAACAATGATGGAATCGATGAATAAGTCATCTAGATCATATACCTTGTACATGAAAGATAAGAGTAAATTCAATAAGGTTGGCCCTATGCCTTAGGGTACTTGGATTATTGATTCAAGGACAACTAATCACATGACCTCATTTCCTATACTTTGATTTGTATGTCAAAATGACTAGAGAACTCATTGCAGTCGCAAATGGACATAGTGTATCCATGTGCAAATATGGAAATATATCTATTAAATTAAAGGATTTTTATATGTCCAAAAACTGACCAACAGCCTTATCTTTGTAGAAAAACCTGCAAAAGATTTGAAATGTTCAATACTGTTTCCTCTTTCTTATGTCTATTTCAATCAAGACCTCGGCAGGAGAAAGATTATTTTAATTGCTAAGGAGCATAGTAGGTTATATAAGTTGGAGACTAAGGTCCAAACAAAACAAAAGGTCATAAGTCAACCAGCAACATTAGAAACATGGACAAATTCCCTAATGTGCCTTCATCATATAAGATTTGGACATCCCTCGTTCAACCTTATGAAATCCATGTTACCTACTTACCATGGAGTTTGTTGAGTCTTTCCAATGTAATATTTGCTAATTGCCAAAGCATCACCATGCATCCAACCCCATTTACCTTAATTTACTATGATGCTTGAGGAACTGGCAGGAACATCATGGAACTACACCCACCAGTGCCCAAGAAACCAAATTTTCTCAGAAATGAAAAGATTATCCATCTCTCAATTTCCCTAATTATTATTACAGACGGTCTGCCTTAATATTTCTATATCTAACCCCAATAGAGTATCAAATATCAACAACTAACTTACTACCATAAGAACTAACAGATATCAACAGTCTTAAATATCTATAAAGATGCCAGCAAAAAAAATGTAACATCTAAATATCTTAAAATTGTAAGAATACAGAATAGAACAAGAACATTTTTATCCTAACTAACATTTCAAACAAAGCCATAGTTTCTAGAACAATTGGTTCTCGTAGTTTTGAAGGAAAAAAATTCTAAGATGGTGATTACAGATTACTTCTTCATCAATCAGATATACCAACCTGAGTACCCATAGATTGTGGACTATTCTGGATATCAGGCCCAACAACTACTGGCAGATCATATTGCTCAAGGTAGGTCCAGATGCTGTCTTTCAGTATTGGAGAAACCTGAATAAAAGTGGTTATTGCATTCCTCAGAGCACCCTACATCAAAAAGTATTGTCTCGTTAGAAAATAAACCGTTCAAACACTTCCATTAGAAGAACAAACTTTAAACAAAATCAAGAACCTAAATATATTTTTACTTTCTTGTAAGAACATCATGACACAGCCATTTACCTTAAGATAAGGAGGCACATTTTCGTAACTAAGAAGCTTAAATAGTGGTTCAATATCAGGAAACCAGGTTCTCCTTTCTGTTGGATTCCCGTTTTCTACAACCTGTATATACAACAAATGCATAGTAAAAATTGTTGTTCCTCTCAATTGAATAAAAACTACAAAGGGAAAGGCAACAATAAAATGTTAGACACGCCACATAAAATAAGTTGAACCAAGGACCTTTTATTGAATATTTTCCCCTTCTTACTAGACTAGAGTTCACAGAGGAGCACACTTATATACTGTGCTAGAGTTAGTTAGACGTAACAAATTCAATAGAAAGATACATTTACAGCTGTCTATTAACCAACTTACCACTAACAGAATAACAAACTATTCATTATCATACATAACATTTGCACAACACATAATTTATTAACTTCTATTTTGGCTAGGACAAGTTTGGGCGTCCAAGGGATTCAATAAAGATGACACAAGAAAATAGACAAACTTGAACCTTCTTCAGAACATTTAAGTATGCCACAAGTGCTTTAGCATCCCCCTCCTGAATTTCAGGCCACATAGCTCCAGCAGTTTGAAGAGATTGTTTGAATTTCTCGTCATAAATTGTTAAGCATTCAAATAAAGTGCTCCATCCAATTGAGCGAAATGCTTTACCTTGCAGCAACTCATAAACCTTTGAAGCACCTTCTTGACTGCAAGCCTAGAAAGCAGTTTCCCAAAATTATGTCGTATAAAAATGGTTGAAAAGAAAACATAAGACACCATAGATAGTAAAAAACTTCATCCTCACCAAGGTGCTCAGCATATTCAAGAATGCCACAAGCGTGTGGAAATTTGTATGGTCCTCTCCAGCAAAATTTGCAAATGTCCACAATACATCATTGCCAGACAAGAGTTCTGGTTCTTTCTGAGAACTTGACAACATTAAAGGTCATGTTTGAAAGGAAAAGCCTTAAAAATCAGCCAAGCACATTACTTTAATCTGATAAGCCTAAAACAACAATGCATCCAAACCCTATATAAGCATACAACCACAGCTTGAACAGACTTTTTTTCTAAACAAATCTATAGTATTGTCATCAGGGAAAAGGAACATCTACACTGCCATCAATAATTTGAATCACCAGATCTATTTCAAACATGCACTGATTGCTTACAAGAGAAGAAAATTTTCATGTTTTGTTACTATTTGATCAAACTGACCTGATAAATATCGCTCACGAAGTCCAAGATTGAATTAAATGGCAAAGGGCCATGAAGAGAACTTGAATTAGTGTCTTGTGCAAAATCATGAGATCCAACAACTCGGTATGTGCTAAGCACACTCATAGATCGCTCCTTCGTTTCTTTTATCTGCAAAATGCATAATATTCAAAAAGATAAGTGCAGAACTAAATATTTTGAATAAAAAAAGATACACCAGTGTGGATAAAAATATATTTTGAAATAATTATCCAAACAAAATATCTTCTGCCACATGTACTTACAATTGCCAAAATTTAAAACAAATTCAATGCTCAGAAAGAACCAGACATTTAAGAATAGAAGTGAATATTTAATAATAATTTTGTAGAAAATGATCAACATTGCAGTTGAAAAAGGAAATCAATTTAAATTATTGAATAAAAATCAAACAGTTAGTAGTAAATTAAACTATAATTGGAAAGAGAGAAAAAAATATGAAAGAGCTAAAAGCTGCCGGTGCTGTCCAGTAATATTCAGGTACATATACAGTTACCATCCTGATTTCCTAACCATCACATTCAAAACCTGAAAAGAATTGGAAAGTGATCATGGGATGACCTTACATTGTTATAATATCGAAACCAGGTAAAACAAAAGAGGAATAATCCAAAGAAAAATGAGAAAAAAAACACCTTTCAAGTGTCAAATTCCACTTATTTTAAATGAAACAAAAATGCAACAAAAATATAGCAAGAATATACACAAGTACCAAAAATAGGGCAAATATAAATAATGAAGTTAGAAATAACAAAAACCACATGACTTCTCAGACAATAATTTCATGATTCAACTGCTATATAAAAGAAGAGATAAGAGGCCTAAAAAGAGTAGTTAACATCGGATCAAGTAGTTTGAGAACCAAAACCAAATCCTAGCAAAAATTGTGCACTCAGTCAACCAAACAAGCTTGTTCCATATGTACGTGCAGAAAAATTAATTAACCTTGTCTCTTGCTAGAGGGTTAGACAAAAAGCAGGTAATCAGTTTGTGCAGATAAGCATTGTACATGTAGACCATATCTTCATCCTCCGTCTGCAAGATAACAACAGACTTTTCAATAGGATACCAATGAAGTATAGTCATGATCCATGAAAAGTTACAGTAAATACAGAATTTCAATTAAGTGATATTGCACAAATTCAAAAAGCTAGAATAACTTGTATACTCCTTGAGAATCTTAATATTCTGGTGTGTAGAGGGCAATACAAAAAAAGAATTCAAGAACACAATCTCGTACAGGACAAGTTTCCAAAGAGTGATCTCCACCCTCACAAAGATCAGAATATGAATAATTATAAATATAATCAATATCTTAATTGTATAAACTAACTCACCTGTTTCCTTATATACTAATATTGGCACATAACTATTTGTTAGAATAAGTATTAAAATCTGGGGTAGTAAACAGTTGTGTTGGGAACTACTTGTTGTACCTATGAGTTGTACCTAGTAGACTAGTGTAGTCTTTTTATTTTCATCTTCCGATTATATCCGATTTCTACCAATATAAATAGTAGATCATAAGAGGGATTTTTCAAGTTCTCCAAAAATATATTTTCTCTCTCTTTAATCTTAAGTTGGTAAGAGAGTGGGTCGAATCCTACTCTGCTGGTCTCAATCTTCTCCTACATTTTTATCACCTCAGTTCATTGTTTGTCATCGACCACCTACTTAGTTTTCTTCGACAACCACCAGATTTGAACCATCTCCTTGAGAAACAACCAACACCACCAATCTCAAACCCTGATTCTGTTGCATGCACTGTCATGCACCATGTTTCTCTTCGCTACTACTTTGCGTGTGAAGCTCATGTGTTGCCTTCCTCTCATTGGGTGACATCGAACCACCTCGCCAATGCTCTTTGGACCTCCTTCACGTCGTTCCAATCCCTAGTTATTCTTTCCCAATGTGGTTACTATCAAGGGTTCCCTAATTAAACCTAGGGTTTTCCTTTTATTCTTCTTGTTGATTGGTTTTGTTGTCTCTTTTGGTTTCCTCAAAATTGTCTATTGGAGTTATTTCTCATTCTTTGGAAATCATCTACTATTTATGAGAAACAAAATGGAGAAAATTACCTCACTTGGTCTGTATTTGTTGGTTGCTTGGCCAAGGTTATCATGACCACCTAGAACAAGATGGAAGTAATGTGCTTTCTAAGAAATCTAGATAGTTGAAGCAAACTGACTTTCAGCTATGTGCCTTGTAGCAATTTGTGGAACCAAAATTACTAGGTACCCACTCTTAGATCCTTTCAAACTTGCAACTCCTTTTGGAAGAAAACACAAAATATTTTTACAAACGATATTTAGCACCTTTATGACTCTACGAATAGGCTTGCCTCTCTCAAACAATCAGATCATGACATGGTGTCCTTCAAGATGAAAGCTCAATTTGCAATTCAACAATTGAAGATGTTCTTGGAGGTTGAGTCTTTGGGTGAGATCAAGAAAAAACTTCACAAATACTACATGGTGATTATCCGTTGTGCTCTACATCTTGATTTTGATCATATTAGAGATCAACTTTTAACAAGTCATGAAATCCTTCCATGGACGACTCCTTCAAGTTCCAACTCTTCAAAGCAAGGATGCTCACGAATTTATGGAACCTTTGCATTCTGTAAGAGGATGGGTCACACTAAAGAAAATTACTTCTTGCATGGCTTTCTTAACAAGATAACCAATGTCTCTAAAGCTGAAACTGCTCCAAATTCTCTGATGAAGAATATCAACAGTATTTGAGGTTGAAGTCTAATAGCTTTGCACAAACATTTGCAAATCCCAACTCATCAATAGCTTGCATCTCACAATCCATGGAAGGTTAAAATCCATGGATAACTGACCTAGGTGTTTCTAGTGACATCTCTGGTAATATCTTTTTTGTTCTCATCCTTTTCTTTTCTAGAAAAAAACCCTCATTTCATAACCTTAGCAAATGGTTATAAAGTTTCCCTTCTCCTTCCTTAAATCCAAAATTTGTTAATTTTGTTCCTACTTGTCCCTTGAATCTAATTTCATTAATCCTATTAACCAAGACTTTAAATTGTTCAATAACTTTCGATACTAATTCATTTGTTATTCTAGAGTGTGGTTAGAGACGATTGTTTGGAGAAGGACATGATACAAAAAACATTCAATAGCTTCCAAGGGAAGTAAATCCCTTCTACACAGGATAAGCCCTGTTCCTAAAACAAAAATACAACACACCCACAAGGAGGTACCATTTCCTCCTTAAAGGATAACCCTTACTAAACTTAATCACTACCTCTAACCACCCCTAAACTGCCCAACCACCGTTAACTGTCATGAAACTTCTGATTTTGAACCTTTTTCGTAACATACACCTTAAAGGTCTTATCATAAGATGAATATTTCAAGCCCTCCAAAAATACATTTCTCTCTCTTTTTAATCTTAAGTCTGTTATTTTCAACAAATAACTCGTAATATGAACATTGTCTTAAAAATATTTTGGAGTATCTCAAATGAAACTCTAAGAATAGGTTTTCGAATTTCCTTGTGTTTTTCTCTTGGATATGTTTCATAAGTTAAATAGAATTAACTATCAAGTAAAAGAATAAGAATTGATGTTGTCTTTTGCAACATATCCTTGACAAAAGAATCATTAACATTTTGCAGTTCTCATTATTTTCTCCTCCCTCCAACAAAAAATTAGTAGAAAGAAAAAAATTATAATAACATTGAAATTTCAAAACTTATAAAAAAATATTACTAAGTGCTTGAGGAATATACCAATGTTATCGGAAAACATGGGAGACTCAAATATCCTTTATAAAATTATAACGGAAACCATAACAGGTTATGGCAGACATTGCCTTCAAGAGAAATATAATAGCACCACATGTAATTCTAGTGCAAAAGTAATGATACTATAGTGAAAATCGGTATTTTTATTTTATCAAAAATATTATAGTAAAAGTTGAAAATATTATAATATACCATAGAATTATAGTAAAATCGGTATTTTTATTTTATCAAAAATATTATAATATACCATAGAATTATACCTGGTAAGCAGCAGTACGAAGAACTTTATCAAGTAAAAACTGAAAAACATTATTTGAGAAAATGACTTCCAAGCATTGACTAAGATAACCCAGTTCGTTTGATGACCCACTTGAAATAGTCTCTCTTGTTACAGCACCATCTTGTATTAACATTAAATATACCGCCCAAGCAAGCCTTACGCCACCAACAAATCCCTCAACAATTGGATCATTTCCAGCAGCCATTACCTTAAACATTAAAAAACTTCAACATTATTCCAATTTCATACTAAATATTGTAAACAATTAGTACAGAGAAAAAAGCAATTAAATTTTCTCTTACAAGCTCGTGAAATTCGTGTTTGAAGGAAGTATTAGAAGAAAGGACAGATGCTTTATCAGGCACTGTACTCAAACCATCTGAAACAAACGCAACCACAAGGGCAAAGAGAAGACAAAAGGTAATCTGCAATACAAAGTGAAAATTATTAGAGAGTAACACATGAGGAAAAGTTTATGAGCAAAGTGAGCCAAGTCAGACAGAATAAATAACAAGTGCATCTTCATACTCATGTGGAAGCATGTATCTCTCAAAATATTAAAGTTTAACCTTTTCAAAAATCAAACTTATCATTTTCTCATAAAAATAATAAAATAAAAATACACAAAAAAAGAAGCTATTCATTTTTTACATCACCAATCTAACTGCTGATTCTGAACAGAATACAAAATATTTGAATGGTAAATTAGACACATAGCCAAGGGCCTTTTTTGCTTTTAAATGTAGATGGAAAAAAAGTATGTACCTAGTTAAGGAATCTGCTGGCTCAATTAGTATACTTTGAAATCAATGTTGTCAAAATCAAGATCTTACACAGGATAGGATGAAAGATCATAATTTTAAGGATCATAATAAAACTGAATTAGGAAAGTTATATACAGATATGCATGTGAAAAAGGTGATATAAATAACACAAAAGATAAACTGAACTAAAGTAAAACCAAAAAATAATCCACGGATTTATATGGATAAGTTTCCTTGTACTCATTAATATATATATAACTACTGAATTTTCCAACCGTGACATACACTGATATTATGAGATAAGACACTGCACATCAAGGATTCTTGATAACTACATATTACTTTCATAACCATGAATAAATAATATTAAAATACAAAATCCAAGTATTTTAATATATATACTAGGAGAAATGGGGCACCTTGCACCCCCTCCGTATTTTGGATTGAAAAAGATTAACAAACACGGTTGGTTCTGAGAATGCAGTTAGGGTATTGGTTGCTTGACTAGTTTATTCACAGGAATAAAATAAAAATTTATAGAGAAGAGTTTAGGGGCAAAATAGTTCACAAAAATATCTACACCAAACCTCATATGCCCTTCATCTATCTATCCCTATAAACAAATATGAAGATATATATCATATAATATAATGTAATAAATACAAATAAGTCAAATTAGTGTATGTAATTCTAGGAAAGTAAGCTTGTACTTTACAAATGATGCCGGTATTTCACAACTAGCCTATAGGCAAGCGAAAAATGGATGAATTCAAGTTAGAACAACAATAAATCAAAGCATAAAAAGGAGTTTCTTATCACAAAGAATGAGAGGAAAAATCAGACAAATAATATGCCCATAATCCACAACAAAGATAAAGTGCGACTGCGGAAGACAACAAGAAGAACCCAGCAGTACTAATGTCAGAATAAGCCAAAGCTTCAAGAGTGTTAGGCAAAGACGAGAATAAGAATATCCCTGTTATATTATGATAGAGACAAAGCAAGCAAGAGTTAAAGCTGAGATGGAAAACAGAGTCAGGTTGAATGGGTTTTACTTAAAAAGCAGGTCCAGAGGAAGATCAAATCCACTAAGATTGTATGACCTTGGATCACGAAGATCACATTAAGAAGAATCTAAAGAAAACAGTCCCACAACAAATTTTGAACATGATTAGGCAAGAAAAACATAGTATAATATGATTCTGTGATCTTGTTAGATTCCTTTACTCGGGGACCGTAACAAACTAGTCTCTCTCCTCTAACGGACTAATCTTTCTCCTCTAACAGACTTTTAATTGTCTAACAGATCTTTACAAAAATTTCAATAGCACTGGATTAAATTTTTTCAGTTACATATATCCACTCTTCCCTCTATCCTTTTCCCAACTCTGCATCAAATTTTTTTCAATTATAGTAAAAGCCGACAAATTTCTTCATTTTCAGATCATTAGTTTCACCAAATGATTTAGAGATGAAGATAACAATCATTGAATACATTTATAATCATTTTAGTAAGGGATACTGGAAAAACTGCAAAAGCATGCCTCTATTCATACCTTTCATCTAAGGAAATGCTTCTTTGAAAGGACAAAATACAGTTAACACAGAAACAATGAGGTCCAGTATGCCAGACAGTGCACCTAATCATACAGCACAAAACTCAAAGCAGATGAATGAAATTTATACACTGAATAACAATTTCTTACCATGGGACATTGGTTGGATAGTTTTAATGCTTAAGACATTATGATTTTGAAAACATAATTCTAATGCTCTACCAAAAAAACAATATATAAAATTGAGCTCAGTGAGTATAGAAATGCACCTGATGTTTGACAATGGTATTGCTCTCACTAACTTCAGAAGCATTATCTTTCAAAACAGAAAAAATATCTTTTATATCCTTTGGACCTGAAAAGGGAGATCGTCGATGAACTTCCATTTGAGATATTAATCAAGTATTCAAGAAGTATAATCTGTCACAAAATACAATAAACCAAGTACAGCCTCAGCAGACAAGAAATAACACTAAACATACTTGTCCGAACAACCAGAATTGAAAGGACAAGACAATGCCCAAGAATAAGTCTTTCTCTAGAGACCACTGCCTGCCTCTCCACAACAGAACCTCTTGAATCAATAATAAAGCGCTCACACTGAAGACCACCCAAACCAGAAGGTTCTTCTCTATTGAGTTCCTACATTCAAAAAGCAAATTCTAATAAAAAACTATGTTTACATTCAAGGTTAATCCAAAAGTTACACATTCACATAACATAATATATTAGATACTCTAGTCAAGATTAACAAAATAAACCACCACATTGGTTAACTTGCCAATCCTATGCTTATAAGATTAGATAGTTCATTGATCATGTTTCTTCAAGAGACAATTAAGCATAGTAATCAACAACAGTGTACCTGACACATACTTGTCCATCAGAAAATGTCTTTAACTATGAAATATGAAATCATATATGATACAAGCAGGACCATTGAGGTTAATTAAAGTGATTACAATATTAAAAAGCATGTTTAGGTTATTCACCAGCCAATATAGAGCCACAATAATCAATATAAACTGCCAGTTTTTAAACACGCAGAATTTTTTAAACCAAATCACTACCAATATATAAAGATTAATTATTACAACCGATTACGTCAACTTTTAAGTAGTTGAATCGATGTAACCCAATACTCAGGCAAAATCTGTTACAGCCAATATGAAGAACATCTAGTCAACTCTGACAATAGCTTGGCAATAAACAATACCCACTCTCTAAGAGCCTTTACCCTAAATTGGAATATAATCTTGAAGTTACATAACAAAACATTAATTTATAACTCATTACAAATCAAACCTTGATAAGAGAAATTAACCGCTGCCTAAGTCCTGAACTGATAAGATCTTCTAGATACTTCTGAATGTCTACCAATATATCATCTTGCAGTCCCTGATCTAGCACCACAGCCTGTCAAGAAAACAATACAGAGGTATTAACCACAAACTAAATAATTAAATAATGGCCAAATGAACTTCAATGATTCCATAAACAAAAAGAAATACCCTTAAGAGCAAATGGAGGGATGTTATCAAATCTCTTCTCTCTGTATACCAGAGTCCTGCTGCAAGCCGTAAAATTTCCAGTGGTTCCCTTCCCATTAATCCCCACTACAGATAAAACCAAAGCAAATAATCAAATATAAATGATGCACATGTATTGACAATAATGGAATCATGGTCTCTCAGTCCAACATAAAAACTGGAAAATTAAATGCATTAAATAACCACAACTAAAACTAACCCATCTCTAAACTAAACCACCTTCAACATTTCCACTCAGTCCTTAATTTTCATAAAATTATATGAAAGTTATTTTATTTACTAAAACTACAATTTAAAATCAAAAGCAAACGATAATGAAGCAGGTAACAATAAAATTAAAAAATTTATGTACCCAAATCATATGGCTATTCATTGTGTGCGCCACATAGTCTGTTAATGTATATAAAGCAAATTAAAAGCTGAAGTCTACCTCTTGATTAGCTGATACAAGCAAACGAACACAATCTACTTCATTGAGATGGAGATCATCACTCAACTTGAGCGCCTACGAGTCATATAAGCAGTTGTTAGGAAAAAGGAAGGGCAGATATAACCACAATAAGACCCCAAACAAGATGTGAAAACATATCACCAAGATAAACAAAGTTATTACTCCTTCTTGGTGCAAGAATCATATTAATAAAATCGTAAGACTTCGTCAACAAACCCTGAAAATGATATAATCGTAGGAAACTAGCAATTTAAAGAGAAAATAAAGTCAAAACTTTAAATAAATAAATATACAAAACGTGACCTGAAAAAGAAAAAAGGACCAAAACACATACCATACAACAAAGATAAAAAAAAAATAATAATAATAAAAAAAAAAACATATGTGTAATTATAAATACATCCAGTGAAGCTAGCCTAAAGTACTATGGCAGGACAAGAAAAGGGTCCAGTCCCTTCTTCTGGTTAAGGTGCTGCCCCTTAGGTGAGGCCCACACCTTTCATTCAAGGCGCTTGTGCAGTTGTGCCTCATAATAGAAGATGCACTGCCCCCATTGGTACCTTCCTAGTGGATTTGGCAAAGCCTAGCGAACAAAAGTCCTATAATTAAATTTGAAAGACAGTGGCTGCTAGGAGTTATTCAACAATTCAAGCTAAGAAAAACAAAGGAGTGAAACACCTCCGCCATCAGAACTAATAGGCACTTTCTTGGTTTTTGATTTGCTCTTCTATTCCAAGGTGAGTGTTTCAGCATTTTTTTTTTTTTATTTTGCCTTGACACCACTTGCTCCAAGTGTTATTGCCTTTTAAAAAGATTCGTCATGGCACATAATTTCCCATGATATCAACATAAAGAGTAAAATGACTTGGAACCTTCAAGCATAAGATCAGAAAAATTGCAGCATGTTGCTGGTAGAAAATATTAGACTTAAGAACAATGCTTCCCTTAATAATCTATAATTGACCTCATCAATATAGACATTCAAAATCCAATTTGACGTGCCAAAGAAGTAGGGATGTTTCGTTCAACGTATTTATTGAAATAAATAATTTTTTTACCAAAATCCAGCCAACTCCAGAATAAAAACGAGTATTTTGAAGGAAATAACTTTGAATCAAACATGTGCTTCAAGAGGGGATACTTACGAACAATGAAAAGCTCAAATAGACAAAACCCAAGAAACTCAAAGCACTAAGGGATTTCAATCGTTCAACTCCTATTTCATTTTTGTCATCATTTTTCTATCACCAATGAAAATCAATCTCCATGATGTTACCCCAAGGCATCAGAGGTGTCTTGTGTTCATCTATGCACACAATGCATATGTAATTCGATTTCCATTATACAGGCACATAAGCCTGTAAAGATTAACAATTGTTCGATTCCCATTACCACTTGTCATATTTTATACATATGTGAGCGTGTGCATGTGTGGCTGTGCAAGCAAAGGGTCAAACATAATAGGTATGGATTTACAAGTGGACAAAGGGGTTTCACTTTGATCCCTAGCTCTAACGACTTTTATTTGGTCTTCCCAATTTAAGTTTCACCAGTAAAGTTACGAAATTGACTATCTTCCTGTTTCAGTCACCTCGCATTTTGGTCAAACCAAAACATTCCGTTCTTTGAATAAACTGGATAAACATTTTCTTTATAGGAAAACATAAGCAACGAAACTTATCCAATGCCCAGACTATTACTTAATACAAACCATGTTAAATGCTAGCAGCTTAGAAAAAGTGCAGAATGGGAACTTACAATGTGCACATCCTGGTCGTCAAGTGAAATAGGAGGAGAATCAGGCAGCCTGATGGACTTTGACTGAACTTGGCTTCGATCAGAGGGTTTTGGGGGCTAAAGAAAAGACGCAACAAAATATAAGTAGAACAAAAAAACTTTCATTTTAGTTTGAAATTATTAGAAGAAAACAAAAATGGAAGTTAATAGCTTACTGGATAGGAGAGAAGGGACTGGAAAGAGATGACCGAAGTGCGAAGAGCGTGCAAAAGTTCTACGCGTTGCGCCGCCGTCGGAGACGAGGCGCCGAGAAGCGCTGATTCGATGGTGCCTAGGAGCTGCTTTGGAGACACCATTTTTTCGCCAGTCGCCGGTGAAACCCTAAAGCTGGAAGGAGAACGCGGAAAGAGAGTGCGTTCCCTTAGGGCCAGTAGAGCGGGAAATTAAACAGTGGGGTTTCAGTGAAGATCGAAGATCCGGGAATGCGCTCTTATGCCAGCTTTAAACCCTATAAACCCCTCTTCTTTGAAAAATTGAGAAAACTAAACCAAAATTCAAATTTTGGTTGAAGAAAATAATAGAATGCATACACAACTAATATTTAAAATAGTTTTATTCATTTAATAAAAGAATGAGCGTTGCTATGACTATTGAGATAAATAAAATTAATAAATCTATCATATATAAATATTGATTTATAGAAAAATACACAAAACATTTTATTTTTTACATTCAATAACATTATTAAAGAATTTTTGGTATTTCATTCTTCGTTTGAGATTGAAAGGACTACCGTAAGTCGAAAGTAGTATGAAAAAAGTGTTTGAAATCATAATGTATGTTAAAGTATAGGCCTAATAGGTATTTTATTTTTTATATTTAGATTTATTATTTACTTTGATTTAATATTTTTATAATCAATCAAATTTTAATATTTGTTAAATAAAATTCATTTTATTATTATGTTAAATTATCAATAACATCATGTTCTGCTAAAATTTATTTCATTTTTTTTATTTTGAAACTTTTCTAATTTTTTTTTCTTCCTCTATTTTTCACCACCTTTTACTTAATATTTATGTTGCGCCATTTCCAAATAATAAAATACCACAGCAAAAGAATAGTATCCTTATTTATGAAATTCCAAAAACGACATTCTTATCAAAATATAATAGAATATGGTGACAAATTTTAAAATCTAAATTTAATTTTCTTAATTATTGATAATCTAGAATTTCGATTTTGTTCTTTTAATTAATTTGACAAAGAAAGGTAGTGATTGGAGGTGGATAAAGGTGGAGGAATGTGGAAGAAAATAAAGCGATAAAAAGAACACATGGGGTTCAAAAGTAAAAAACGAAACAAATTTTGAGAGAGGATACTTGTAAATGATATTAGTGCATTGAATAAAAAATATATAGGGACGAAAGTGAATTATAGGCCTAAATTTAGAAACCAAATTACTAATTAAGTCTTGATTATTATTGAAGTATTTGTTATTGTTATAAAAAATTTGTCATAGATGTTTACAATTGTGTAGCATGTATAGATGTTATAATGTTAATACTTGTGTTTTAATGTCAAACTTCCAAGAGTTGTGTTTGTGTCTTCGCTTAATGTTGTTGAAAGGTATCATTGACCATTAGTGAATGGAGTCCATGATGCTACAATTGGAGGTGCACCACTTAAAGGGGGCACTTGGATGGTTCTGGGAGAATTTGAAGAAATTGATCCTAAAAATGGCTTAATGGTTTGAAGTTGTATGACCAAATAGGTAGTAGCACCTTCTTTGGCAGTCTTGGTTTTAAGCTTAACCTTGACTTTTCTCTATTTAACATTTTATGTTGTTCCTTACACTTTATTCTTTCTTCAAAAGCTTATACTTTCAACTTTTTATAATCTTCATGAAGGAAGATCAATCAATTCAAATAGTTATTGAAGAAAAAGTAATTTTCGTGGATTTTCATAAGAATGTTTCTGGTAATGGAGAAAACCAGACAAGAAGAAGAACTTCCAAAATAAAAAACTACAAAATGGATCAAAGGTAAAAATATAGATAGAATATGTCACCTTAGAAACACCACTCAAGGAAGCTTTCCAAGATAAAAACCAAATATTTTCAATACATGTTTGAAATACAATATACTTAGCACACAATTATGTGATAATAATAGTAATGTTAGGTTTAAGAAAGAATAATGTGCAATCAGAAACTCTTATAAGACTCCATTATCTTTTATTAATGTATAAGTTAACATGTATAATATCGAGATAAACAATTTATCGACTTAAAAAGTCTTATTTCGTGTGGCTATGAAGGAAAATCATTTAATTTGACATAGAAAGTGTTATCAAGCATGAGGTTACTGTTAAAATTGTAAAATCGCAACTTTATAAGGAGTTTGCTAAAAAGACTTTAAATGACAATTTTTTGTGTGAAACATGTATAAAAGGCAAACAAGTTAAAGTCAAATCATTGAAGTTAATGCTCAAAAAACTACTTAAGTTAATATACTTATCCATTCTAACAAAACTATATTTATCAATGGTAAATGATACGATCTAGTCATAGATTAATTCAATGAATACACATGGATAATTTTTTTTTTACCAATAATGATGAAACTTTCAAACTCTTTTTTAAATTTTACAAACATGCTCAAAATGAGAAGGTTTAGCAATTGTCTCTATCTAAAGTAAGTTTAGCTTTGAATCGCCAAAAACAGATCGAGTAAGGCTGAGTCTCAATGGATTGGTTAACGAGATTGTTTACCGTTTCTCAACATTATTTTTAAAGATCTTTCTTTTTTTGTAATTTGTGTTTATGTCATTGGCCTTATTTATTTACTTGTAGACATTGATATCATTTTTTGGAAAGTCAAAATGCAATCTACACCACTAAAATTGAATCAAACTTGATTATTATAATCAAACAAGGTCGAAATGAACAATATTCTACAAATCAAATGATATATAAAGAAATTAATGTAAATAAAGTTTGATATAAAATATTGACAACAATAAACTTTTATTCCAAAAGCATCATAAATAGAGGGGGACCTTTTTTCTATTAAAAATGATCAACCATTTTACAAGTGGGGAGAGGTCTCCTTATATAGGCATTAGTAGGGACTTTTTTTTTCAAAATACAAATCATGGATTCTAGAAACTAGGACAACCTAGCATGACTCCTTGCTCTTCAATGTTCGCCTCCGAAAAGGCCAACCATTCTCTCAAAAACTGCCCTATGTGTTGGGCCTTGGTCCAAGTTCCTTCTCTCCTCTAAGGGTGTTTTCTTTAAATAAAGGTGTGCAAAGAACACTCAAAAGATGGTCATACACCCAGAAGCTCTCACCTTCTAAATAATCTCAATATAAAAAAACGGGAGATCTTTAGTAATCCTTTTAAAAACACGAGTCTAAGAACTAACACAAAGAGAAATGTTAAGCAAAATGAGTAAGGATGAGACTTCCCTTCTATACATACTCCTAGTATTCCTTTTGGGAATAGTCTCTCCATCCTTATGAACATTCATGGGTTCATCAATTCACGTGCAATAAGGGTAAGTAAGCAAAGAATTGAAAGGTCCTAATATGTTCAGAGTTTTAAAATTATTAAGCTTATATGTGTCAACCGAAAGTCTCCCATTTGTCGTTGACACAAACACACTAAAGGTTTTTGCAAAACATAGTGTTGGACATTGTAGCTTAGACAAGATGCGACCTAATCCTTAGAAGTGAATCACCTTAACTCTTGAATGTGTTGCAATGATATTGTACTATAAATGATAACAATGAGCCTTTGCAATGATATTAAAAATGACGACACTAAGCCTTTATAACGACATTATTGTCACTTCATTTGATGTCATTGAAGGATGCTCTCATAATGGCTTCTTTTTGGAGTGGCACAATGTCTCCAATGGATATTGTTGCAATAGAGTCTAGGTAGCCAAAGGGATAAGGGATTTCGTAGTGGCAGCAAGCACAACAAAGTAAGAAACAAGGGTGGGTGGCCAAAACAAGAAGCGACAGTGGGTCAGCGGAAGGAAGAAATAGTTGTGGATAACTATCATTAGGTATACATTTCCCTAATGATTCCTCTTTTATTTGCATTTGTTTTCCTTATTTATCCTTTTATATGTATATTTCAATATTGGTGATTCCTTGGGTGCCCCTCATACAAAACATGTTTTTATTCCCTTCCTACATGTCTTCAATAATCATTTTACATGTAGTATAACTTCACACCTCAACATATCATTGTGAATCTTATTCAATAATTATTGCTTTACTTCATAATTATAATCAAGATAAGATCGTCACAAAGAAGAAAAGGCAAACCAATATCAGTAGTTGGGTCCCCTGATATGACATTCACAAATGTCCCAACCATCAAGATCCACCCTTAAACACACATATTGGTCCCTAATGAGATCCAATACTACAACATTTACAAGTGCTTATAGGTCGTTAAGATTCACTACCCCAAAAATAAATCATGTGTTTGGCTTGTCACCTTTAACAATGTGGATAAAATAGCCAGATCCTGGCACTTAATCACTTGCAACTTCAACCATCCCAAAGTCGAACCTTATTTTCTTCTTCCCGATATTGCCAACGAGAACATCACTAAAGAACAACTTTGTCAAGTCCACCATCTTAGAGTGTGGGCTTACGTTCCACACTAGGTCATTGATGATGGCCATTATCACAAAGCACCCTTGAGTTGTTGAGATATATGACCTTGACAAGAAATCCTATGTTTGACTAGTCACCTTTGACATCACCAATAAAGTCGTAAAATCCTTCAATATCATTTTCTGTAACTTCCACGACCCCAAACTCAAAATATACTTTCCCTTATTCCTGACATCGCCAATAACAACCTTAGAGAGAAACATCACAAGTCAATCACCATAAAATGTGATGTCATTTAATCCAACAACTCCAAGAAATCACTTTTAACATATTACAGAGAGGCCATTGTTTATAATAACTAATAATTAAAGATAAATAAATAAAATGATATTTAAAGTGATAACAAATGGACGGAGATAAATCAAAACACATATAAAGAACACCAAAATATATTATAAAGGAAGGACACAAAAAAAATCACCTCAATATGTTATTATCTTATTATTTTTCAAATTAAAAAAGAAAATCAAGTAAAGTCATTAAACTCTTAAAATTTTATTTAAATTATTAGTATATATATATATATATATATATATATATATATATGTTGGAATTTAAGTTTCACATTGAGTAAAAATAAAAAAGTTAAACACCATAAGGGTGAAAACTCAATCCCATAGATGAGTTCATGTATTGAAAGCACATTCTGTTTGTGAACCGCGATTAGATTTGACAATTTGTTCCTCCTCACATGGTTTGACTCTGACCCATATGGGTTGGGTCAGAAAAACTCATAAGACCAAAAAGACCCCATTAAAAAAGTCCACGAGACCAAAATATTCACAAAAGCATTGTGGGTCACAACCAACCCAAGAGTCTTCATTTTAGAAAAAAAAAATATTAATTTTGAATACAAGAAAAAAATATACAAGTAGCTCATAATTTGTTGCAAATTCAAATGTTTTAATTTGTCAAACAACTATACACAAACATTTTAATAAAACTAACATAGACTTTATAATATTTCAATAAACTCAGTTTATATAGAAAATCATGTAACAACATACGACGTTAAAAATCCCTGACTTGTTAAACATATTTTTAAATTATATATGATAATAATTTAATCTTGGGTAAACAATTCATCTAAATCTAATTTAAAACTAAATAAGATGTTTCAATATGAAAGTTTAAAATAATGAATTTATGAATAATAAGTTTATGATTTTTTTTTATTATATCTTATTTATTTTTTTATCTTTTTAATATATGACTTAAATTTATACTTAAATTTTATCAACACTATTACAAAATTAGTCATAAAGCGCTATCGATAAATGTGTGAAATAATAGATAGGATTTATTTAAAAAAAGTTATGTAATCCTATATAATAGATAACTTTTTTTTTAAATGCTATCTATATAGATAATTAATATTATTTTTTTATTTAATTAATGTAGGTGTCTGCTGTGAGTGATGGGTATACCTTGATTCGATACTTGCAAAATACAAAAAGTTAGGTTTTTGCATTTCTTTTGTTTATTTATTTATTTATGTTTTTTTATTCTCCCTCACGTGACAAATACATTAACGTTGATAGATTAAAAACTCGGAAACAAAAGTCACAAGGCGAGTGAAAAGAGGAAGACTAGGTCCTTGCGAGAGAGGTAGGGAGCAAACCCTAATCCACTCTTCTTTGTTTTTTTTTTTATTCTCTTCTTCTCGAATCAAACCCTAAAATCGTGAGGACAAGGGGGTTGAGAGACGGTCAAGTGTGATTTTAATGAGTTTAGGATAAGGGGCGGAGAAGGGGTAGCATTGATAGTAGGTGAACAATGGTGAGATGTGGATACTATAATTTAAGGAGTGAGAGGTAAGAATACTAGAAAAGACACAAAGACATCCTTTTTGAGTGAGAATTGAGAGAGAGAAAGTAATATATTATAATTTATTTAATAAAGTAATAATCAGTATGATATGAAAATATTAATTTAAATATAATAAAATTATAATATATTATACTATCTAATAAAATATATAATTTTTTATGTATATATAAATGATATATTAATAATATTAAATATTCCATTAATATTTGTATTTTAGGTTATAATTTATATATAGTAATGATCATAATTAAGAGTTCCTAAATATAAAATTATTTTTTAAAATATTGTAATAATATATAAATATAAGTTAAAACTAGTACATTAGGATATGATATATATATATATAGAACGTGTTGTATATTGTCCATGACGATCTCGGATTTGTGCAGGTATTGGTCTATGTGCTTCAGAGATTTTAAAGATCCGTAATATGATATCGATTAAAAATAAAACTATATATATTGAAGGAAAATATAAGTTTGTTGTCAAAACATGAACGAAAGGAAACCCTCTCACTCTATCAGAGGATACTCAAAACAAGTTTTCATAAGAAAGATGTGAAGTTAGCGGTGGTTGAAATTTCCCCTCTCAGTCGGCGTCACCTGAAATACAAATAATATACGCGTCATTTTCAAATAATCACAGAGAAAACTTCATTAATTAGAGTTAAACTTATTATCCTCACCAAAATTTCTGGCTGTTTTGCACTTGAAACATTCTCTTCTGCTCGCATAGTTATGAACTCCACACCCAATTCTGATACACAACAAAATACACCTCAATTTTTTCTTTTTCCTATTCTTTCATGTTTCTTATCATGTCATATATAACAAAATGATCACCATTTCTTTTATTCTTTCTCAATAATACTCTGAGTGAAAGAAAATATCATTCAATTCTTGAAATGTAGGTTTAGTGTGTAAACTTGCATGTTTTATACTACACTCCTCAGTTTCTCATAGTTGGAACTAACCTACTGCAAATCCAGTCACCAGTTTTCCACCCAGGAGGACAATCAGAAGCATATCCTCCACAGGGATCCATGTTTCCCCCAAATCTGCAAGAATAACCATCCTTCAATGCACCACATCTATAGCAGCTTGATCTACTGGCATAGTTATGAGCTCCACAGTTCATAGAAGTGCAATACCAGTCCCCTGCCAAGGCTTCAGTCCAGTTATATCTGTAAGTTGTTGGGTCGGGACCTCCAAATTTAGGGTATCCACAAGTTTGGCATGAATCTCTCTTCTTGAAATTTATGTGCTGGCAAGCACCACACATCCAATCTCCTCCAGACCAGCTCATTTTTCCTGTTAAATCTGTTTCTCTATTGTCAGTTTTAATGATTTCTTGTTTAAGTCAGAAATACTGATATATACGTACTTTGTAACTCAAAATACTAAACAACAAGTGAAACTCAACAATATTAAATATTTACTAATAATAGAACATATGTTACGTATTCGTATCATGCAAAGAAATTTCTGAAAGTATTGTTTGGATAGGGATCAGTGATGTTATTGATAGCATACTCTGTCATTGGAGTTCATAGTTGATGTTGTTCTACAATTTAAAACATTAGGTTGAAACATGCAAGTCTTATTTATATATAGAAGAAATTTGCATATGATATGATTCATAAATTATTTGTGGTATGAATTTCAAATGCACATACAAAAAGTTTACCTTGTTGGAGAGTAAACGATTATGGAAATATGACAGAAGCAAATGTTTGTTATTTTCAGAGAAGCCGCTTGTGAAAGAGATGGTGAGTTCAATGCTTTGGTGGAGGGCTATATATACTAGCCTACGATAAGAAATTGTGGGTAGGGACATGATTTATCACTTATCTAGTAATCTAGATATCAAAGAACTATCCTTGTCAAAGCTTAATCTTTTTGATATAAAACTTTTTTTAGATGTTAATTTATTTTTATAAAGAATTTAAATTCTTATCATAAAATATGTTGTTTCAGTAATTTTATTTTTTAATATTGAAATTCTTGAATTTTATTTTAGTAATATTGATGTTGTCTCTCTAATTAAGAAGTCAATTTTAAGCCTAATTCAATTCCACAAAATCACATGTGAGGTTTGCACCTATTTATATGTTTGTACTTACTAGACATTAATGGGTAGTTTGACATTGATCGGATTAATATGTCCAATAAATATCATTAAGATAGACTCTAATCTAATACAATAATTCTGATGTATCAAAAAATATGATCAAAGATCCTATAATTTCTGACGACAACTGCACAAATTATAATAATATCTAAATTATAGTCAACAAAATATTTGTACCAATAAAATATTTCTCATATCTTTAACATCTCTTAATATAAAATGTAATCCTAATTAAGGTGATTACCTTTTTTATTTACTGAGACAAAATCTTAAATTTACTATTATTATATTATATTGAGCATATATATATATATATATATAAATTTATCACTAAATTTGCATCATAAAGAGAATGGAAGTGGGCTTATGATTGTAGGTTAAATATAATATAATTTTTAATAAATCCTAAATATATTTTATTAATGTAGTCAGATAGAAATGTTATAGTATTTAAAATTTTCTCTTCAAATATTTGGTAAAATGAAAACTCAAAATTAATTAAATTGAATAACTACAGCAAGAAACTACAATGTATACATGTCAACATTTTCCTATATATATATATGTGTGTGTTTTTCCAAGGATACCCTTCTTTACATTATTCGAATGCATTATTGAAGAACATATCCATGGCTGTGAAGGCTGTATGAGGGGAAGCTGTTATGTGAGAGACTGCTTCGGAATCCAATTGCCTTCACCAAAATAATATTATTAACGAACCGATACACCAAAATTCATTATAGTCAATCAGAATATTTAAGAGATACTTTATTTTAAAATTTACAATTTCATCTTAATTGTATTATTAAGAGAAATCTCGAAAAATAAGAAATAAATAAACACAGTTTTTTTTTTTAACTTTTAATAATGTGACTGTACCACAGACATGCCGGTCCGGTACCGAGAAGATCGCCAGAGTAAAATGATTATGCAACTAATCTTAATTAGTTGAAATAAAATCGATTTCTATAAAGGTGAAAGGACATTATTACTAATATAAATAAGTTATTCTGGTAAAAATATATTTAAATAAGACTATTCGATCGCTCAAATCAGATATTTTACTTATATATTGATTTCGTATTTATAGATTTCTTAATCTTTAAATTCATTAATTATCCATTAATAGATTATATTTTTGGATAGTATAAAATGTTATATTTAATATAGTAATTAATTAACCTTATTAATTACCTATTAATGTTTTTAGCTGTTGACTGATATTGGATCGACGCTGTGGAAGGCTTCAGAAACCGTGAATAAACCTTCACTAGGTAGGGTTGTGCATTTGCAGAGCGTGAGAAGAAGTGTGAAAAAATGATGGAGAATTGATTCGTGTTTGATGCACATCCATTATGAACGTCCTTTTTGGATGGCTGGAATACTTTATGCCAATAATAGAAATGCCATTCCAAGATTCACATCCTAATGTCTGTTCAAAATTCAGGGTAATATAAACTCAAATTATAGGCCTCAGGACATGATTCAAAGAATACAACCATGGCTTCTTTTATTTCTAAAGTAACATTGCCATTAATATGTTTTAGAATAAGGATCGCGGCCAGCAGACGCCGTTCTGAAAGGACAGATCACCCTGCTGTTAATTTATTTCTCATACTAAATATTAAAATAATGTCTAAACTAAACTTGTTCAGATTTTTTTTAGAGAATAAATTACCAAGATTCACTACTTCTTCTAGTAACAAAAGTTACTACTATAAAAGACTAAATATCATCTTAAGTCAGTCAGACCTATGTTCGATTATATTAGGTTGGGTTAATGCTAAATTTGGTAGAGTCGAATTTGCATAAGGTCTAATAGTTAAACCCATGTTAAGTTGAGTAGACTTGGGTTCACTTCAAACTAGGTCAAGATGGTTTCATACTTAATCAAGTCAAATTAAACCCATCATGAGTTAAGTGAAATGAGGTTGATGTTAAACGAAGTAAAATTAAGCAAAAATTGAGTTGAATTAGTTTAAGTTGAGTTGTGTCCTTGTTAGACCAAATCGAATGAGACTCATATAAACTCCTTTGAATATGCTTCACATTGATTCAAGTTGTGAAAGATCCAGATCAACTCAAATCATGTCAAACTTAGGCTTAAATCCTTAATTGGTTTCCATGTTAAGAGGAAATTTTCAGTTTAGTACTCGCTTTTAAAAGTGTATACATTGGGTCCTATGTTTTGCAATTTGTGTCAATTTAGTGAATTAATGACACTTCAAACAAGTTTGTAAGAGCAATTGGAAGGTGTCCAAACGTTCAAACAATTAATAAACATGCTGCAACTCAAAATGACTTGTCCACTTACAATTTTCAAGCCAAATTGATGGTTCAAAGGGACTAAATTGACACAAATTGTAAAACATAAGGACCCAATGTATACACTTTTAAAAGCGGATACTAAACTGAAAATTCTCTCTTAACATGGAGACCAATTAAGGATTTAAGCCGTCAAACTTATGTTGGATTAAATAATCGAGACTTACAATAAATCGAGTAAAGTGAAACTCGCTTCGAACCAAGTTTAAACCAAACTAGATTAAGTTAAAACAATGTTAACCATAAATAAACTTATACCCACAATATGATATCATACTCATATCAAGTTGGATCAAATATAAATAGAATTGGTTAAATTGACATCTCAACGTCAAATTCATAGTGGCATAAAATATCAATTCGTTCTTGCTTACGTTTTCCTGGCTACGTTCGATAAGGAAGAATCCTAATCACCATTGTTCAAGAGACAGGATGAATATTCCACCAACAATAATTAAATAACTCGCTTCTTCATTTTATATTTTGCAACTAAACCAGAAGGACTGTATGTTCTTCATCAAACAATTTCATATCTACAATCTTTTTTAATGTATAATAAATATTACTACTAGACATATAAATCTTTAAAGAAACATGTATCTCAACTAATATGTCAACTTAATTTTTTTTAAATATAGTTTGATTTATATTTTTATTAGTAATTGTCAACATCGAATTTTCTCTAAATAAATAAATTCATTTAAAAAATAAAAATAAAAATTACAAAAATTTAAAATTAAAAAAATGTTTTTAATTAATGGTAAAACAAAGGACAAAATAAACTTTTTTTAATTTTTCAAACTTTAATTTTATCATAAAAAAAAAACATAATAAAGAAAGTGATAATAAAATAAAATAACCTATTTTGTTTTTAATCCTTTCCATCATCCTAACAACCCCAAATTTGTATACATATCTTCATCCACACTCTTTACTTTTATCCCTCAGAAGACATGTTACAAAAGAATATTTTAAAATGGATAATGATATTTAGACAACATTTTTTTGATAACATTTGAACATTGGTTACGTGTCAACCTGTGATTGATAAAAAATTACTCCACAATAATCGTAATCAATGTTCAGTTGTCAAAAAAATGTTGTCTAAATATCATTATCCTTTTAAAATTACTTATTTTTATTCTACAAGAGGATTAGAGGTAATGTTTTTGTTAATAATTAAAATCAATATCAGATATTATCTCATTATTTATTACATTAGGTTTTGTCCAGTTGAATAAAGATTTGATTTTAATTGTTAAAAGCAGTATATATGGTAATAACTAGAATCAATATATTGGATATTACATTATGATTTGATTTTCATAATATTTTGTCATCAAAACCAATTATATAGTTCATTTATAATTAAGAGTAAGATTACGATTGTAATACAATATATGTGTATATAAATACACAATCCATGAAAAGAAAAAGACAAGAAAAAAGAAAGAGATACCTAAAGAGAGAGAGAGAGAGGTCAGATGAAAAGGTAGAAGGGCGCATAAAATTGGTTGTGGTAACAAAAGGAGTCATTGGAGTAACACAGGTTTTAAAGTAATAACACTTTCCAAGATGATTGCTTTCTTTCTACACCTTTGCGTATTTGCTATTTACTATCTTATGCATTTACCTTTTTTATAAGAATAATAAATTATAAAATAAAAGCTTTTTTTTTCGTAATTATTAGGATATGAGTATTTGTGTGATGGTCCACATCATTATAGTGTTTAATGATTTTTTTTCTAAATAATTAAATATTACTTTAAAAGATATGATCATCTCCGTCGTCTTAGTAATTAATACCCTATCTTTGAGAAATAATTAAATAATATTTTAAACATATGAGTCCTAGCAAATAAATAATTGTCTTTTTTTTTTCTCAATCATGTTAAAAATACCAAACAAATGCAAAATCTATAAAAACTAAAAACAAATTACCTTTTTAAAGAACTAGGCAACTCTAATTTCTCATTCTGAATGAGAATATGTAAAAATAGTGTCAATCCTTGTCGAGTCTTTAAAACAAAAAAATATATTTTTATTTTTTATGGTGTTATTTTTAGGGAATATTAAAAATTTTGAAAATCACGTTAACTTTGTATTGTTAATTAAAGGTACTGTTTTTGGATAGACACAATAAGGTGTTAATACATTTCCTACGCATAACCGATTCCTAAACCCAAATTTTACTTTTCGTGGATCATGTCTTATTTCATGGTTTTCTATAATTTTCTAAAATAAATTATGGTAGTGATTCCAAAACCCTTTTTTACATTCATTTTTTTCCGATTCGTCCTATTGCGATCTTATTTACGACAATATTTTTTATTTATTTAATATAAAGATGCATACAAACCTTAACTATTAATGTAACCACACGTTAGCATACATTATTGCAAAATTGAGTTTTGATGTTCAACATTTTCAACCTTTGACATTTGTCTTAACTTTTTTGTCATAGCAAGAGACGTCAATTTGACATCAGAAGAAAAAATAAACGGTGATTGATGTCAAAAATAACATATATGCAATGTCTACCACCGTTGAGCACAATTTTTTGGGTTAATGAAAGGGGTCAAATTGACGTTGGAATTTACCTTGACCGACGTCAATTAACATTTGTTAATTTATTAACTGACATCCATCCTAGTTTTTTTTAATAAATCACTCATTTTTATAGTTTTACCAAACCTTGAATTGAAAAGCAGAAGAGCAACAGTTTGACATTTTATACATTTAGAACTTTGTTTCAACTTTGTATGAACTGATATTAAAACTATAAACTAAAGTTATCTTAAGTAAAACTAAAAATTAAAGTTATCAAAACTCAAAGTATTAAAACTAAACTAATGTATGTCCTAACTCCATCACTTCAAAAGATATGCTTTCACTCTTGTCATATCTTCTTCATTGTGGCCTCTGTTCTTGGTAATGGATCGTTGAAGCGTTGCAAAATCAAGACAACTTTATTATGCTTGCATCCTAATGTTTAAAGTTGAATGTGATTTGTAATATGTGAGAGCTATATTATTACCTCAGCCTAATCATCTCTAATTCTTGTTCGAATGATGGTCTTGATCCAACACATGACACAATAGTCACATGCTCGTGAATCTGACTTCTTGTTACACTAAACATGATAAAGAAAATAGTTAAATATGAAGGTCTAAAGTTCGCATAGGAAAAATAATAACTTAAAGATTAATGAGTTCCAACCTTTGGATACAATATTTGAATTTCTTGTGCTATGGGCCTACCCATAACTCTAATTAAATTTGGAACATTTGAAACAAAGGTTAATGTATTAATATCATAATGAAGTGATGTGAAAGAATGTAACACTTAAGTTTGTAACAAGGATTTTAAGTTAGGTTTCATTTTCCTGTGCAACGAACAAAACCATACAAATGTGCTTTGACATGGTATGATCATCATCAGTTGCCAATAGGCCCGATCATAAATCACAAATAGTGAGTCAATTGATCAAGTAAGCCTTTATAAAATTGTACAATGGGTAACGCATACTTATCAATGTATGACGCGATACACATCTCTCTTTTGAAGTCAATAATCTATGTTTGCAAATATGATTGCTTAAATTCAATTGTGTTTCAATAAGGTTTGAGGTTCAAAAATTCCATACATGGATGTTTGACCTTGGTCCATAATAACAGTGTCCATGTATTTATAACAATAAAGTTAAGTATATATATTAAAAAGCAATAATTTGAATATTTAAATAGGGAGGGAAATGAAAAATCTACATGAACCATATTTGTAGGATTGAAATATTTAACATATTTTCTTCACTAATGACCTCTGGCACATCATTTAGAGTAATATACAATGACATGACACTAGAGGCCAAATACTCTTAAGTCCCACTTTAACTCTACCAGTCATTTATTCAACTTATATAATTTTGTCATTAGTTTTGGTGATCATCATCTGCTTCTGCCATGTCATGATCTTCATGGATCACAGGTTCATGCATAGGTCGTTTCTCAGGGTAAGAGAACTAAAATAAAAATTTTAAAAGTTATGAATAATTTATTTTTAACTTTGACATAAATATACTAAGAATAACAATATAATACTTGTGGTGAACCAAAATATAGCATGATCAAAGCTTTAGGTCAAGTTATAAATGTGCCTAAGGTGTAAGACCAATGAAAATATTTGCCTTAATAAATAATAATATGTTTATATTATTATTATTATTGTTATTATTATTATTATTAAAAGTAATGAAATTTTGTGGGTAGACAACATGATTAATGTGTTTATATAAAAGAAAATGTGGTTAATTAAACAAGAATTTGTGGTAGCTTTATGGGCATGAGTTCAAACCCTTCTAGATAGACTTTTACATGGTTTATTTAAAAAAAAATTAAACACAAATGGACCCTTATCTTTCGAAATTTTAGGGGTGCATAACGGCATGGATAAGTTCACACTAACATTCTACCTACGAGATAGGGATAGAGAAAGAGGATTTCACATAGCATTTTTGATCGAAAAATCGATCTGATTTTTTTCGTACTTTTCGCTCAATGATGAAATGGGTTAGATTCTACAGGACCAAACCTCATGGGAGTTAAGGAATGATGAAATAAAAGAAAAAAAGAAAGTAAATAAAAATGCAGTAGAACAGTCTTGATTCCAAACGAAAAAATTCAAACTTGATTAAAAAGGATCTGTACGGAGATAACTCTTTTACCCATTTTATTTACTCTTAGATTAAGTTAAAATTTTGATATATGATTTTTGAAATATATTAATATAATTTAACGGTTTGGATTTGTAATTTGAGGTTAGTACGGGTGTTTCATCCTACACCTCTAAGCTTTCATCCTGCACCTCCAAAAATTACCATGTTAACCTTAATTAATATTATTTTAATATTTTCTCTTTCTTCATAAAGTCATTCTGCACCTCTCTAACTTTTTCTCTTTCCTATTAAAGTTAACCTACACCCTTCTAATTTTTTTTCTCTCTTATTATAGTCATCCTA
>NC_028353.1:12615478-12623597 GCF_000741045.1 Vigna radiata var. radiata
AGAATCACTTTATGAAGAAAGAGAAAATATTAAAATAATATTAATTAAGGTTAAAATGATAATTTTTGGAGGTGCAGGATGAAAGCTTGGAGGTGGAGGATGAAACACCCGGTTAGTACTTAGAGGAATCAATTTTGTAATTTTAAGTAAATTAATCACCACTTTAATTTTATCTCTAAGTTACCTCGGTAAAATCTCAATTGCCACTTTGTTTACCGTTAGATTAAGTTGAAATTTTGATATATGAGTCTAGAGATATATTAATTCACTTTTACGGCTTACATCATTAATTTGAAATCTATGCTTAGAAAAATAAATTTCGCATTTTGAAAATATCTGAAAACCACTTAAATTTTGTCTTTAGGACGTCTTGGTAAAACCTTAATTTCTATCTAGTTAATCATTAGATGAATTTGAATTTTTGATAAATAGTTAATGAGATATATTGATTCATCTAAACCGTTCGCATGTTTAATTGAATATCTATATCTAAAGGAATTATTTTTGTGTTTATTAAACCATTTTAGTTATGTTTTTAGGTCATTTAGGTAAAATTAAGATTATTATTTAATTAAATGTTGGATCAAATTGAAAATTTTTCCATAAATTCTATTTACTTTGATAAACAAGATCTTTAATTAAAATTCTACAATTAGAATAATTATTAATATTCTAATTGTTTAAATTGTTAATAAGAAATCTTCCAAAGGCGTCACTTTTTATTTTATTATTACTTTTTGAGAATCAAGGTGCCACGACGCTAATAGCCGTTGCTTTTGTATTTTCAATTTTCCAATTTCTTTAATTGGGGGCTAATAACGTCAGGCATTGCCAAAAGTTTATAACAAACCTAATTGATAATATTTTATGCAACACGCTTTAATAAGAACATTAGATAATGAGTTAGACATGCATATGATATAAAATGTGTTGGAAATGATTATAAAGACTTGTAGAATTTAATTAAGGAACTTTTTACACATTTAAAGACTAAAAGAAATATTTTATGTTTTTACAAATTTTATCGGTCATTTATAGAAAAAAAAATCAAACAATTGAATATATATATATATATATATATATATATATATATATATAAATTTATCACTAAATTTGCATCATAAAGAGAATGGAAGTGGGCTTATGATTGTAGGTTAAATATAATATAATTTTTAATAAATCCTAAATATATTTTATTAATGTAGTCAGATAGAAATGTTATAGTATTTAAAATTTTCTCTTCAAATATTTGGTAAAATGAAAACTCAAAATTAATTAAATTGAATAACTACAGCAAGAAACTACAATGTATACATGTCAACATTTTCCTATATATATATATGTGTGTGTTTTTCCAAGGATACCCTTCTTTACATTATTCGAATGCATTATTGAAGAACATATCCATGGCTGTGAAGGCTGTATGAGGGGAAGCTGTTATGTGAGAGACTGCTTCGGAATCCAATTGCCTTCACCAAAATAATATTATTAACGAACCGATACACCAAAATTCATTATAGTCAATCAGAATATTTAAGAGATACTTTATTTTAAAATTTACAATTTCATCTTAATTGTATTATTAAGAGAAATCTCGAAAAATAAGAAATAAATAAACACAGTTTTTTTTTTTAACTTTTAATAATGTGACTGTACCACAGACATGCCGGTCCGGTACCGAGAAGATCGCCAGAGTAAAATGATTATGCAACTAATCTTAATTAGTTGAAATAAAATCGATTTCTATAAAGGTGAAAGGACATTATTACTAATATAAATAAGTTATTCTGGTAAAAATATATTTAAATAAGACTATTCGATCGCTCAAATCAGATATTTTACTTATATATTGATTTCGTATTTATAGATTTCTTAATCTTTAAATTCATTAATTATCCATTAATAGATTATATTTTTGGATAGTATAAAATGTTATATTTAATATAGTAATTAATTAACCTTATTAATTACCTATTAATGTTTTTAGCTGTTGACTGATATTGGATCGACGCTGTGGAAGGCTTCAGAAACCGTGAATAAACCTTCACTAGGTAGGGTTGTGCATTTGCAGAGCGTGAGAAGAAGTGTGAAAAAATGATGGAGAATTGATTCGTGTTTGATGCACATCCATTATGAACGTCCTTTTTGGATGGCTGGAATACTTTATGCCAATAATAGAAATGCCATTCCAAGATTCACATCCTAATGTCTGTTCAAAATTCAGGGTAATATAAACTCAAATTATAGGCCTCAGGACATGATTCAAAGAATACAACCATGGCTTCTTTTATTTCTAAAGTAACATTGCCATTAATATGTTTTAGAATAAGGATCGCGGCCAGCAGACGCCGTTCTGAAAGGACAGATCACCCTGCTGTTAATTTATTTCTCATACTAAATATTAAAATAATGTCTAAACTAAACTTGTTCAGATTTTTTTTAGAGAATAAATTACCAAGATTCACTACTTCTTCTAGTAACAAAAGTTACTACTATAAAAGACTAAATATCATCTTAAGTCAGTCAGACCTATGTTCGATTATATTAGGTTGGGTTAATGCTAAATTTGGTAGAGTCGAATTTGCATAAGGTCTAATAGTTAAACCCATGTTAAGTTGAGTAGACTTGGGTTCACTTCAAACTAGGTCAAGATGGTTTCATACTTAATCAAGTCAAATTAAACCCATCATGAGTTAAGTGAAATGAGGTTGATGTTAAACGAAGTAAAATTAAGCAAAAATTGAGTTGAATTAGTTTAAGTTGAGTTGTGTCCTTGTTAGACCAAATCGAATGAGACTCATATAAACTCCTTTGAATATGCTTCACATTGATTCAAGTTGTGAAAGATCCAGATCAACTCAAATCATGTCAAACTTAGGCTTAAATCCTTAATTGGTTTCCATGTTAAGAGGAAATTTTCAGTTTAGTACTCGCTTTTAAAAGTGTATACATTGGGTCCTATGTTTTGCAATTTGTGTCAATTTAGTGAATTAATGACACTTCAAACAAGTTTGTAAGAGCAATTGGAAGGTGTCCAAACGTTCAAACAATTAATAAACATGCTGCAACTCAAAATGACTTGTCCACTTACAATTTTCAAGCCAAATTGATGGTTCAAAGGGACTAAATTGACACAAATTGTAAAACATAAGGACCCAATGTATACACTTTTAAAAGCGGATACTAAACTGAAAATTCTCTCTTAACATGGAGACCAATTAAGGATTTAAGCCGTCAAACTTATGTTGGATTAAATAATCGAGACTTACAATAAATCGAGTAAAGTGAAACTCGCTTCGAACCAAGTTTAAACCAAACTAGATTAAGTTAAAACAATGTTAACCATAAATAAACTTATACCCACAATATGATATCATACTCATATCAAGTTGGATCAAATATAAATAGAATTGGTTAAATTGACATCTCAACGTCAAATTCATAGTGGCATAAAATATCAATTCGTTCTTGCTTACGTTTTCCTGGCTACGTTCGATAAGGAAGAATCCTAATCACCATTGTTCAAGAGACAGGATGAATATTCCACCAACAATAATTAAATAACTCGCTTCTTCATTTTATATTTTGCAACTAAACCAGAAGGACTGTATGTTCTTCATCAAACAATTTCATATCTACAATCTTTTTTAATGTATAATAAATATTACTACTAGACATATAAATCTTTAAAGAAACATGTATCTCAACTAATATGTCAACTTAATTTTTTTTAAATATAGTTTGATTTATATTTTTATTAGTAATTGTCAACATCGAATTTTCTCTAAATAAATAAATTCATTTAAAAAATAAAAATAAAAATTACAAAAATTTAAAATTAAAAAAATGTTTTTAATTAATGGTAAAACAAAGGACAAAATAAACTTTTTTTAATTTTTCAAACTTTAATTTTATCATAAAAAAAAAACATAATAAAGAAAGTGATAATAAAATAAAATAACCTATTTTGTTTTTAATCCTTTCCATCATCCTAACAACCCCAAATTTGTATACATATCTTCATCCACACTCTTTACTTTTATCCCTCAGAAGACATGTTACAAAAGAATATTTTAAAATGGATAATGATATTTAGACAACATTTTTTTGATAACATTTGAACATTGGTTACGTGTCAACCTGTGATTGATAAAAAATTACTCCACAATAATCGTAATCAATGTTCAGTTGTCAAAAAAATGTTGTCTAAATATCATTATCCTTTTAAAATTACTTATTTTTATTCTACAAGAGGATTAGAGGTAATGTTTTTGTTAATAATTAAAATCAATATCAGATATTATCTCATTATTTATTACATTAGGTTTTGTCCAGTTGAATAAAGATTTGATTTTAATTGTTAAAAGCAGTATATATGGTAATAACTAGAATCAATATATTGGATATTACATTATGATTTGATTTTCATAATATTTTGTCATCAAAACCAATTATATAGTTCATTTATAATTAAGAGTAAGATTACGATTGTAATACAATATATGTGTATATAAATACACAATCCATGAAAAGAAAAAGACAAGAAAAAAGAAAGAGATACCTAAAGAGAGAGAGAGAGAGGTCAGATGAAAAGGTAGAAGGGCGCATAAAATTGGTTGTGGTAACAAAAGGAGTCATTGGAGTAACACAGGTTTTAAAGTAATAACACTTTCCAAGATGATTGCTTTCTTTCTACACCTTTGCGTATTTGCTATTTACTATCTTATGCATTTACCTTTTTTATAAGAATAATAAATTATAAAATAAAAGCTTTTTTTTTCGTAATTATTAGGATATGAGTATTTGTGTGATGGTCCACATCATTATAGTGTTTAATGATTTTTTTTCTAAATAATTAAATATTACTTTAAAAGATATGATCATCTCCGTCGTCTTAGTAATTAATACCCTATCTTTGAGAAATAATTAAATAATATTTTAAACATATGAGTCCTAGCAAATAAATAATTGTCTTTTTTTTTTCTCAATCATGTTAAAAATACCAAACAAATGCAAAATCTATAAAAACTAAAAACAAATTACCTTTTTAAAGAACTAGGCAACTCTAATTTCTCATTCTGAATGAGAATATGTAAAAATAGTGTCAATCCTTGTCGAGTCTTTAAAACAAAAAAATATATTTTTATTTTTTATGGTGTTATTTTTAGGGAATATTAAAAATTTTGAAAATCACGTTAACTTTGTATTGTTAATTAAAGGTACTGTTTTTGGATAGACACAATAAGGTGTTAATACATTTCCTACGCATAACCGATTCCTAAACCCAAATTTTACTTTTCGTGGATCATGTCTTATTTCATGGTTTTCTATAATTTTCTAAAATAAATTATGGTAGTGATTCCAAAACCCTTTTTTACATTCATTTTTTTCCGATTCGTCCTATTGCGATCTTATTTACGACAATATTTTTTATTTATTTAATATAAAGATGCATACAAACCTTAACTATTAATGTAACCACACGTTAGCATACATTATTGCAAAATTGAGTTTTGATGTTCAACATTTTCAACCTTTGACATTTGTCTTAACTTTTTTGTCATAGCAAGAGACGTCAATTTGACATCAGAAGAAAAAATAAACGGTGATTGATGTCAAAAATAACATATATGCAATGTCTACCACCGTTGAGCACAATTTTTTGGGTTAATGAAAGGGGTCAAATTGACGTTGGAATTTACCTTGACCGACGTCAATTAACATTTGTTAATTTATTAACTGACATCCATCCTAGTTTTTTTTAATAAATCACTCATTTTTATAGTTTTACCAAACCTTGAATTGAAAAGCAGAAGAGCAACAGTTTGACATTTTATACATTTAGAACTTTGTTTCAACTTTGTATGAACTGATATTAAAACTATAAACTAAAGTTATCTTAAGTAAAACTAAAAATTAAAGTTATCAAAACTCAAAGTATTAAAACTAAACTAATGTATGTCCTAACTCCATCACTTCAAAAGATATGCTTTCACTCTTGTCATATCTTCTTCATTGTGGCCTCTGTTCTTGGTAATGGATCGTTGAAGCGTTGCAAAATCAAGACAACTTTATTATGCTTGCATCCTAATGTTTAAAGTTGAATGTGATTTGTAATATGTGAGAGCTATATTATTACCTCAGCCTAATCATCTCTAATTCTTGTTCGAATGATGGTCTTGATCCAACACATGACACAATAGTCACATGCTCGTGAATCTGACTTCTTGTTACACTAAACATGATAAAGAAAATAGTTAAATATGAAGGTCTAAAGTTCGCATAGGAAAAATAATAACTTAAAGATTAATGAGTTCCAACCTTTGGATACAATATTTGAATTTCTTGTGCTATGGGCCTACCCATAACTCTAATTAAATTTGGAACATTTGAAACAAAGGTTAATGTATTAATATCATAATGAAGTGATGTGAAAGAATGTAACACTTAAGTTTGTAACAAGGATTTTAAGTTAGGTTTCATTTTCCTGTGCAACGAACAAAACCATACAAATGTGCTTTGACATGGTATGATCATCATCAGTTGCCAATAGGCCCGATCATAAATCACAAATAGTGAGTCAATTGATCAAGTAAGCCTTTATAAAATTGTACAATGGGTAACGCATACTTATCAATGTATGACGCGATACACATCTCTCTTTTGAAGTCAATAATCTATGTTTGCAAATATGATTGCTTAAATTCAATTGTGTTTCAATAAGGTTTGAGGTTCAAAAATTCCATACATGGATGTTTGACCTTGGTCCATAATAACAGTGTCCATGTATTTATAACAATAAAGTTAAGTATATATATTAAAAAGCAATAATTTGAATATTTAAATAGGGAGGGAAATGAAAAATCTACATGAACCATATTTGTAGGATTGAAATATTTAACATATTTTCTTCACTAATGACCTCTGGCACATCATTTAGAGTAATATACAATGACATGACACTAGAGGCCAAATACTCTTAAGTCCCACTTTAACTCTACCAGTCATTTATTCAACTTATATAATTTTGTCATTAGTTTTGGTGATCATCATCTGCTTCTGCCATGTCATGATCTTCATGGATCACAGGTTCATGCATAGGTCGTTTCTCAGGGTAAGAGAACTAAAATAAAAATTTTAAAAGTTATGAATAATTTATTTTTAACTTTGACATAAATATACTAAGAATAACAATATAATACTTGTGGTGAACCAAAATATAGCATGATCAAAGCTTTAGGTCAAGTTATAAATGTGCCTAAGGTGTAAGACCAATGAAAATATTTGCCTTAATAAATAATAATATGTTTATATTATTATTATTATTGTTATTATTATTATTATTAAAAGTAATGAAATTTTGTGGGTAGACAACATGATTAATGTGTTTATATAAAAGAAAATGTGGTTAATTAAACAAGAATTTGTGGTAGCTTTATGGGCATGAGTTCAAACCCTTCTAGATAGACTTTTACATGGTTTATTTAAAAAAAAATTAAACACAAATGGACCCTTATCTTTCGAAATTTTAGGGGTGCATAACGGCATGGATAAGTTCACACTAACATTCTACCTACGAGATAGGGATAGAGAAAGAGGATTTCACATAGCATTTTTGATCGAAAAATCGATCTGATTTTTTTCGTACTTTTCGCTCAATGATGAAATGGGTTAGATTCTACAGGACCAAACCTCATGGGAGTTAAGGAATGATGAAATAAAAGAAAAAAAGAAAGTAAATAAAAATGCAGTAGAACAGTCTTGATTCCAAACGAAAAAATTCAAACTTGATTAAAAAGGATCTGTACGGAGATAACTCTTTTACCCATTTTATTTACTCTTAGATTAAGTTAAAATTTTGATATATGATTTTTGAAATATATTAATATAATTTAACGGTTTGGATTTGTAATTTGAGGTTAGTACGGGTGTTTCATCCTACACCTCTAAGCTTTCATCCTGCACCTCCAAAAATTACCATGTTAACCTTAATTAATATTATTTTAATATTTTCTCTTTCTTCATAAAGTCATTCTGCACCTCTCTAACTTTTTCTCTTTCCTATTAAAGTTAACCTACACCCTTCTAATTTTTTTTCTCTCTTATTATAGTCATCCTA
>NC_028353.1:12623671-12651933 GCF_000741045.1 Vigna radiata var. radiata
ATATATATATATATATATATATATATATATATATATATATATATATATATATATATATATAATATAAGTGAAAGAAAAGAAATAATATTATGAAAGTGTGGTACATAAAAAGTCTCTATTCGGATCATAAGTCCAAATTGATTAGATTCACATTTAATAAAGAAAACGTACTTTTAATAATTTATTATGACAATTTATGTAATCATGTTTGTTTTAAATATATGAATTAATAAAATAATGATATATTATTAAAATTTATTAAAAGAAATTATTAAAATATCATTGTTTTTTCATAAGTATCAGTGAAATGGAATACATTTCATGGTTGAGAATGGGAGGGTGGGTTGAAGGAGTTCTTTCTTGCCGTTGCTAAAACTGTCTTGTCAGCTACTATGAAATATGCCGCTGCCGTCGCTAAAGAGAAAAATAACAATGAATATTTTATTTTTAAAAAATGAATATGTTATTTTTAGTAAGAGAAAATGAAACCTGTGGAGATTATGAGAGCTTGAGCTGTGTGATTGAGATTGGCTTTTGCCCAAGGCAACATCCTCACACTAGCCAGCTGCACAACACCAATCATAAATAAATAACACTTGGTAGATAGAATATATATTTTTAAATAAAAATAATTAAATTTATAAAATAATTAATATTTAATTAAACCTATATATATATGAGAGAAAGGAAATAGTTACAGTTGGAATGGCGGTGGCAACACATGCAACAACTGCTGCCTTTGCTCCGGCTAACACACTCTCTGTTTAGAAAAAAAAGAAAAAAGTTAGTAGAAATTGAATTACTAATTACTAAAAGGATAATGATATCTAGACAATATTTTTTTGACAACATTTGAACATTGATTACGTGTCAATATGTGATTAGTCAAAAATTACTCCACACGTAATCAATGTTCAAATGTTATAAAAAAAAATATTGTCTAAATATTATTCTTACTAAAATGAACAATAATTAGTGATGAGAGGTTTTGAAGTACGATGAGAAGATCGTTTGGCGATGGTAGGTCTGAGGAGAGGAGAATTTCCTTTGGCCATATCTAAAAAGCGAAGTAATTAGTAAGTTTTGGTGAGAGGAAAGGTTAAATACTTATATAGGAGTTCTTCGGAATTCAATTTTTGTTTCAGTTCATGGTTTCATAACAATCCAATGTCTTTAGACCATTGTTTTCACACATTCATGCTGTTTCATAATACACTCCAATCATTTACAAAATTCAACTTATAAAATTCAAATTAAATTACCATTATTACTCTTTCTTCTCATTCCTCCTCATCTTACACTTTCTTTTTACGTATTTTTAAATATGAAATTAAAATTTATCTACATTTCAAATTTTATATAATTTAATTCTTAAACTTTAAAAATATATAAATATTATTTTTTTATTTCTTGTGTATTTTCGGCAGCGTTTTCATTTTAGAGTTTTTTAACATTGAAAGTAACGAAAAATTTGGAGGTGTAAGAAAAAAACAATGAGGTGCAGGTTGAAGGCCCATTCAGGCATGTTTTAGCCAAAAGGTGAAAACAATGGACTTTATGTTCAGTGCCTCTTGGCCCACCTCAAAATCCATGATAAATATATATTACCGAATAATGGACTATTTCATTGTGTCTATTTTCTAAAATTAATGTTTATTTAATTAAAAAAAGTATATTTCGTTTTTATATTTATTTGTTTAAGTTTTTATTTCAAAAATAGTTTTTAATTAAAAGAGATAATTATCTAAATGGTTGTTAAAAGATGAGTGTTTCAAGAGATAATAGTTTCTTAATTAAAAATGTCTTTGAAAGATATATTTAGCTTTCATATAAGTATTTTACAAAAATTTGATATTTGGTACATTTACACATACTTTACTTCATATTTAGTATGAAAGGGCCAAATAAATTTATGTGAAAAATTGAAACACGAACCTATTAAATAGTGCATCAGTATCTCAAGAACAGACTTGAGTATTTACTACATTTTACTTTCACTGTCTCTTCTTTCAATGAGATCATTTTATTATCTCATTTCAATTTCTTTATATGAATTTTTATAACTCTGTATTTTTTCAATATATTATTCTTCTTGTTTCATAGTCAAATTATCTATCACATATTGACTATATAATTTATATATTTTAAAACAATTTTTTATTATAATTTTTATCATAAATAAATTAGTATCTATATCGTGATAAATTACTAAATCATTAATAAAATAAAATTCATTTTTTCCTAATAAATAAATTAAATTTTAATTTTAAAATAATTTTAACATTATTTTACTTTTACAAAATAATTATTTTATAATTAATTTTCATTCAATTTTAGTTCTTACTAATTCTTATTAAACTACAGTCAAATTTTGATAATTTATCATAACCCTAAATTGATTTAATTATTTTAGATTATATCAAATAAATTATAAACTATTGAATTATTTTCTTTCATATTGTATTTTCTTTATCTGTGTGCAAACAATTTCAATCTTTAGTCTATTTTTTTTATCTGTTTCCAATGCCTGCAAAAACATAAATATTTTTTTTTCATGCATTTAATATCAAATTAATACTAGCTGAGGATTGAAGACAGGTTGCTTTAAAAATTGTGCTACTAGTGCAAAAACGTTGTTTAACGTCACCCATAAGACGACGGTTTGCGTGTAATTCGACGTATAGGAGCGAACAGTGACATTATCGTAAATAGCCTGGTAAACTAGACGTTGATTTTATCCAAAATCAGACGTCTATTAATTTCAAGACGTCAACACTGCAATACCCTGATGTCTACTGGGCTGCATTTAATGTTTTTCACCTAATTCTCAGGCGGTTAGACGTCACGTAGTTTAAATCCGACGTCTAAGGCATGTCTGGAAGGCGGAAAAGCCAAAAAATTCTTCAATGTTGACGTTGGCGTTTTGGGTTACGCGACGTCTATTATACCTGTAATAATTATGTTTACAAAATTCGAGGGCCTGAGACGTCGGCTATTTAGGGCCCCGACGTGTATGTTATTATAGAAGTCGGTGGCCCATACCAACAGTCGTGAACATCCCTGACAGGATATCAAACGTCAATCGGTTCAGCTTCCTAAACGTCGGTTCCCCCTGACAGAAACCGACGTCTAATGGGTATTCAAAAAGTCAGTTTTAAATGTTCACTTGGACATCACATTAGTAGGATAACCGCCGTTTATAGACGTCGTTTTCTAGAGAATAACCGACGCCCAATTCCATTTTAAATACAACGCAACTCTTCGCGGCATTCAGTTTCTGATATCGATCGTCTTCCTCTTCTCCTTTTTCTCTTGCCACACCTCTTCTTTTTCTCTCTTTTTGGCATTCTATTGTTGTTTCTCGTCTTCCTCCTCTCCTTTTCCTCTCTTGCATTGCAGGTGTGTGGTTTTTTTTTATGCTTACAGTTTAAACTTTATTTAGTGTTTCATCTATTATCTTGTGGTTGAACTGATTAAAATTTGCTTTCTTTGTGTTGTGTTTTAGTGCAGTTTTGATCCTTTCTTTGGGTAACATAATACAACATTCTCCCTTTGCTGGTTTCCTCACAAGAAGAGTGGCGATCTTTTGAGTTTTCGATGGCTTCTTGACCCAAAATGGAACTTGGGTCCTTGTCTAGTTCTCGTGTCACTGTAATTTTTTTCTTTTGTGGTTGAATAATGGGAAGTAGTCATGGACCCAGGTTCGGTTTTGGGTTGAAATGTCATAGAAGATTCAAAAGACTCAAGCTTTTTTTGTGGGGAAACTAGCGAGAGAAGAGTGTTGCATTATGCTATCGAAAGTCTGGATTAAAACTGCACTAAAACACAATGCCTTTGTTAGACGTCGGTTAGTGTCAGGTCCGACGTCTATAAGGAACATAGACGTCGGTCAGTGTCATTTTAAACTTCTATATATTTATGTAAACATCGGTTTTATGCATAGGTGGACGTCTATATAGAGAAATTAGACGTCAATGTGGGTATAAGTAGACGTCTATATGAACGTCAATGGATATCGTTAACCGACGTTTATATTGACGTCGGTTAAGAGGATTTCCGACATCCCATGGACGTTATAGACGTCTGTTGTGTAAATGACGCTAAAAGTCCAAATTAACCGATGTTAAATAGCGTTTCTGCACTAGCGTGCATAACACATGTTGTAATATTCTGAATATGAATTGTTATTTATATTGTGGTTTGTCGAGGCAGGAGGTATCAATGTCGGATGTGTTAAATTCCAACTAGCAGCGAATGTTGTTAGTGTTTGGTCTCTTTCAACTCTGTTATAAGATTCTCTTACATATTTGGTAGTTTAATCATTCTATTGAATAAAAAGATAAGGTTACATTAATAAAAGAACATAATAAGATTTTTCAAAGAGAAAACTTATTCATAACCAGATAATCTTAATCTTATATTATTGTACCATTCTCGTCTTTTATTGAATTAAATTTTATATTATATTTACACTATCAAAGTAATTATTGTAAATAAAGAAAATATATAAATAAAAAAAAAGTTAATGTGAAAAAAATATTATATAAAAAATTGAGAGATATTGTCAAAACTATTTAAAAAATAGAGTATTAAATATTGAAAACATGCAATATGCAGAAATATTAACATGTTAATAATTACACGTTTATAAGTATTAATTATTTAAAAATATTCTTACTAAAATATAGTTAAGGATATATTAATAATTAGATATGTAATACAATTAATTTTATAATTTTTTACTTATATCAGTCAATTATATTTATTCTAAATTTATTTATTTATTTCAATTCACTTTCTCAAAACAAGTTCATTTTTTACTATCTTTACTTTTCTTTCTTTTTTTTTTCTTCCTCCTCAACTATCCAAGATAGAGAACTCTTTATTTTTTATTTCTTTTCTTTTTACCTAGACTATCAAAAAGAGAGAAAATTATTTAATTAGGTGTAAAAAGGTAAAAGCCTTTTTTTTAATAAGACTGTACTCACTGTTTTAAAAAATTACTTATAAAATAATTCTACAAGTGCTATTTTTTTTTTAAAAATCATCACAACAAGTATCTCATTTTATTTCCTAAAATAAATTACTAACTCATCTTAGCCCTATTTCCTTGTTTTCTCTTTATTATATGATATCATATACAAAATGTATACAAGTTTTATTGTTTTGAAAAGCTTGTTTAACAACCATTATTCAATCAACAATTGGAAAGTACTTTTACCCTTTTTCTTTTCATATATAAAAGTTAATATGAACCATTATCATCATCTGGTTACTCGAAATTCATAATAAATAGATTAAAGAATTAGATCACATGAGTGAGCAATGATACATTAAGAAATTCATTTAAACACATAAGTTTATTTAATTGTTAAAAAAATATTATCAGCTTAATGACTAAAAGGGGGAATCCAATCCAATCCAATGAAGAAAAAAAAAAGAGAGCATGAAATGATATTGGTTGTGTTAGTTTGTATAATGAGTGTTTAACATAATTTAGTTTTTTTTGGAAAAAATAGAGATTATTTGCATGATTAGAAAGTTGTTTGTTATTTGGTGAAAGTTGAGAGTTTGATATAGGTTCATGATATTTTAACAATTTTTTAATAACAGAACATATGTTATATTTTATTGGTTTGTTTGAATTTTTAGTGAAAAAGAATATTTAAAATAGATCAACCATGTATGCGTTGTTAAAATGTTGTCAAAAAATAATTATTAAAAGATTTTTTTTCTTTGATATGTTTGTATTCCATGAAGCAATGATTTATGAGAAATTGAAGAGGGTGAAATTGTCTTATATATGTGTCTTTCTTCATCATATGCATCCTTCCTGTGTCTGTCCCTTTCCTTTTATATTTAACAATCTATCTACTCAACAACCTCGCGTGCGTTTCTGTCTCTGTCTGTAAAGACATCTCAAAATCACATTTTTCAACTGTACAATCTTCCATTTTTACTCTTTTTTTTTTCTTTTTTTTCTTTTTATCCTTCTATTTAGATATGGCTAATCAACTTCACTTAGTCTAAGAATAAAAAAATTTAGTTTAGATTTATTTCGATTGGATCAAATATAGAATTTTGGCTGAGATATATTAAAAAAAAAAATACCAAGTTTAATATTCTAAAATACATCCAAATGGTTTTTAATATACCGAAGCCAATATATTTTAGAGATAAACTAAGGTAACCATATAAAAAATATATCATAAACTTTTCTTCTTTGAAAAGTTGGCTTATGCTCTTTTTTCTACCACTACCATCAAACATATTGATGACACAAATTATATATTTTTTTATAAAGTAAATACAAATGATAAAACAATTAAGAAAAACATGGATTTTGAGTACCTTTTTGACAAACTTTTTTTAGTACTTTTTTGAGAATTTGAGGAATAATTTTTGAATTGGAAAGTTTCAATAGGAATAAAGAGAGCCTACGTTTCCCAATATTTAGTTAAGAGTATAGACTTAAAAATTTATCCATGAAAGTGACCTAACAGCATCATTTCTTGCTCACTGTTCGGAACATAAAAGATAAATTTTTTACCTTCTTTGCACACATTTCAATTTCAAAATTATGGTTGACATTAATGCTTGTATAAGGGACGTACATTAGAGAAGACTTTCATGCACCTCAAAATTTTTATATAATTAGAACATAATTCTAAATCATATTAATGTTTCAAAATTAATTTCAAAATATACCATAAATAAATAAAATGAGAGATAAGTTGACCATTTTTTTAACACATGCATTCAGCATTTTACAGCTCATCATGTTTAAAGAGCTGTATGAAAGTTATGATAAAAGCTGATGCTATTCCATTAATGCTGTACTATCCTCTGTGAGCATAAAAAAAACAACTTGGTATTTATGCTATTTTCCTTTTATTTTAATACGACAAAAAAAAAGTTACACATTTGAGTACAGACGATAAGCTCTAAATTAGATCACCCTTTTTACTTTTGTTATTAATGTAAAATAATAAAAAATGTTTCATACATAATTGTACCAATATAATCTTTATTGAAGAACATGAAAACATTACTATCTAACATGTTTAGAAAAAAAGATAAAAATTATTTTATATCAATTACAATATTTTATGTATTAATAACACACTATTTTATTTTTTCTTTCAAAATTTTTATATAAAATTAGAAATGAGATTTAAAATTAATTCAATATCACAAATCAGACTTATAAATAAGATTTATACTCATTTATATACATTTAAATGATATTATTTATAATCGACTTAAGAATTTCAATAAACCCTAGTTATATTTTTGATTGATGGTTGATGTCAGAACCGATGTTTTTGTAGTTAATATTCTTTTAAGATGAATGTAAATGTAAGTAAACAGTGCATCATCTTAACATCAACCTTTGTATAAACGATTCCAGCATTTGAATATTTTGCAGGAAAGAAGAAAAATAGAAAGAGTTTTTCTTGGAAAGTGGAAGACGGAACTGCTGTTTTTAATACGCAGGCAGAAGAAGACAAGAGTTTCCAAATGCCAAATGTGACTGTTCACAGTTATGCTGACTGAAATTGAAGACAGAATTAAAACTTTGGGTGGCTTCGATGAAAGCATATTCCTCCTACATTTTCATCCATTTACTTTCCTTTCTTTTTCATATAATATAAAACCCATTGCTATCATCACTGCATTCATAATGGTCCACACAACCTACACTTGTACACTCATTTTTTTTCTTTTTCTCTTTTCTCATCATCACTCTAACCAATGCACTTTCCATATCTCAACTATTTTAACATTGAGAAATCCCTATGCTCAAAAATATATTATGATACTATTTTGACACTGTATACGTACTAAAACGTGATTGGATAATTTCAAATTAAAAAAAATGTAGACAAGAGTATATTTGAAAGAAAAAAATCAATTTTTTTTTTAATTTAAAATCGTACAATCACATTTTAACACGTGTGCAATGTTAAAATAGTATTATGAAAATATTATTTTCCATACATTAATTTGTTCACCTTCATTTCGGAAAAAGGTTGCTTTATGCTACACTGTTTCTCACATTCTAAATGGATAATATGACATAACTTAGTCATAATAAACCTCAAATCGCTTCTAAAATCTTAATTTCTCGATAAATATATCATGGTTTACATTTTACAATTTATCAAAAGGAAAGAGAAAAACATTTTGTTTTTGTTTCTTTCCCTGTTCGGTGAAAAGGACATGTGAATGCGCATATATGAAAAGAGCCATATGACAAAAAAGTATACAATCTCGTAAAGTAATGTTAAAATAAGTTTTTTTTTTTTTTTCTCTCTGCAATTTTCTCATCAATGAAAAGCGTAATTAGTAGGATCACATGAGTTCATATAAGCTCTCATGAGGATCACATTGGGATAATTATTGTATTGTATCCCTTTCCTTTACACCCACAGATTCTCTCAACTATAATAATTTATTGGTGGAGATGTCAAACATAAGTGTAAAAAACATAGAAACAAAAACTGCTAAGTTCAATGCATGGTAGCTTAATTGGTCATAAATTGTTTACTTGGTAGTGAGAAAAAACATGTAAGAAGACTTAATTTGTGTTGTGATAATTAATGACATTTGGGCAGAGCTGTTTTTCCTGAACTATTTACATTTCAGAGTCAGAAGTAGTCAAAACGATGAGTGATCTGAAAGGGTTGATCCTTGTCTTTGTTGCTTAGTTTCTGTAACAAAACTCTACGCCTAATGTTGTTGAAATCAGCATGGAAATCAGGTGGTTTAACTGATCTAATCAGAGCCCAGTTGAACCCCTTGAAGAAGTGGTGCCTCTTGATCTCAACCGAGCCCATGCAGCAGCCGATTCTCTTCTTTGGGTTCTTGACCAAGAGCTTGCTGATGAGGTCTTGAAGCTTCACCGTCTCTTCATACTCCTTGCTGCTACTCACTGCAATTCTAGGGAAAGTCAAGGGCTGCTTCAGAATGTTGGTCAGTGTTTTCTCGTTGTTCTCACCTTTGAAGGGTGTTCTCCCGTACAACATTTCATACAAGAAAACCCCATAAGTCCACCAATCCACTGCACTACCATGTCCTTGCCCAGAAATCACTTCGGGTGCCAAGTACTCATGGGTTCCCACAAATGACTTCGACCTTGCATTCATGGGCTCTGCCACCATCTCTGTGTCAACCTCACACACCTCCACATTTTCCCTTATAACTGTTGTCACCTTCTTCTTTCTCTTGCTTGAGCCAGAGAAACATGATTGCATTGGGGCAGCACATGATGATGTTCTTGTCTTCGCACTGCCTTCTGATCTGGTTTTGCTTCTCAACAGCTTTGGAACCACCTCGCATCTCAGACACAGATCAAAATCCGATAGCATAATGTGTCCGTCCTCCCTCACCAGCACATTCTCCGGCTTCAAGTCCCTGTACACTATGCCCTTCATGTGAAGATACTCCAGTGCCACCAGTGTCTCCGCTGCATAAAACCTGCATTTCCTTTTCATCTTAGTGAACCAATTCAGAAAACATTTTTTTATATTTTTCAAACTAAATACCAAAGTGAGTTTTGTAATGAAAAAAAGGACATTTGATTAGAATGTTGTTAGCGAAAACCAAGGAAACATGTAATATTACTGTCATACTTAGTTGATGAGATGGTAAAGCGTTTTTCGGGGAGGCGTTGGCGAGCGGAGAACAGGTCTCCGCCGGGGCAAAAGTCCATGACGAAGCAAGAGTAATGAGAGGCATCGAACGCAGCGTATAGAGTAGGCAAGAAGGGGTGGTCCATCATGGCCAGAATCTCCTTCTCCATCTCCGCTCGGTGAAGCTTTTTCCGTATGGCAAGCGCCTCTCTATCCACCACCTTCATGGCGTAGAGGCACTGCGGCAACCCCACCACCGGGTTCCGTATCTGGCAGAGGTACACGTTCCCGATGTCGCCGCTGCCGAGCCGCCGCAGAAGACGGAAGTGGTCGAGGCCGATGGCTCCGGTGTGGAGGCGGAGGCGGCGAATGGCCTCGCATGCAGCCCTTGAGGTGGTGTCGGCGGTGGAGAGGGACAGGGAGGTGCGGTTGGAGCGGCGGAAGCTAAAGGTGCTGAGCCAGCTGCGAGAGGAGTCCGGTGCGGTTACCGAGGAACAGTTGCTGTCGTTGTCGGAGGATTCGTCTCGGTTGGTGGAGGCCATGGAAGACATGGTGGTAGGAACATGTAAGTGCCTTTTGGTGGGGCTTCTGATGAGAAGGAGCTTCACATTACCGTTTTATATATACAGCACCACTCAAACTTGCTTTCTTTTTTATATATAATCATTTAAACTTTATTATATATATAAAATGAATGTAAATATATGTTATTTTATTATTACTCAAAATTTTGTTTGAATTTATGGAGAAAGAAAATGTACAATGATATTTTGACAATATGATAATTTTTTGATAATGGGATACGTGTCATCATTTTATTGATCTATTTGAATTTATATTTAAAAAATATTCAAAACGGATCAATCACAAGCTACCACGTATGTATTGTCAAAAAATTGTTAAAAAAGTATTGTTAAAAGAAGTTTTTTCAAATAAAACGGTGATGATGGATTTAAAAGAAATTCTGCCAAGTTATCATTAGTAAACACCAAAGATCTTTATTTGAGGAGTTATAAAAAGGGATTTAATGTGGATCATAAAACTAATGTCAAAAGCTCAACAGTAAAAAAATATTCCTTAAAAAATCAACATAGGTGGCGGAAAAAAGCTTAGGATCGAATCGATTTCCTAAGTTTTATGTAAGCCATCGAAAAATATTATGTGGATCATTTTGATGCTTCTTCATTCATATCAATTCGGGCCTTTTGGATAGGAGTTGTATTAAAAGTTTTTTTTAGATATAAATTTTAAGTTTAGTTTAATTTTATATATGAAGATGAATTTTATTAAGTTTAATTAGAAATCTCACCTAAACTAAAAATAAAATGAATTTATTTGAATAGTTGAAAATCTGAATTATGAGAAAATTTGGTAAGTTCTTCTCACGTTCTTGTGTCCATGGCGGTTACAAAATGAGGCAACCAAAAGGAAAAATGCAAAAGATTTTGTTGTTGTTTTGAGACATTATTATTATATACAAATAAAGTATCACATCAGATAAAATAAAATAAAAGATAAACATAAGCTTATATGTACATAATATTTTCATTAATAAAAAGATTTTAAAATAGTACAAAAAGCAAATCCACAAATACTTCACACAAAATTAGATATATGATATAAAGTACAAATCCTGTTCTATAGAAATTATTTTTTAAAATATTTTAAATTTGTAGCACAAATCCTGAAACAATCTGAATAGAAAGTACAGAACTAACCAATAAATGGATATGCTTAACCCATTGAATAATAATAAAAATGGTGAAAAACTAAGTTACATCCAACTAAAATAACTATGCACTCTATTCCATGTATCATGGCAACAACACAGCTGAGACTAGTTTTCGTTTTAGAGCATCCAACATGTATATGTTCATGTTCATCCATTTTTAGAAGTAAGTTTTCGTATATTTTATTTTCATCTAACTACTTTAGAGCATTAGGTTGGATTTGCTTTTCATTTCAGAAACATTTGAATTTCATCTAAAGTATTTCTAGAGTGTTTTGAACAAAAGAGAGTTTTCTTCTTGCTTGGGTTTATCTTATGTCATATGATCAAATGGTGACTTAATTCAACACTTATCTTGAAGCATCATTAGGTGGTGTGACTTCCTCCATTGAATAAGAAGTTCTTCCTCTTTATATACTTTCTCTTTTCTTCCGATCAATTTTTTAATTTGAACATGTTCCGATTTTGTCTCTTACCATGTATATGTTCGTGTTCCTTTATTTTTAGAAATAAGCTTTCCTAGTTGTATAATCCCATGGTTTAAAATCATGTCCAATGGTAAGATTCTAGGAATTTCTATCATATTGTTGTGTTGTTATGTTTTTATTTTGTACTTAGCTCTAGTTTCACTCTTAGATGCAGACTTGTATACTTATTTAATTTCATAGATTAAATTCGTATTTAGTTGTGAGCATATTTGAGATTCATGTTGAGCGTATTTAGTTGAAATAGGATCCATATACTTTTTTTTTCAATGGACTTTGTGTATTCTAATATATAGTCAAGAGTAACTTTATGTACTTGTTATCAGTTAGAAGTGACTATAATACTCATTACTTTACTTTTTGTTGTTTAGATTTGGAAAACTAAATGTAGTCTTATTTGGCTAAACAAACATAAATTATGTAGTCTTGATATTCTTTTCTTACATATTAAAAAATATTTATAAAACCATCAAATAACTTTTGCATAAGATTTTTCAAATGTATTTTAAATAAAACCTTATTCAACCCTCTTTTAGAGTTGATTTTTGAAACTCCATAAACATATAACACATAAAGAATCAAATGAAAAACTGGAGAATGATACCTTCAATCATCTGTATAATGATGACACCTTCTATGATATTGTTAGGAAATTGGACAAAATAAGAAAAATATATAACAAGTAGGATTGGAAGGTGTGAAATTCAAACCTTTTTCTTGTAATGCAATCTCAAATGGGTGAATATCAAAAAATGAATACTCTATATATCTAACTTATTTGAAGAAAATACGACCCTAAATATACCTTCTTGTCTCTTAGGAAGAGTCACTAGAATAATGCTAAACCAATAAAACAGTAAAAAATTCTAAAAATTGTCTTGCAGCAAAATAGGATAAATATTTATTCCAATATATATGAAAAACCAACTCATGGTTTTAGCAAGCTTTTAGAAAATAAAAACTAATTCCACAAGGGATAAATGTCATAAAGTATCCAAGTCTTAGACATTCTCATTCATTGTGCATTCAATAAGAGAAAAATCTGAAATCATAACCACGAGAGTTGGGATGCACCCTTTTTGTTTTCTCTGTTAGTCAGGTAGCCAATATGCTTAACCCACTCACCCTCCTTCATAACACCTTTTTTAATATTTGTTATAATACTCTCCTTTTTGAAAATAAACTTGTCCTCGAGGTTGAAGTTTGGATAAGCCTTCTATTAGGAGCCCACACAACAATCAAATATACCAACAACTATACTAAATATTTTGTAATATAACAAGTGTCATATTCACATGAATTTGGTCGAAAACACAATGTTCTAACTAGTTTGATTGTTGATAAAACAATAAATGGGTTGTAAGATATACAAACAAAGTTGGTTCATGAAAACAAAGTAAAAGACGTTATAAAACAGTTTGGATTAAAATTGATTGACTTCTAGATGATTTAAATGTGTTGAAGTTTGATTGCACCACTTTATCCCTTTCTTGTAATGGTTTTATTATTAAATATGATGCTGCAAGTAATCAAAAGAGTTCTCTTTGAATGGAACTTTAGGTCCACCCTTGGCATCTAGAGTCTAGGATCACAAAAACTTCGGTGTGATTCCTCAATGACAGCTTGAATGGACTACCTGCATTAAAATTAGTACTTTATAGCTAATTGCAACCTTAGATATATTCCTAGTACCTAAAAGCTTACAGGAGAATCGATTGGACCATAATTTGAAACTAGTTTCTACTTAATCTCAAAACAGTGAAATAAGATGAGTGATCAGTTCATTCAATAACAAGTATAAACTAATTCACGAACATGTAATTAAAAGCAAGCATTCATAAATAAAATAGTACAAAGTACAAGAGAGTTTTAAAGTTGTTTAAATCTCACTTCAACACCAAGGAGATTTATCTGCTCATAACACATGGGAAGAAGTTAATATAAGAAAGGAATTTCACACTACAGTAACAAAGGGCATTACCGAAGGCCAAAATCCCTCGGAAAAGGCCAAAAGCCGTCGCTAAAGGCCAATTACCGAGGGCCCGGCGACGGTCAAAAAGCCCTCGGTAAATCAGTCGTCGCTACTTTTACCGAGGGTCAACCGAAGGCTCTAGGCCCTGGGTAATTACCGACGGCTTCTGGCCTTGGGTAATTACCGAAGGCTTATGGCCCTGGGTAATTACCGAAGGCTTATGGCCCTGGGTAATTACCGAAGGCTCTAGGCCCTCGGTAAAGCCTTCGGTATCATGCACGGATAAATGTGTTGTATTTGTTTTTCTTATCCAACCACACATACCTATAGTGTACACAACATAAGCAGACCTTCGAGTTTGACCTTATTCTTTATTTTTGACCACTTTCCTACCTTTATTAGACTAATATAGACTTGTTAGGATGTTTACATACATTACAATAAGTCTACATTAGTTGAATTGACCATTTTTGACCTTAAAAGTTCACTTTTTAGGTACTTAAGAGTCAAATTTTGAGTTTGACCTTATTCTTTGCTTTTGAGTACTTTCCTACCTTTATTAGACTAATTGTATGCTTTTGAATATTTTCCTAGGTTCATTTCAATACTTTAGACATGTTAGGATCTTCACATTAGTTAAAACTCGTCTAAATTGGGTCTAGTTGCAATTCTTCACCTTTTAAGCACANTTTTTGGCTTCAAAAGACTAAAACTATGAGTTTGAGGTGATTCTTTGCTTTTGTCAACTTTCCTAGCTTCATTCCACTTGTTTAGACATGTTAAGATGTTCACATTACTTAAACTAAGTGTACCTTAGGTGAATTGCCAATTTGTCACCCTTTAAGTGAACTTTTTAGTTTGAAACTACTCAAACTTTGACTTTTAGGTATTTNTTTGCTTTTGAGTAGTTTCCTACCTTCACTTGAATACTTTAGACTTATTAGGATATTAACATGAGTTAAAATTAGTCTACTTTAGGTGAATTACAAATTTCTCACCTTTTTAGTACACTTTTTTAGGTTCTAACTACTCAAAAGTTGAGTTTTAGCTACTTGTTTGCTTTTGAGTACTTGTTAGCAATAACAAGGTGTTGATTTTGATTTTTGCAGTTTCTTTGCTATTTGGTAGTTTAAACAAGTCCTAAATGTTGATTTAAACTTGTTACAACATTCAAATTTTAGATANATTCATCTGTGTGCAAAATAGCATGTTCACACCTTATTTTTCAATGAAATGGGGAAGTAGAAGGGTGAATCTGTTGTACAGTTTGATTTTGAACTTTTTAAGTGTTCAAACAAGTTTAATTTAGTGAATTAAAGATGTTGAAAGTATTATCAAAGAGTCAGAATCACTTGTGCATGAATTCACTTTTAAAACCACCATACTTGGGTCAATTTTTTGGTGCAGAGTTGAAGAATTTAAGTGTTGTCCAGTGACCATTTCTGGTGCAGTTTTTCAGCTAATTTGGTGCTAATTTTTATGTCAAATTGTGGTGTTCTTCAGACTTTTTGGTGCAGTCCAGTTTCANAATGTAGGGTAGACATATTTCTATTGATTTCAAGTTAATATGATTTCCTTCCTGGCATGCTTCCACATGCAGTTGTTTTACTACAAAAAAGAAGGGATGTCTAATCTGAATTTAATTCATTCTAGTTGATAATTTCCAGCTTCATCTAGTGTATTAAGATTTCCTTGAGCCATTTTCATTGTTGCTATAACTTTTGAATCAATCTANCTTGATTTTGGTGGATTGATGGGGTATTTTTCTGCATAAATTGGCCATAACAAGATCTGATTTTGATTTCTGTTGTTTCTGAGTTATTTCATAGCTTGAACAAGTTTTAAATTGTGTTTAAAAGCTGCTAGCAGATTTCAATTAGTATTATCTTGGCCTAAGTGCAGAGTTGTGTCTTAAACCATCACATTTTGAGTTAACTTAGGAAGTGACAAGGTGAATTTGAGTATCAATCTGTCTTTCCTCTAATATTTTGTCCATGAATCATTTACTTAATCATTTAACTTCCAATTTAGCGATACTAAGTCATTTGCTCTTTTGCTCTTTAACCTATAATGCATTTCATCATTATTTACTCTAACCACACCTCATCATTGTCTTTTACAGTTTACTCTCGTGCTTATGCACTTCTACATATACCGTGTATTCATTCTTTTCACAATTAATGAGAATTACACTCTTTCTTACTATTTCTTCTCTCACGATCTACACTACCTTTGTTCTTTTCTCTACATAATCATTGCCTAACTCACTACATATATCACATTATTAAAAACCAAAACCAGATTGAAGTGTTGCAAAACTAAAACGTTCAGCATGTCCTTTTTCTAGTTTCCATTGGATTAAGCTATTGATTTCATGAGCTATTATGTTCTCCATGGGTATCATGAGTTATTGAAGATAAAGACATGAGTGATGAAGTTAAGTATTTTACATGGGTTTCTTGAACCTTGTACATGTTACATTGTGGGTGTTATCAAAGTAAGAAATAGAAAGGAATNAGATGAAGATGATGAAAGTTGAATTGCTGAAGAATGGGGAGAATGGGGCTATATTCGAGATGTTGATGTAGAGGGTTGGGTTTAACTAAAGTTAAGTGGAGGGAGAGAATGCTCTTGGCCTAGCTTCAGCCCTAGACACAATGAAACTAGAATTTGATATTTTTAAGGGTGTTGTGATGGTCTTCTTCCAAGAGGCCATTTCGGTGGAAGGGTGAAGAACAAGGTGTGGAAGGGTAAGAAGAATATGCAGTNAAGAGAACACAANAGAGGAGAAAGAGAAAGAGAGATAGAAGGTTTTGATGACAATAAGCTCCCATAAACCTTGAGTGGAATAAGCATACATAACTTAATTTTATAACCATTCCAAAACCAACTTAAATGAAATAAGACAAAAAAATAAATAATTGATGACCATAATACTACTATAATTCCAATTAAGGTTTATACGTATTTAAGTGGACGTTTCATAATCATTAATCAANGGTGCATGGTNNNNACTATTCAATACTTCCACCAACAACACACAAGCAAAGCCAAAGTATAAGGTCACCAAATCAAATGTTATGAATCATAAACATATTAGACAATGACAAAGCACTAAAGGTTATCATATCATTCATACCATCACTGACCAATTGTGTAAACAAAGAAATTACCTAATACAGCAAAGGGAAATATGNACACACCAACTAATCAAGTTGCAGTAAAGAATCACGTCTCTGTTCACCTTCAACGTGCCTCACCAATGGCCTGGAAAATGCTGGACAGTCAGTGCCAACAATGAATTTGACAAATGAAAGACACATGACACAAACTTAGACTTTGGTATGGAACCAAGGGAACCAGACTCAAATGAACTCATTCACTTCTTCTTATCGTTAGAAAATGGAAACAGATTGAGTAGAAAACAGGGGCATCAATTTTCAATGTTACAACTTACCTCCACAGTAGGAACTCTCCACAGCAGGAACTCTCCACAGCCTCCCTCGAAGAATGCAAGGTGGACTTCGGCAACCTTCGTTCACCACGATAGCAAAGGAAAAGTGAGCTCCAAAACCTCGTAGCAAAGTCCCTCAACCAATATTTACTAAGCATAGTGTCAATCATTGANGACCAACCCTTGACCACAAGAAATCAAGAAAATCGTTGACACACTTACCGATTATGCGAATGATCCTCTACNAATGGCTCTACCTCTGCACGTGAGGGAAAGAGATGNACACTCTGCGAAACCCTCCAACGAAGTGCCTCTGTGCAAATGAACCCTCCAACGACAGAACCAAGTGCCACCAAAGATGGGGGTCTGCGACTGCTTGCACGAACGAGGGAGAATGCTTGGCCGAGGGTTGTCTTGNTGNGGGCGAGGGTTCTCTGGCTAAACGGAAGGTGTATTTGGCTCGAAGGAAGGGGAATGGTTGCGAGGGTCCGAACTCTCAAAGAAAGCAAGAGAAATTTTGGCTCGAAATGAAATTTGGGCGAGCAGAAACCCAGGTTTGGAGTCTGATTACTCGAGCACCTTACCGAGGGTCATATATCCTTCGGTAAATTAATTCACCAATCCTTTACCGACGGCATAGAGACCTTCGGTAGTTTTCCTTCGGTAATTTGCATATTTCTTGTAGTGTCATCTCTTAGTCCTCTAATGATGTTCTTTAAAATATAAAGGAAGTATGTGAGAAGACTCTCTAAAGTCTCTCTCTAAATCTCTTTAGACAGTCTGGCAAAAAGTCTCCAGAAGGCTCTCTCAAAACAGAGAGGAAATTATGTTTTTATAGACATTCCAAAGTGTGGCTTCAGCAGTGGCGTCATGACTCTAGTTGTGAGGTTTCCTCCCAAGGTGGACTTTTTATATGGCTTAGGCCTTGTGCTTCTATGCTGGAGCCCTTTGAGATAACTTCTAGGAGAAATATTTTTCATGGTTTTAACCTCAGGTCAGAGCTTGAGGTTTCCTTCCAAGATGAGTTTCTTCGTGTGGTTCAAGCCTCAAATTCCACGCTACAGTCGCGCTCAAGTCAGTTTGTTATATTTTGCTTATAATTCCTTTGTTTTCTTCATATTTCACCTTTGACTCTCTATTCATCAAAACCTGCAAAACAAGTAAAATTGGGATGATTACTATAAATATTTAACATAATCCAAACAAGATAAATACCAAATTAACACCAAAACTAACTCATATTGAATACTTATCACCTTCTTCGTGTCTTCTGATTTGTTCCACGAATTTTCAGCCTCTAGCAATGAATCCCATGATACCAATACTTTCGAGATATCCCTTCCACTTTTGTGAATAATAGGTGTGCCAAGATTTTATAAGGGCTCAATATAGGACCAAATTCATTAGATGTTAAGAGTGAAGGTAGGTATTGATGATTTGACTCCCCTTTAAACTTCTTCAGCAATGAAATGTGAAATATTGGGTAAATCTAATTTTTTCTATTAAACCTAAATTTCAATGGGATGAAAAAAGCAAGTTTAGACAGTCTATCAATAACCACAACACTATTAGAATATCCACGAGATGCTAGTAATGACATGATAAAGTCTATGGTAATATCCTCCCATATGAGTGGCTTGCTGTCAAATAATACATTCTATTCCAGTAGAATTTAGCACTAATTCTAGCAATTGTTGGAGTTATTTCATCCTCCTACGTTAGAATTATGAAACTCATGCAAGATCGTTTTAATTAACTCCTCCTCCCTTTGCAACATAATTCTTCCTTTCCAAACATTAAACTATAATCTCCACTCTTCCCACCATCATTAATACAATCTTGATAGATTTTCATCCTTTTTTTGGAGAGTTCTGACATTCCATAATACGAATGAGATGCTTTCCTTGACTCAATACTACTCCAATGCCTATCCCTGTGGCATCTGTTTCCAAGACAAAAGATTCATGATTGTGACAAAAGCTTTTGCTGATGCTGGAGACCATTTAAAACAGCTCTATAATCATTGTATATCCTCCATATCTCATCTTTCTTATTCACCAAAATATTATTATTTTTATTATTTAAATTTGTTTAAAGAATAAATGTAACTAAATGATGGAAAAAATAAATATACGAAGGTATCACAAAATGAGTACAAACTGGATGGTTGAAATAGAGAAAGAATAATCGTATTATTATTATTATTAGTGATTGTAAAGTACTTATTAAACTCGAAATTTATGATAGTAAATGTTGGGTTTTAAAGAAATCCCAAACACACACACACAAAATGGAATGCCTTATAAAGTTGAGAATGTTAAGATGAATGTATGAGAAAAAAAAAATTAGAAAATTTAGAGATAATGGAATACAATTATCATTACTAAAAAAAGACCTTGTTAGTTAAAAAGTGAACTGAAGAAATAATTTTGTTAATAAACTTATTTTTTAATAATTAAACTTTTAAATCTAATTTAATCCTATAAAATTTATATACAACAAATTTGTCTTATTTTTAATCAATATAAAATATTCAATAGTCTCAAATACATTTCAAACCTAAGACTAACTATTAATAATAGTTTAATAATTGTTCGATAAAAATGGCATGCTAAATCTAACAAAGAGTCAATTTTATTAAAATAAATTTCAAATAACTCTAGTACTATTTAAGTTGAATTTAAATTTAATTTAATCTTATAAAAGTCTGAATTTACATTAATTTACACAGTAAATTCATTTTATCTTTGACGTGAGATCTTTAATAAAATATAATTTATATTTTAATATATGATAAATAAGTAATAATAGACATTATTTTGTGAAGAAAAAAAAATCCACAGAGAAAAGGTGTATTCCATGTTGGCGGAGACCGGTTTTACTTAAAGAAAGAAAAAGATAGTTTGGGGGCAAAGTACAACTAAAGGACAGAAGATGATATGTAGGTAGTACACGTGGCAGAGACAGACACACCCTCGTCATCTGCCGGGAAAGTTGGAATTTTTAATGAAAAAGAAGGAAGAAATTGCGGGGATCCAAATCCGAGTTTCTCGTTGTTTGGTCTAACATTGTGATAAATTTATTATTCATGGATTAAGAGTCACGTAATAAATAATTATTGAATAAATCAATATAAATAATTTGTAGTGTTTTGAGGATTTCCAAGGTTGTTTTGTTGCCCCAGGAATTCATAGAGAGCGAGGTGTACACATCAATCTCTGTGGAAAAATGGGGACGACCAAGACCAGCTCCAATTCTACCTCAAAATCTGATCATAATAATAATAATAATGTCAATGGCGACAAAGACAAACGCAACACCACCAGAATGGTGTTGAATGTCTACGACCTTACCCCTCTCAATAATTATTTGTATTGGTTCGGCTTTGGAATCTTTCATTCTGGCATTGAAGGTTTCTTTCAACTTTCTATTTCTTTTCTCCTTTCTGTTCTTTCCATTCCATAACCTTAATCATTGCTCTTTTCCATTTTCCTCACCCTATGGAAGGATGTTTCTTGTTATTCTTCTTCTTCTTCTTTGTTTTCATATCATCATACGATGCTTCATGATTCAATGCAATTTACTAGCAAAATAGGTTTTTAATTTCTGCCAACTTGCTACCACATGTAATGTCCAAAAGGGTTTTGAAGATGAATATCTGCAGAGAAAGATACAGATGAGAATCAAAAGAAGAAATTTTATACTTTTTTTTTTCCTTGGAATAGAATAATAGCCACAATATTGTGTTATGATTCTTTATATAGAACCTGTGACTGGTTGTATTCAGCTTTTCTCTAAATCTCATTCAAGGAATGGTAACAAATAAATATGATTTTGTGTGTATGAATGTTGTAGTTATCCCATTTAAGAAATATGTTTGCATGAACGAAATGGAAAAGAATTTATGGGATAATATATGTGATTGCTTGTCTTGTATAAAATTCCAAAACAATTTGTTCTAATGAACTAATAGAACAGGCTCAGGAACATTTTAGCCTTCAAATATTGCACCAAGATCCCTTAGAAAAACATCCTCTTTCCCTATACCAGAAAAAGAACCATGAAATTAACCAAAGCCTTCACCTTTCATTTAACTAGCAACTTCATATAATAGAACTAGAAAAGTACCTAAGCAACTCAAAATGCACAAACTATACCAGAGAATTTGATCAATGAAAACCCTCGAAGTGTATTTATGGTCAAGTGAAGATATTAGCGACAGCTACAAAAGTACTTTTGAAACAAATCAGTTTCTCTGATGTAATGCTCTCAGGGATATTACACATCAACAGCAGCCCTCCAATATCTTTGAACATGTTTACATATATATGTTGTAGGGTTTTTGGAGTTGTTTTATTATGATTCCATGTTTCTTGTAATGTGTTGTTGCATGGTTTCTTGCTTTTGTTGCAATGTGTATATTGTTAATTGGAGGAAGCTTGTGTATGTATCTGTGTTTGAATAGTACACGGTAAAGAGTATGGATTTGGAGCTCATGACTTTCCAGCAAGTGGAGTATTTGAAGTAGAGCCAAAGAAGTGTCCTGGATTTATATACAGATGTTCTGTCAATTTAGGCCAAATAAACATGCATCCTTCTGAGTTTCGAACATTCATTGAGAGTATAGCTAATGAGTATCATGGAGATACTTACCACCTTATATCTAAGAACTGCAATCATTTCACGGATGATGTTTCAAATAGATTGAATGGAAAACGAATCCCAGGTTGGGTCAATCGTCTTGCTAGGCTAGGTATGAACACGACACCTTTGCTTTTGCCACCTTATAATTTATGTCTTTCGTACTTGATTTATCAGAAAAGGGTCTTACATGATGAATAACATATCTTTAAGAATATAATATTCAACCAAGTCTAATAATATAGGATAAGATTATTCTTATTATATTCTAAGTGTAGCCTTTTGGTGAAAATTTAGGTTCACTTTGCAGTTGCCTACTTCCTGAGTGTGTTGAAGTAACTACTGTTAAACAACTACCGGAATACCATGACTGTTCAGGTATATTTATATATATGTATATGTTTCGTGTTCTTGTTTTTTCACTTTTCTGTGTCCAATGTAAACATGTGCACTGATTCTCTATGTGACTATATGCAGAAGATGAAATCACTGATTCTCTTTCGTCTGCATCACCATGTGCATCTCAAGCAACATCAGTAATGGACGATGACCAAGAAAAGCACCTTTTGTCACCTTTTGCCAGCAAAGGAGAAAATGTTTCGTTTGTTAAAGAGGCACCATTAAAACTTATGTCACATGATGGAGGTGAGAAACACTTGGATAATGCATGCTGTGTTGGATTGAGTATTTGAACCGTATCTGATTGGAGCCTAAAAATTGCTCATTTTTCAAAGGCTTACTGCATTCCTCATTCATTTAGTGGATTCAGATTTGTGTCAGGGTTGATTCAAGAAACAGTGCCTGATTGGTTTTCATGTATCATCATCAATGATTGTGTATGAGGCCTAGTTGTTCATGCATCAGGGTTTGTATTTGTGGAGCGATGTGGCGCTCTTTGCCATGTAAATTTCATCCAAGTTTGGAAATGAGTTATGGAAGATTCTTTACACGTAGCAATGGTTGTCTATGAGGCTTAGCTTATCATCTGTGACAGGCTTTTTTTTGGAGGATTTGTTGGGGGTCGTAGCTATGTAAATTTTAAGCGCATTTTTAGGAGTTACGAAATATTTTTACTTGTTTAATGATTGTGTATGGAGCATAGTTGTTCTAATGCAAGGGTTTTAATGTAGGAGGGGATTGTTGGATCTCTTAGCCATGAATTTGATTTACATCTACGTTTGAACACTGAGTTATATATAAATATTCTTCAAGACTTTATAAACCATTATGTGTTTGTGGAATTTATGTAGAAAGACATCTGTTAACCAAGAAAAGTTGTAATAGTCTCGAAATGTGTTTGGTGAGGATGGATGGTGAATAACAAATTGTCTAGAGACTAAGTCAAGAAAAAGAAAAGGAACTTCTTCAGATGATAAAAGGGTCTTCATGTTTACATGGAAAAATCTAAACAAATCAAGATTTTGAAAATATAGTCTATAAAACGACTTTCGAAATATAAATTTTAAAAACTGATATGAAATTAGTTGGTCAAAAGACAAACTAAAAAGTTTTAAAAAGAATGAAAGTTTCAAAATCTAATCCACATATTTTGTTTGATTTTATACAAAACCAAAACCAAGTACACCTCCAATAATAAGTCCCACTTGGAAGCTCATTCAAGGAAGATTATGTAACAAAACGAAAAGCCTACTGCCATTGTAGTTCCTCTTCAGCATAATATATTAGCAGCATTCCATCCCCATACTTGCCACCAAGTTTTTGTTTCAATGACAGTACCTTGTTCCNAAGATGCCTTCAGGCCAAGTGTTATACAAAATGGNTTGAGAATATATTATGCATGTCATCAGGCAATAACAAAATTACAATTNACCAAAAAGGAAAAGAATTACTTTTCACATTTTGCTTCCTCTGCTGGCTACCTACGCTGTTTTCCCTTCAAGGCCCAATTTTGATGTTAGCCAAGCACAAACCTCATCCATCTCTTCAGGAATTGTGTAGTGTCCGAGCCTTTTTAATATGTAGAACCAAAAGAAATTAGCATGGGATAAAGAAGATTCTTATAAAAAAATTAGGACGAAATCTATCACAGGGATTTTCGTTTATTACCCATTATAAGCTTTAAAAGTTACATCGCCAAATCCAGTTGAATTTAAGCACTCCGATGACTTCTCACCAAATTTATAGGGAACAACATCATCACCTGAGAATATAAATACAACTGTTATTCATTCCACAATTCAAAGTTTAATTACCTAGTAATAGCATTAATGTTGGCCAAAACGAGCTTAATTTCGAACTATAAAATGATTGTATGGATTTTACCGTACTAAATACATAGGAAATTTTATTCAACTTTGAGTAACAGTCTTAAACATTAACCAATGGTAATTATTAACGGAACATATAAATAATAAGGGGTGTCTGCCTGGATATACATTAAATAAAGAAATGTTTTTGCAGCATTTTGCAAAAGCATGAATTTTGAAATCAAAGAAAATAGCAAATCACCTACTTAGGTGACCCACTTCTCGACCAACTTACNTTGTGATTAGAACAGCTTGTCATGAAAATTATTTAGACCAAATTCTATTTTATGAAAATCTAAGNAAAACCTAACAGAACTTGCATCATTTTTATCACAACGCTGGTGCTATGTGTACATGCAGGTGATTTGCTATTTCATAGTTTAACACGATATCTAGTGCCCCTTGGCACAATGGACCCACAGTTTCTGGNGGAGGGTTTTCTTTTTTGCACCCTTTTGTGTTCCAATGACCTCTATTCACTCCAACGACCACAAGGCCAAGATCACCCAACACCAATCTACAGAACCATCCAACATGCTGGCCAAAAGCAGTGACTTAAACCCGGAGATTTTAGAAGAAATAGGGATGTTGATGTGCTAAGTCAGTAGAGATACCAATGGATCCAAACATAAAACTTGTACCTCACCGAATTAGTTTATTTAAACCCAAGGAGATACAGACAATTATTCGGTAACCTAAATTATCTCACATCACTCGTCCAGACATTGAGTTAGTCATTTTTTTTAACTTTCCTTCTCAAGAGGATTGGGATGCAATCGTATGGCTTCTAGCATATGTTAAGAATACTCTTTGCAAAGACCTTATTTAAGAAGGCAAGGGAGTACTCAAATTGTTGTGTACTCTAATGCTGGTTGGGTATTCCCACCCAGTGTTGGCCATTCCGCTTCAGGATATTGTGTTCTTGTTGGGAGTAATTTAATATCTTGGAAAAATAATAAACAAAATGTCATCAAATACAAAATCTGAATTCAATGTAATGGCTTCAGACACCTGCAAGCTCACATGGCTAAAACAAATTCTCAAATAACTTAAATTTGAAGAAAATTCTGAAATGCATATTATATGTGACAATCAAGCAGCATTATGCATTGCTTAAAATCATGAATTTTATGAAAAACCAAATAATATTGAGGTAGATTATCATTTCACTTGAGAAAAGTTGGAATTTGGGGATAGCAGCATTAAATTTCTCAACTTTAGTGAGCAGTTGGTAGACATATTCTAAGTCTCTAAGACCAAAGATCAATCACATCTCTAGAATGATGAGCAAATAAGACTTATATGCTAGCTTGAAGAAGAGTGTTACAATTCCAGGAATGAGGATCACATCTTTATAATTATAGATATCAAGATCATATCTTTGTAATTAGAAACATCAAGATCATGTGTGTGTTATTGTTATTATTATTACGGAAGTTTAATCTAGTATCATATATTTATTATTAGAGAATATCAAATTTTCTTTATTTATTGTATTGATTTCATTCAAATTATTCTTGTTGTCACATAAATACACGATTTCAAACTTAATGCTTCACTTTTTTCTTATAGTTTAACAATTTCCATTATGTTAGATTTTTAATCGAGCCTCGAGTTGTAATTTATCTTTCCACTTAATGGAGATCTACATAAATTATATAAGTGCAAATCTCATCTTGTAAATAAGTTTTATGAAACTAAGATAAGCTTAAAGTCCATTTTCTACAATGGCATTGGTGTCGATTCGAACGACGGTTGTTGGATGTATCATGTTGTTGGGTCTATCTTGTTATTGCTATTAAATCACTTATAAATATTTAATCTCACATTTAAAATGTCTCATCCTCACAGCAAGGAAGTGTGTTGAAAATTCTAGTTTTCGACTAGAGATATAGCCAAATTATAATATAGGTGGAAACCTCATCTTGTATCTGCTTTTGTAGTGTTTAGTCAAAATTAAAATCTACTTTATAAGACCACTTGTTTCATAAAAAAAGTATATTTTTTTTATTTTTGATAGATTTACCTTTTCCATGACACAGTAAAACAGGAAAGGATTGAGCACGCCTTCTAGCTTCATCTATCCCTTGTAACCTATTGCTCAAGGTCCTATGCGAAGAATAGAAATATAGCAATTTCATTAAGTAATATAGAAAGCAGAGGGAAGGGGAGTTGAATCGAAGTAACATAAGAAGTTAAAATATTGTCTGAAGACCAGACTTTGAGCATGGAAGCCAGCCACTTAAACCAACAGCTGCACTTAGGTTGGCAGGATAAGCAGTCCCATTNCCATATTTCCCAGCAGTAAANCAGGACGNGGAGTACAGGGCAGTAGCAGCTCCCATGCTGAACCCTCCCACACCAAGCTTAACTGTCATACAATATCAGACTACAAATTATTATAACTCAATAATTCGTGTCCTGTGATTGAAAAGAACTATACAACCAAGAAACGTAAAAACAGTAAAAGTTATGCATAATTAATTTAAAATTCCCTTCATTTAACAGCATCTGAAATTGAGGATTTACACCATTGACGTTGGCAACTCCAGTAACATTTTAGAAATTTAACCATATAGACCAAGATTATCACATAATAACAAACAAATTTTACCAATGCTCACTGATAAACCATGAATGGTTATGAATAAAAAAGGTAAGAGAATTATCAGCTTCTCTGTTTTCTTTTTGGAGGTATCCTTGACCTCAAATCTGAGAATTTACTATACTCATATCAGAGGCTGGCAATATTGGCTCTTTGACCCATTAATATTTCTTCCAAATAGATAGCTAATTGGGATATGTGGCTAACAACCACGTATATGCATAATTAAATGGTATGTAGAACACCTGGTAGATCTCAAAATAAGTTATGCGGATCAAATTTGCATATTTGTTTCCTTCACATTCAAAAACTGATGTTTACTGATATGAGATCTCAAAGGCCTGCAGCTTTACAATATCAATATGGTGTAGGTATAAGGTTCACAAGCTTACATTTAGTAAATGGTTTTCAAATGTTCAATAGAAAGCAGGCAAAAAATCAATCATTTCACCAAATAAGCTAACCAAATATGAATTTATTGTACTAAAGTATGCAAAATGTTCTTAAGCTTTTATTTACTGTAATATACTTGTGTCTATTTCTTTATTCTTTTCTACCTTTTGGTGTGCCTACCTTTTGGTGTGCAAGTTTATGCAAGATATCTTTGACAAATCAAAGACAATTTTTTTTCTTCTTAAGTAATAAAAAGACATTCATAAAAAGAAATGTGCAAAAGTTCAATTGTTAAGTTCTAACTTTTATAATAATCTAGCATGAAAATAAGCTTTATGTCAGCGAACATGGCATAACCATACTCAAACTAAAGGAAGCTACATGGAACATAAATTAGATAAAAATGTTGACAGAGAAACCCAGTTTCTGCAGGCTCCGTAGACAACAAATTTGCAACATGCACAGCTGAGGCATCCAATCCTTCAAGATCATCGGGAGCATCTTCTGAAATCTCTCCAACATCAAACCCAACATCAAACCCTAAGAGATACGAAATTTATAGATAAGAAACTTATCAAGACCAATTTAAGGTTATTACAAGATTTAAAACCCAAAGTGCTCTCTGTCCTCAAATGCACTTCTATGCTCCATGTGACAACTTCAATATTGCAGCACATAAGTTTGCTTATAATACATTAATTATAGAGGCTGATTGTCCTTCTAAGGGCCTAAAAAATATAAAACTTACATGTAGTAGATGGAAAGCCACCAAAAATAAATACTAGTACAAAAATCATATTTTATGATGTACAAAAACAAATTATGACGTACATAGTTTTGTATGTTATAATACGTCTACACATTCATCATTTTATGACGTAACAAAATTTTATTAAATTAATGTATTTCAATAAATAAGAAAGAAAAATTTATAAATTTTATATATTTCTAAAAGATATATTAATAATTGAAGTATAAATTGAAGATTCTAAATTAGGTAAAAATAAATTAATTAAATTGAATGATATATAAGAACAAAAATCATATATTAAATCCAATAAAATACATGTTACAACATCCC
>NC_028353.1:12653032-12664878 GCF_000741045.1 Vigna radiata var. radiata
ATATTAAATCCAATAAAATACATGTTACAACATCCCAAATATATGTGTTAAAGAGATATATAATTAAGACGTCGTCATGAACAATACATGTTACGCAAATTTTTACTACGTCATAAAAGGATGAATGTGTAGACATATTATAACGTACAAAACTTTGTACGTCATAGTTTATTTTTGTACGTCATAAAATATGATTTTTGTACTAGGACCAAGTACATCGATGACTCCTCCACCAAAGAAGATACGGCCTTCCTCCTCCACCTTCTCCTCCACCCCTCCAACAGCCCCGCCTCCACCCCCCAACAGCCCCGCCTCCACCCTCGCAACAGCTCCTCCAACAGCCCACCCTCCTCCTTTTCCTCCACCGATTAAGGAACCTGTAGTGGGTAAAGGGAATTTATATTAGTTCAATAATTATATCTGTTTCTCTTTCTTCTGAATGTTATATCTGTTTAGGAGTACATTTGCACTTGTTTTTTTTTCTATTATAATATTTATTTCACTAATATAATAGCAATTTGATAGAAAAAACATTTGGAGATAAAGTTAGCAATATAACGAGGACATATTGAATTAAGACCACTCAATTCACTATTAGTTATCATCCTTGTCTCTTTTTAAAATAAAGAATAAGCATTCTTTAATACTAAACTATTGTTTATCTTGATTATCACTCTTAATTATAACATAAAGTTATTTTTAAAAAGAAAATATGAAAAAAAAAATAGATATGACCTATAAACCCTCCTTACATGAAAAAAAAAAGTTAAAATTTTAATAATAAATATTAAACTTTATACTGATACGACACTTAAAAAGCTTTATAATATTATTACATATAAAACACTTAAGTCCACATAAATATATAATTATTATATAAAACTAATCTGGATTAGTTAGTAAATAATGGATGGAACACCCATGGGAAAAAGTATTTTTTTTAGTGTTATTTAGTAAAAAGTAAAATATAATAAAGTACTCTAGAGTTGGAGCACAAAGTAAAAGAATAAACATTATCTTATAATTTGGAGGTTTTTTCAATGTAATTTTTGTCAATATTTTTTTTTACTGAAATACACAAATTTATAAATTTTATGTATATGAATTAGTTGTCCTGGTATAACACTACCTTTTGTAAACGAAGTTGTGTGTATATATAACACGATTTTAAAGTGAGATAGTATTGATGTTATATAATTTTTGTTTAAAAAGAAAAGTTATATAGATCAAATACTACTTTAGTAAGATTTAAAAAAATAAAGTATTAGAATTGAGAAATGTTTTAAATTAATGAGATGAAATTATGTTAATGTTAATTCGATAATATAAATAAAATTTTATAAATGTATATTATTATCTAAAATACTTACTATTTCTCTAAAATCTTTTTTCTAGACTTCTTCTTTCTTTTCTCTAAGTTTTTCTATTCTTTCTAAGTTTTTTAGTTCTTGAACTATCTCTTTAACGATCAAGAGGTGCCTAGACTATCACAACTTCATCTGACCAGTTTCTCTAAAAGAGTAAGTTAGCTTCTACTAGTTATAAAAGGTTTAATTTTCTAAAATTAAATTAAATTCAATTAATATTTTACTGTTGAAAAATAACAATATTTAACATATGGTAATATATTTAAAAACATTATATTACTTAAACATACAAAAGAGTCAAACAACCAGACTCACAAAGCGTAATCTGATATCAATTTATTAGTGATAGGTAGTGAAACTGTCCTATTTCCAAACTAAATTGACTTTATTTTTTCTGTTTTCATTTAAACCATGAAACTTCAAATTAAAAACCAAATCAAGATGAAAGAAGATAAAGCAGGAAATGAGTGAAAACCAAATCAAAATAACAGATTAAAAAACTGAAAGAATCCAAGAAGGTTGAAAAAAAAATCAAAGTTTGATTTAGAAAAATTTATATCTCTACTCCCTCTTATTCTACTTAAAAAAGAAAATATATCATTATCAAATTATCATAGGTAATGAAATGAACTTTGGACAAATTATCATAAGAAAAAAAAAATGAACTGGTGGACAATGAGATTATTGACCGAGAGAGGAAGATCCTGAGAAGAAAAAAAGTGATAGCCTATAACTGTGAACATGGAATTACGGGCCGACATAAGGTGAAAAACTAGCACGACGACGTGAAAGACGAGCCAATACAGAACCACGGGGACGATCATCAAAAGTTGAACCATTTACCATAGCCTTTAAACACTTGTCATAACGGCAAATTTCCTCATAAGCAGCAGCATAATTTTGATTTTCTAAAAGCATACAAAGGCGAGTCTCATGATTTTCTCCCATTTTAGAGTAAGTTTCCACTTCATCATTGAACTTCAACTCCAAAGGGGAGAGACTGGACCTTTCTTGATGCAATTTCAAAAAATAAGGATGGCTGATAAGAGAATACCATTTCTTAGAAACACATTTGAATCGCATGAGAATCTTCGTAGGAAGCCACGACAAAATTTCTTGTATAAGTTCATCAGGGAGTATGAGTTCAACCCAGAATATTCCAGCAGTAGAGAATTTGACTGAAAAGGATGGAGGTGGAGTGACGCGAGGAGGACATAATCCTAACAAGAATTTTAAACTTTTTTTCACCTTCCCAATTTTCCGAATAGTGTTGATGTGGTCTGTTCCCCACAAAGATGCAAAGCTCTGTTGCACATGATGTTCAGCATTATTTATGTATACTGCTGCTCTCGGACCTTCCATCTTCCTTATTTCTGAATAAAAATAAAAGAGTAAAAGAAATAAACAAAGAAAAAAAAATAATCTTTATTTTTGTTTTTTTAGTCAATTCAATTCACACTATCGATTACCGAATAATCACACAAAGCGCTACAATTCATTTATTTTATATATAAAGAGAATTTATATATAAATAATTTCATTCTATAGCACCCATATTGATAAAAATAAGAAAAACTTAAATAAGCATTCATGTATTTTGAGAAGTAATTAACAAATATTTAATATAAATTATAATCAAAATTTAAACATATGAATACAAATTAAAAATTAAAAACAAATTAAATTAAAATAAAATTAAACATAATAAAGACACAAAAATAAAAAAAACATATAAAAAAAACATAACCGTAATTAAAAAATGTAAGGCCTTGGAGCTTCTTTTCAGGGTTAATCATACAATTTTTACATCCAATCCATATATCCATGCTTTCAATCCATATATTAATGCATTCGTATTCAATCCAAATATATACATCCATTAATAAAGGAAAAGAATAATGGAATCACAAACAGATAAATAAAGGATCAACCTTAGTGCAAAAAACGCGCAAGTGAGACAAGATTAAAAAATAAATATTAAATGATGTGAGAAATATAACCAATACCAAGAGAAACGAAAGAATACATTCTTTTTATGATTTATGTGTAGTAAAAAATAATACCTTTATAAAAAATTTCTAAATATAGTCAAAAGAGAAAAAGAAGGATGTAGAGGTCACATACTTCTTTCAGTTTTTGGTACTCCTCTAGTTCTTTCTTGGTGGTTGTCGTAGACAGAGTCTCTCTTGCGTATTTATATACACATATTTTAATATTATGATAATCTTGCTTTAGTTACGAAATAATTGCCACTGAACCAAATAGGAAAAGAAATGATTTTGGTCGTAAGAAAAACAAATCAAATAATATTCTAGACATAAACAAATCAAATAATATTACAAGCATTAATTATAATTATTGTCAGAAACTTTATCCATTTTTAAAATCATATTTTTTTCTCTTTCTAAAAAAACAAATTGTAGTATAATATCAATATATTATTTTTAATTATTACTTATATTTATAGACATAATATTGATTCAAATTATTACCATATTAATCATTCCTTTATCTAGAAACCAATATTTCACAAATATTTTCTAGCTTTTTTTTAGGAAATTTATTTTATTTTTTTATCCACCATTAATTATTATCCTTTTATTATTTTATTTTACCCTTATTTTTAATTTTAATTTTATTTTTATTTACTTATTCAAACGAAATTGGGTGCTAACAAAAGTGTGCAGAGACATAAAGAGGGAGAGGTGTAGCGAGAGAAGGAGGAAGACACAGAGTATGAGAGAGGGAGTTGAAGGAATTGGCGAAAATTGGGTTTCAGGGAGGGGCTATAGAGTATGGGTTCCGAGAGTGTAGGGTTTGCCTTTTAAAATTGGTTTAATACATCATTTGGTCCCTACTTTTGGGCATTTGATTCAAAATGATCATACCTTTTAAAAAAGTTCATTAAGACCCCACATTTCATTAAAAAATATACAATCTGGTTCTTTTTGTTAACATCGTTAAAAACTTAACGGTGGAAATGCCACCATGCCAAATCTGAATGAGCTTTACAGTTTGGTGAATACGTGTCATGTTTGAAAGTTGCATTGTGTAAATATTTTAAAAAAATTAAAATGACTCCGTAGACTGAAGCCTACCTCATTGCCATGGCACCGTGCTTTCTTCCTCCCCTGCTACCGTCTTCATTGAGGAACCCAGCTACTGGCTCCCTCGCGCCCCCGAGTCTCACCAAATTCCCTCCAGTATCCACCGGGATATGTTGGTGCGGTTCCCCACTGGTCACGGTCCGACAGTGGTGGCGAGGGCGTGATGAATTCGTTGAGTTATTTGATGAATATTCCCACTTCGAAGGTCTACGACGTAGCAGTTGATCCCCCTCTGCAATTGGCACCAAAGCTTTCTGAAAAATTTGAGGTTAAGGTTTGGTCCAAGAGAGAGGATTTGCAACCTGTAAGTTCCCACCACCTTTGTTTCATGTGGTTGATATCAATTTTTGAATTTAATGTGCAATGAGTGTTTAAATGCTTCATTACCTGTCTAATATTGTTAAAAAAAAGTTACAATTTTAACTTCCGAACTCACCAGATATCATCATCTGTCTTTTATTAAAAGTGAAGATATAATTTCTAAGTTCACTATTTTGAAAATATCGTTACAATAGCTTACTATACATGCCAACATGTGTTGGAAATTTTAAGGAAAAAAATATTATTATTAATAAAATATCTCAGTTATGTAATTAGCAATAATTTTTGCTTGAGATGGAAGGAACCAGGTTCGCTTATAATTTTTTTTTACCCAAGTTCTTGGTTTTAAGTTTTAGTAATGAAGGGCTTAAGGCATTTCCTGGATTTTGAAACAAATGGAACATTAAGATATGCTATATAGTTCAGTGAAAGATGAGTGGACAACATACGAGCCTGTTCTTTTTTTAAATGGACAAATGTTAGTTGTTAGTATTTTTTTAGGGGAGTTGAGTCAGATTTGTTCGTGTTATTGAATAAGTATTTGACATTGGGGTGTAGGTTTTCTCATTTAAGATTCACGGAGCTTATCGCGAGTTGTTGGAAAAGGGAGTTATCTGTTTGTCTGTTGGGAATCATGCTCAAGGAGTTGCATTTTCTACTAAAAGATTGAATTGCAGTGTGGTGATTGTTATGCTTGTTACCACCCCAGAAATCAAGGTGTGTTTTTGTTTATATATTTCCTTATGCCTTCTTTCTTTTTTATTTGTGTCTTTGATTATATGCCAGGGAAGGAAAATTTGTTCAATTAAGTTATGCGCTTTTGTTTCTTGTAAATATGCAGTGGAAATCTGTGGAGGAAGAATGTGCGGCCTTCGATAGCTTGGAAAGCGTGGCGGCGATAAAGGGCATGGGGTTAGGATGTGCTGCGAGCAGGTGGCATGTCATTTGGTAGAGAGCCTGTCGGTGGCGGTGTAGTGGCGACATGTAACAAATCCATGGCAGTGAGGTAAGCTTGGGTCTGCGGAGTCATTTTAATTTTTTCAAAATATTTACACAGTAAAACCTTCAAATGTGCCACGTATTCATCAAGCTCACTCAGTTTTAGCCAATGTGGCATTTGCACCGTTAAGTTTCTAACGGTGTTAACGAAAAGGACTGGATTAAACATTTTTTAACGAAATATGAGACTTTACTGAACTTTTTTAAAAAGTATGATCAATTTGAACCAAACATCCTAAATTAGGAACTAAATGATATATTAAACCTTTAAAATTTAAGAATCTCAATCAAAGATTCTTTTTGTTATTTCTGATTCGAGGTTTGCGGATATTAGAAGGATAGTAGTCTAGGAAATTTGGAGATGTAAAATAAATTTGTGAAGAAGCAAGGTGAACTACTCTAACGATAAACTAGCATAAATAATCCAAGATAAAAAGGACAAAGATATTTCTCAATAATATTATGATTGAATATGTATATCTTCTAGTTTTACTATAGTATATTTCTATCTTCAAAAATGTTAAACGACAAAACTTAGAAAAATATAGAAAATTGTTTTAAAAATATTATAATTTTTATAAAATAAAAATTAAATAATTACTTTTTATATTATAAAATCCAAACTTAAACAATAAAATAATTAAGTAAATATGATTTTAGCTAATTTTACTCTTAGTCAAATTTATTCGATTCTTATAATTTATATTATAAATTTTAAAATCATGTTTTTATCCTAGCTTCTAGTGTTTTCTCATAAAAATTGTAGGCCTATCTTCTTCCTCTCAAATCAAATCTTTTCAAAATAATTTTTCAAAATAATTTTTATTTTGAAAGTGTTTCAAAATTTTTCAAAAGTTAATAATTTTTACATTGAATTTCATGTTGATGTTTGTTATGTTAAAAAGAAGGACACAAATCAAATCATTCTTAAAGGTTTTCTCAAATATATGTTTTTCCTTAATTACAACACTCTTTTCATTCTCAAATTAATATTGTTATTGTTCATCCTTGTAATAATACTTTATTTGTTTGACATGGTAGATTAGACCAGGCGACTTTTAAACATAATTAAACAAATCTTGCACAATTGTAATATTCCTTTGGTAAAAGTTCTTCCAAATTGTTTTGTGGTGATTGTGCTGAAACATAAATGCATCAATTATCTTTTTTGCCATTTACATTCTTATACAGGAGACCATCTCTCGTTCCTAGCATTGATGATGCTAGATATTATATATTATTTTTAGATGTATATTTTGAGTATAGTTAGACTTATCTTTTGCATTATTAGTATCAAATTACTTTGTTTTTCTTTTGTTTAATATATTGCTGAAACATAAACCAATTAGATAATACAAATTATTTTCTTAATCTTAAATTTTTTCTTGAAAAATATGATATTAGACATAAGTTAGCATGTCCTTGTACACATTTCTGTTAATATAAAAACTTTTTTTTCCTTTTATATATAGGTCTGTGTCTTTCTCTCTTAAATTAATAGTAAAAATCTTTTTTTTTATGTTACAAAATCTGTTTAAGCAATGTAAAACTATTAAATATATAAACAACTTAGAACTAGAAATTTGTTTATCATCTGCTTTATGTAACATTCCAAAAATTATATCATAATTTTCGAATGATTTAAACATTATAATATGATAGAACAGTTTAAGAATAAAATAAAGTCATAAGTTTACAGTCATCCAAAATTGACCATAAATTTAAGACTTTACTTACAAATGATGTATTTTCAAAATAGTTAAGTCAGCTAAGGTGGATCCTAAGCACTAGGCAGCTGCGTCTTCTTCGTTCTCCAATGCTTGCTCCAGTGGTACTTCATCCGCTACTGCTCACATCCAAAGGATTGGATGATCATCGCAAGGGGGAAAGGCAAGCACATACAACAAACAAATGCAAGGGTAAGCTAGGTATAATAAAAATAAAACATGTTATTAATCAAGTAATTCAAGCATGTAAAGACAATAATACAACACAAACTGTAAATGAATGCATTTGATTGATACCAATGACAGACCACGTGATTTGACCGTCCGGACTAGTATGAAATGTCGAGTTCCAGGGGTTTGTGCACTTGTGGTGGCCCTACTGCTTTGCAAAGCCATTGCCGAGGGGTTTCACCCGACCACACACAAGTGTAAGTCCAACCAAACTCATCTTGGCCCATATAAAATGGAGACACCCAAGACTAGGACCTCCTCCTATTCTCACCATATGACTCATCACTCTCTAATTGAGCATGGATGGTCATTAGAATGTCAAGGTAAACCCCATCTTGAACTCCGGCTATTCATACGATCAATCACGACAAACTACAGTGGCACCACCATGTAACCTCCCTTGAGGATCATGGAATTACGTCCAATAATCATACTTTTACTTTGAAACTTAATTCAACACATGAACCACCAAATACCATGACATTATCTCACTGAATCAATATAAAACCATGTACAAGTAACCCTTCAACTTTACTTTGCATACAAACATATATATAACATTAATTTCACTTCAAAAAAACCACAAACGGTCCAAAATCCAATGAACTCATACTTAGACAAGGAAAATGACTTTGAAACCATCACCAACAGTTCCGGAAGGGTCTAAAACCCCCAAAACGACCTAAAGAACGTCCAAAACGGACATCCGGAACCCCCCAAACTATCAAAAACAAAAGCAACAGCAGAAAAGGGCGCCCAAGCGCCCTTTAGGGGCGCCCGAGCGTGAATTATGCAGATTTTTCTGCATAATTGAGCAACTCTACTCCCTAAGTTTCGTTTTAGGCCTTTTGGTGAATTTCTAATGATCCTAATTCGAAGGATAGGTTGATTCTAACTTGTCTAAGGTTTCTAAACACTCACAAACCTCATAATCTAGTAACTATGCATCGATTTAGGTTCTAAACCTTCAATTTTCCCAACTTAGAGGCCAATTTCTAAATTTACCACTTTGAAGTTGGTTCTCCTCATTTTGACAATTCTAATAAGTTAGAAACAGCCTACTTAAACTATCCTAAAGGTCTATTTCAGACCATGACGCTTAACTCTCAAAATCACCACTCCACTTCCCTTAAGTTAAGCCTAATTACTATAATCCACTTAACCTCCTAACTAAATTCCAAATTTATTACTTAACTACTGCTTTTAACCAAATTAACACTTCAAACAAGTTAGGATTAACTTACCTAAACTGACTCAACTACCTAAATTAACTTCTAACTCATAATTCCCAATTTCACTATCTCACTTCCCTCAATTTGGCCTAATTTGCCTCAATTCCCTTAACTTTTATTCTAGCAGATGGTATAACATCATTCCAATCATCAAATCACTTAAACTCAGCGTTTCATCATCCTCATACAAATTTATGATTAACAAGTTTGTCAATACCAAATTCCGTCCGGGTTGTTAAATACAAATGCCTAAAGTTAAAAAGAAATTTCATTAATTAATTAATTCATTTTTAAGAAAAAATATAGAGAAAGAAAAAGGAAATATTGTTATTTATGTTTATTTTATTTTCCTTTTTATCTTATTTTATTTCATTTTATTTTATTTTATTTATTTTTTCTTCCTTCAAGTACTTTTATTTGTTATTTTTATTGTTTTTATTTTTATTTTTATTTGTCCCTTATTTTATTTCACTTTATTTATTTTTATCTATTATTCCTCACCCTTTCTTTTCCTTTATTACTTATTTTTTCCCTTTTCTTATATTTCGTATTCAAAAAATGTTGTAACAAAAAAAAAAACCAAAAAGAAAAACCAAACAACAAACAAAAAAAAGGAAAGAGAAAAGATTTAATAGTCAAACTGTGTTTCTCCTTTGAAATTTTTTTTTGGATTGACGGTCTTTTCTTTCACCTCTTTCCTTCCTACGACGCTTTCTATCCTGCTACACTGATGAGTCAATATTTTATTGATTTCACTTAGTTTATTGTGCTAGAATTAATCAGGGAATTGTGCTTAATTGTCCGGTATTTTTCCGTTTTTCCTAATTATGCTTAATTTGACCGGAAATTCTAATTTTAATTAATTTGAATTTTCTAAGCTAATTATTTGCATTATTATTTTCAGGGAAAATTTTGGAAACACAATTTGGGACATTTGGAGGAGACAAAATAAATTGAAGACTCTCAAATTTGACATTTTAAATTTCATTGTATTGTAATTTTTATTGCTTAAACTTTTTGGACAAACTTTTGCACATTGGGCCATTGTTAAAAATTTATGAGGGGTTCAAAATTGTAAGACACTTACCTTAGGGTTTCCTTTTATTTTTAGGGTGGAACCCATCCTAATAGGGAGGACACATGGCCCTTAGACAAGGTAGCAGCCGTCACAATAGGCATACTACATTCTTCTCGGCAGAGGGAATTTGCTAGAACGTTTTTCTTAAGACATTTTCAATTTCCTTTGAAAAATGCAAACGGTGTTTGATTATGGATGAGTGGAAGAAGATTTTTTATTTCCTATGCAGCACGGCATCAGATTTTCATTGCTTTTAATTGATTCATTCTCGCTGCTTTCATTCCTTTATTTGTTTTATTAATTGGAGGAAGTGGTGTACTCTCACTTTATCCAGCTGCTGCCACGTCCGATGTTGAATGGAGAAGCATTCATTTTCTCTTCTTCTAGAAAGGTTCTGGACAGTTTCAGCCACAATTTCCATTCATTTATTTTGAAGAGAAACAATTTAATTTGGTTAGGAAGGAGGTGCAGAGGTGCAGCGTGAAGGGTTTTGAAGAATAGGTGCACATGGATATTCACACACCTTGGAAGAAATGAATTTAATCACTTGAGTTTTAGCAATTAGTAACGTGACTTTGCTCTTGGGAGGTGTGAGCTGACGTTGAATTGTGAGAAAGGTAGGGAATGTATTTTCCCAATTTTTAAGGGCAAGAAAGGTCACGGCTAGGGGTAACTTTTATGCTATTTTCAATTTGATTTTTATTTAGTAGATGCATGTTTTATTTGAATTAAAAAAATATGTTGTTTATTTTCCTTAGCTTTAAATTAGTTTGCATTGTAGGATTAGTTGTTTTTAATTTTTTTAATTTTGTTTTGCGTTTAATTTAATTTAACTGTGTTTAGATATTTGTTTAGTCTAATATTTGGTTTAACATTTTCACTCTCTGGACTCAATTTTAAAAAAATAACTGCAACCACACCAGAGGTCCAAATGCTACGTTTTATGTGTCAAATGAAAGATATTTGAGTCTATTTTCCAGGAAAAAAAACCTCATCTCATTTAGAGCTCTGTAGAAAAAGTTATGGATAAAACATTGAGCAAAGGTCAGAGCTGTCCTGTTCCAGCGTGAATTTTCGAATTTACTGTAGCAGTTTCGTTTTTACTGTTTTAATTTCATTTTAATTTTTCCGCATCCACAAACAACATTTCAACCCCCCACTGTGTTTGATCTGAGACTCGAACCGCAAAATTGGTCCTTGAGAGACGACCTAGGAGTCAATTCCTAGCACTATACTGCATTCCTAATTTGCAATCAAATTTGTATGGGCCGCGACAGCCCATCAAAATTTTGGCGCCGTTGCCGGGGACCAACGGTTCAGTATTGAGTCTTTTGTCTGTGTTTTGTGTGTTGTGATAGTCTTTATGTTGTCTTGTGTTGTTTCTGTGTTTTGAATTTTTGTGCTATTGTTTCACGATTACTGGGTGTTGTGATTTAGTGCATGACTCGAGGAAATTCTGGAACCATACCATCCTTTGATCCTGAGATTGATAGGACTTTTCATAGGTTAGCTAGGCATTTTAGGAATTTGTCTTTAGAGTCTGAGTTTGAGTCTGTTCCATTAGATATTGTGCATCCCATTGCTGAGAACTCTGTGCATACTGCATCTACTGCATCTGTTGCATCTGCACTTGATTCTGATTCTGACTCTGTTATATTTCATACTGAGAACAATATGGCACAACCTCCACCTCGTGAGAGGACTTTTAGGGAAATGGCTGCACCTGATTTCGATATCGAAAGCTTGTGCATCCAATATCCTGATGAGGATGTTCCATTTGTTCT
>NC_028353.1:12665183-12698975 GCF_000741045.1 Vigna radiata var. radiata
GAAGGTGTTGCTAAAGATTGGCTGTACGCTCTGGCACCTAGATCCATTACTAGCTGGGATGATCTGAAGAGGTTGTTCTTGGAGAAATTTTTCCCAGCATCNCGGACCACAACTATCAGGAAAGACATCACTGGGATTAGGCNGCTTGGTGGAGAAAGCTTGTATGAGTATTGGGAGAGATTCAAGACACTGTGTGCAAGCTGTCCCCACCATCAGATACCTGAGCAACTCCTTATCCAGTATTTCTATGAGGGTTTGAACAACATGGATAGGGGTATGCTTGATGCTGCCAGTGGAGGAGCTCTTGGGGACACCACATTCTCGGACCATGAGAGGGGGAGCCGTCACTTCTGCAGGCTCTCTTTCTCTCTCGGGATTTTTCATGTTTTGGGAAAAACATTCTCTGCACATTTTTTTTGGGTTTTGCTGTTACTTTCTCGGAGAATAGGATTGAACTCACGGTTTTCATAGTTGAATGAAGAAGCCAAATTTTCCTTTCCTTTTATTTAGTTTTCTTGGTGCAATTGTTAACTTACTCTCTTAGTCTTCATTTACTGAGAGTTTAGCTGAAGAATAGTATGGTTGGCTTACGATTTTATTAAAATGGTTGGATAATAATAGATTGTCTTTTCCATTTTCATTCGGTGCAAAGCTGGCTGCAGTTCTTCTTGGTTCAGTGCTCACTTATTTGAGTTCTCTTTTCACTTTAAAAAATGAAGAGTTGAGTAAATGGGATTAAGGGAAAGTGGGCAGCAACAAGGGGGCGGTTTTAGATGAAAGTGGAGGAAGAAAAAATGGGGGTGCAGGAAGAAATAGCCTCCATGTGAAGAAGAAAACAGGCGGAGGCCCAGGAGAAGGCCCTGAATTTGTGGTTTGAATGATTTGAGTGGTAGAGTGCATGAAAAGAGCGGAAAGAGACGAAGATATTGACCAAATGATGTGAATGATTCCATTCGATGTTTGAAATGCTGAGACTCACTTTATGTGAGAACTTTGAATACTGAACAAAAGCACCGTCCAAGTTTGCTTCATTTTTAAATGTGTCAACCTTATCTCATACAAATAATAAATCACAACTGCTACATTTTTCGTTTAAACAAAAAAACATTACTGTTGGAGAAATCAGACTTCTCAAAATTTGAAGAAGAAGAAGATGATGATGTTGAAGATGACGAGTGAAGTCTGAATTGAAAATCAAAGGAATTGCCAACTGAAGAGATCGATCGGTGAATGGAAGCGATGGTGTGGGCGCAGGAGAAGAAGACCGACCCTCTTCTGTGGTCAATTCAGGTCAGCGCCGCCCTCAACTCCGCCGGCGTCTCCCTCCCTTCCGTCGACCTCGCACACCGTCTCGTCTCCTACATCTGCTTCGACAACCACATCCCGCTCGCTTGGAAGCTTCTCTAGAAGCCATGGCTGTCAGAATCCTTCCTCCCTTGCTCGCCCTCTCCCTCCTCTCCACCCGCATCCTCCCCCACCGCCACCTCCACCCCGCCTCCTACGCCCTCTACATCGACCTCCTCAACCGCCACGCCTTCTCCCTCTCCTCCAACATCCACTTCCCCAACTACCCCAAGGTCATGGCCTCCATCCACCACTCCCTTCGCTTCTCCCAGCTCTACTCCTCCCACGACCCCCACCCAGGCCTCGTTCTCGTCCACCTTCTCTTCACCCTCGTCTCGCGGTTGCTCGAAGCTTCCTTGGACGACGAGGGCCTTCTCCAACACAAGCCCGGATGGATCGCCAGATTTCCCGATTCCGATGTCGACAACATGCTCACCGACGCCTCCCCCAACCACACCAAAGACACCTTGCACCGCAAAAACACTGCCATGGCTATTGAGACCATCTCTCTCTTTCTTCACCACAAAGTCACTTCCAGAATCCTTTCCCTTGTTCAGCGAAACATGTAAATTACTCCTTTTCACTGCCGCCTTCGTACTTTCACGCTACACCAAAACTTGCTATATACACCTCGTTGGCTACTGTTGGACGGATTCGTTCTGTTCTCTAGTTAGAATCGAAGTTGAATTCCTTATGGTTATTCTCAAGCTCGTTTTGATTGGAGAACATTGACAAAAGTACCTTAAAAACTGCATTTATTTCTCTTTTCGCTGACTCGGATGTTTATTTGTAGGTCGGCGCATTGGGGACCTTTTGTTCACCAGCTTCAGCGGCTTGCCGCGAACTCGAGCATGTTGAGGAGCTTGAAGCAGGTCACTCCTGACTCGCTTTTGGCTTTGAATTTTAACTCCGTTCCTGGGATTAAAGGTTTGTCTTCTGAATGGAAATCGACACCTAAGCTTTGAATTTTAACTTCGTTCCTGGGATTAAGGGTTTGGACTGGGACAAAAACTTTGTGTGTGTGCGAGAGAGAGATAAACTGCTAGATGGACTTAGCTAGTGCATGATAAGATGTCACCTAAAGAACATGAGATATTGCAGCATATGTTATATCTTTTACTTTGTTGGTCGGTTTACATTCATCTGATTTACTGGTTTTTAACAAAATGCAATTAGTTACTGTAATTTTTATGCTATTGGCCTCTGTTCCCTTGTTTTAAGACTTACACTTTTCTCCCTTTTTTACGAGAGGGATCCAAGTGAGGGTCTAGTGCCTGATAGGTATTCAGAATCACTAGATAGATGAATAAATATATTACTCAGAAGAATATAATTAGAAACCACATCATAAGAACTTCAACATACAATTCTCCAGGTCATTCGAGAGGACCGATCTCTCCCTAATTTCCCTTTTACAACCCTTAAAAAACTGCCTAGCATCATCTGACATAAAGATAATATAAAAGATAATTACACACACAACTCCAGGAGGTCTCTATTTCTTCTCACATAAACCTGGCCACTAAACCTATCAATACCCCCTCCATAAAGTTTCACCTTGTCCTCAAGGTGAAAATCAGGAAACTCTTTGCTAATGGTAGCTGCTGATTCCCAACTATTTTCAAAAGAGGGGAGATGCTGCCATTGGATTAAAACGTCCAAGTCACCATCCTTAGTGAATCGGGTATCCAAAATAGCTTGGGGAGAAACATCAAGGATTAATTCCTCTGTTAGGATAGATGGGAGGGCCTGAATAGGAGTTGTTGGTGAGACTGCACGCTTGAGGAGAGACACATGGAAAACTGGATGGATTTTGGAGTGGGCAGGAAGTTCTAACTTGTAAGCAACTACCCCTATACGTTCCAGCACTTTGTAGGGGCCATAAAACCTTGGACTTAATTTTTCATTTGGTCGTCTTGCCAAGGACTTTAATCTATAAGGCTCCAATTTAAGATAAACCCAGTCTCCAATATGAAACTCCACATCTCTCCTATGCTTATTAGCTTGAACCCGATTCTGCTGTTGTGCTCTGCATAGATTTGCCCGTAACTCCTGCAAGAGTGCATCACGTTCCTGTTGGAGTTGATTAACACTTTGAACTTTAGATGGAATAGTATTGCCCTTGAAAATTAGTGGAGGGTCACGACCATAGAGAGCTTTGAAAGGGGTCATTTTTGTAGAGGCACTATAATTGGTATTAAACTAGAATTCAGCCCAGGGCAACCACTGTGGCCATTTTTTGGGTTGAGACCCTGTCATACACCTTAGATAAGTCTCCAAACAACAATTAACAATCTATGTTTGGCCGTCTGATTGGGGATGATAGGTTGTGCTAAACTTCAACTTGGTTCCAGCCTATCTAAATAATTCACGCCAAAAAGTGCTTAGAAAAAGCTTGTCACAATCAGAAACTATTGTGGAAGGGAACCCATGGAGTTTTACCACTTCTTTGATGAATAAATGAGCCACTTGAATTGCTGTAAAAGGATGAGCAAGTGCCAAAAAGTGAGCATATTTGGTGAGTCGATCCACCACAACCAAGATAGTATCCTTGCCCTGTACCTTGGGTAGACCCCAGTAAAATCCATAGAAATATCTGACCAGACCTGGGTAGGAATGGGTAGTAGTTGTAACAAACCTACAGGGGCCAAGGTCTCTGTTTTATTGCATTGGCATACTGCACACTGCATCACAAACTCCTTGATATCTCGCTTCATCCCTTCCTAGTACAGTACCCCCACTACCCTTTTAAAAGTCCTAAAGTACCCACTATGACCTCCTATAGGAGACTCATGCAGCTCCTTGATGATACTAGGAATGCGAGAAAAGTTCCTAGGTAACACCAATGTCCCATGGTAGAACAATCTTCCTTTCTTCAACTCATACCCCTCACAAGCTTTCGGATTAAGCAATAATTCTTGGATGAGAGAAACCAACTTAGGATCATGTTGGACTTCAGTTTCCCAAGTCTCCCATTCATCCGTTTGAAACAAAGACACCGCCATAAAATATTGTCTCCTGGACAAAGCATCAGCAACGTGATTCTCCTTGCTAGGGTGGAAACGTATTTCAAAATCATAGCCAATTAGCTTGGAAGCCCATTTAAATTGTTGTTCTGTGAGTAAGCGCTGGTCAGTGAGAAATTTCAGGCTCTTTTGATCTGTAACGATAACAAAATGATTGCCCATGAGATAGTGTTTCCATTTCTGAACTGCTTGGACTATAGTCATCAACTCCCGCCCGCTCATACACTGATTTTTGTTGACTCTTGCCAGACAAGGCCTGGCTCCAAAAGCCAAAGGCCGACCCTCCTGCAATAAAACAACCCCCAATCCTTTGCTAGAAGCATCTGTTTCCAAGGTGAAAGATTTGGAAAAATCTGGAACAACCAATATTGGCAATTTAGAAACAACACCCTTTAATGCATCAATTGCCCGTTGGGCCTCATGTGTCCAGCAAAATCCCTTCTTAGTTAATAACTGGGTGAGAGGTTTGGCAATTTGACCAAACCCTTTCACAAATCTTCTATAATATCCAGTTAACCCCAAAAATCCCCTCAAAGCCTTNGCATTTTTTGGAACTGGCCAATTGGTCATAGCTTCCACTTTAGTTGGATCTGCAGCCACACCATCCTTGGAAACAATGTGACCCAAATACTCCAGTTGGAGTTGGCCAAATATACACTTCTTATGATTAAGTTTTAAATGATGATACTGCAATAACTTCAAAACCTCCTCTAAATGAGTTACGTGAGTAGCCATAGTAGGGCTGTAAACTAGTATGTCATAAAAAAAACAAGGACAAACTTCCTTAAAAATGGTTTAAGAATATGATTCATTAAAGCCTGAAAAGTGGCTGGAGCATTAGTCAAGCCAAATGGCATAACCAAAAACTCATAATGGCTTTCATGGGTTCGAAAAGCAGTCTTTTCAATGTCCTCCTCTTTCATGAGAATTTGATGATAACCAGATTTTAAATCCAATTTTGAAAATGTGGTTGCACCAGCCAACTCATCCAACAATTCCTCTATGACAGGAATAGGAAATTTGTTGGGAATAGTGATCTTATTGAAAGCCCGATAGTCTACACAAAACCGCCACCCTCCATCTTTCTTCTTGACCAATATGATTGGGCTTAAATAAGGACTGATGCTTGGTTTGATGATTCCCACCTGCAACATTTCTTTGACTAAGCGTTCAATCTCATTTTTTTGATGATGAGAGTATTTGTAGGGCCTAAGATTAGGAATAGATGCTCCCTCATGAAGATGTATTGCATGATCATAAGGGCAACTGGGAGGAAGGCCCATTGGATCTTGAAAAAGGTCATTATGGGACTCCAAAATGGGTAGAAGTTGTACACGAACAGTATTGCCATTCTCTTCCTTCTCTTGGTCCCATTTAATCACATAACATGAGCCATTGTTCTTAAAATCACGCACCAACTTTTTCAGAGAAGATTCTGATTTGGAAAGAGTGGGATCACCCACAAGGATGTGCTCCTCATTCCCCTTACCAATTGTTAATCTTAAATTGCCAAAATCAACCCTTACCTCGCCTAGTGAAGCTAACTATTCCAATCCCAAGATAACATCTGCACCCCCCAATGTGAAAACAAAAAATTCTTGTTGAATTGTCATGCCCTGTACTTCTAGAATAAAACCATGACACTTCCCCTGACAATGCACCTTATGTCCATCACCCACCTCTATTACATATGGAAGAGTGGGTTCTTGATGTAAGCCACATCTAGCAATCAGATCTGGAGAAACAAAATTGAGGCTCCACAGTCCAACAAAACCACTACTTTTTCATGCCCAATTGTCCCCAAAGTTTCCAGGACTTCCTGGTTGTAAGTCCCGCCATGGTGCATTGAGATAGTTGTAAAATCTGACCTATCTCTTTTGTCCCTTCCTCTTGAGAATCAATTGGAGGTTGAAGGGTATCTAGTCCAGACAGGTCCTCCTTAGACATTAGCAACATGTGCAATTGTTTATTTCTACAAATATGATTAGGATCAAACTTCTCATCACACCGGAAACATAAGCCCTTCTTAACCTTATCATGTATTTCCTCTTGAGACAATTTTCGAAAAGGTGCTCGATTTGATTGATTTACACTACGAAACGTTACTGCAAAAGCAATTTTGTCCCCCGTCCACTGCTGGAATATTAAAGCCCAGTGAATTGCCCTCGTCCTTTGAATAACTGCGAGTCAGTGAAATAGGTTTGGAGACATTGTTATTGCGTACAACATGGAAAAGGCCACCATTTGAGATGATTCAAACCTTTTCCTCCACCATTTGAGCCTTCATTGTTAATTCTGGAAGAGTGCTAGGTTCATACAACTTAACTTCAGCCTTGATTTCCTCTTTTAACCCATTCAGAAAAATGCCAACTAAATAATCTTGAGGAATCCCCTTCAAAAACCCAACATATTGTTCAAATTGCTCTATATACTCCTCCACCAACCCCGATTGACGCAAGGCAATCATAATTTCAAAAGGATTCTGAAGCATCTTAGGTTGAAAACGACGGACAACTGCCACCTTGAATGCTTCCCACGTAGGATTAGGATTGCAAGTTTCCCACCACCAATACCAATTTAAGGCCCTTCCTTCCAAAGCAACTATGACCGCCTGCATGCGTTCCTCCTCACTGACTTCCTTAAATCGAAAATAACGTTCAAGACGATTAGTCCAACCATACGCTTCCTCCCCTACAAAAACTGGAATGTCCAGTTTTCTCCATTTGGAGGAAGACAAATGTTGACTTGACTCTTCTTCCCAACGTGACCCTTTACCAACATTCATCACTGAAGCAGTTTCACCCTTTGTAGCACTAAGACAACGTTTCAACCACGGCTGTTAAACCTCTAATCATGTCCTCCAAACGCTGGAAGCGCTCATGAGACTGATTTTCCTGTCTGTCCCTATCTTGGATTAAGTCCTGCAGCATTTTGTCCACAACATCTAATCTAGATTCCATTCTTGTATTCACCATACTCCCCACACGCCCTCACAGTACCAAGAAAGAGGCTCTGGATACCAATTTGATAGGTATACAGAATCACTAGATAGATGAATAAATATATTACTCAAAAGAATATAATTAGAAACCACAACTGTTATATGCAAGTGATAAAAATATAAGAACTTCAACATACGATTCTCCAGGTCATTCGAGAGGACCGGTCTCTCCCTAATTTCCCTTTTACAATCCTTAAAAAACTGCCTAGCATCATCTAACATAAAGATAATATAAAAGATAATTACACACACAACTGCAGGAGGTTATAACTACCTACTAGGAAGTTATAACTATCTACCTCCTCTATTTCTTCTCACATAAACCTGGCCACTAAACCTATCAGTGCCTCGCCTTGATACCTGCTTCTGTATGTTATTGTGCATTACAACCCTTGTAGTTACTAACCTTATTGAAGAAGAGGAAGGGGAACTCATTGAAGAAGCTGAACGTAGCCCTACAAATCAAAGGATGGATAAGCAGGCTTTGGGAGAGCGTCGTGGGGAATTGGTTATCAGCTTACAACTATTGGGTGATTATGAAGATTTACTCACTCCGCCACAATCTGTTATTTGGGGAGCCAATCAGGCTGCTGCCAAGGCTACATTGTTCGTATCAGGACATAGTGGATACTTGGAATATACGAATGTCAAACTATAGTGCTGTTTGGTTTGGTCATAGAAAGAACTCACAGCTGGAGTACCTAACTTAAAATAAAAGCAGACAATTTAAGAACAATTAAAGCACTTTTGTTCACTTGTATCTTTTGTAATGTTATAACTAACATGTAGGAAATTTCGTGATTAAGAAAATGACAATGTAGGAATACTAATGAATGCAAACAGGCAATATGGATCTACTTTCGTTTATCCTGTTAATTGTTCCTTAATAAATTTCAGGGCTATTCAACTTAACCTTCGCTCAATCTCTATCATGCTCCTGATATTTTTGTTGTGAATATCAAGTTTTCTCGTTTCTTCTGATTATTTTTCTCTCATATGTGTGCTCTCATAAGGGTATCTTGTGTTTGTCTTGGGCCCCCTTATTGTACCTCTTTGGTTTGAGAGTGATAACTCATTGTTTAGTTGAAACCCAATGATAAGGTGATTCACAGTCCACATACAATGATAAGGTAATTCATATTATAGTAATTACTGTGATATTATACAATAAATAAAAAATGATATTGTGAAAAGCTAAAATCTAAGAGTCATAAATGAGATATTGAGCATAATATTTCATTCTATCTAACTTGCAATTCCAAGTATTCTAAAACATCATTACACTCCAACCAAGATAATCAATCATTACTTATTCAAGCCATTCAAATAAAATTTTAATTAACCAGTTACGATTAATTCTACACCAATGCAACCAATCAAACAATTTTTTGGACCAAGTCCAGTGACCACGAGAGAGTCACTCATCATACCAAACATTTTGAACCCATTTTTTTTTTCTATCGGACAGAAAAAAGTTTGACGTCTACTATTTTATAGAATCAGGACCAATCTTACTACTAAACTTGCCTTCAGAGTTTGCATTTCAAGAAATAACTGCCTAACCATATAATATTTCATGCAGCGTAGGTTCACGTCACCAATTCAAGTTCAACTAATTTATCATGTGATTACCACAATTTGACCTCAACAGTAGAGAGAAGGAAATATATAACCAATCAACATATAAATATATGTTAGTACAAACTAATGAAGTAAAACAAGGAAAGGAAAGGCAAAACAGAACCAATAGTCTCAATTTTCCAGGCGTAAGTGAGGGTATAGGAAATTTTGTTGCTTGTACATTAGGAAAAAAAAAATTGTGGCGTTAGTGAGAGAGGAAGGTGTGTTCTTAGGATTCCGAAGTCTTCTCTTTACGTGTCAACCATTATTCTCTTGCCGCTGTCACTGACCCGTCCTACGATAGTGACGACGGGGCAAGTTTGTGCCTATCATTGTATTCTGAAGTGTTCAAGGCCTGATTGGCAAAACTCAATTCCTTGGCCGCATTCCGGTATTCCTCGACTTCAAGTAGATATGACCCTCCAATGCATGGTAAATCCCCCTAGAGATGTATAAAGATCTCAAACCTTGTACACGGAATCTTAAGTGGTTGATTAAATTCTCCTACCCCGCTATATAATTCTCAACCTTCATTTCGATCGAAGACAAAGGAAAGGGAGTGGGGCGACAAAGGCAAGGATGACGGGGGCAGGGTCGATGGAGGTTGTTGGCTGGCTTGCTTTCCCGCCGTTCAGAAAAAGATCTTGATAGACATTGAGGTTACCCAAGTCGAAGAAGGTAAGTGACATTTCCAAAAAAGGAGTTCCAAAATCCTTCCTAAAAGTGATGAGAATTGATAAGAAATGTCATTTATTTATAGCCGAGGGAGTAAGAGTGAGCAACTGTAGCGATGATAATGGTTCAAATGGAAGGTTGTTATTGTCGTTAGCCTGATAACCTATTCGTTCGATGAACGGATCAAAGCGAAGGGGCTTTGATAATTGATAACAATCGTGTATGGATACTATATTTTAATTTCTGTAACCGCGTTTCTATAAGAATGTTTTTTTTCAAGTTCATTTTAATAAAGATTTTAAAAAAAGTTAATCTTTTCTTTTTAATTTTCTATACTAAAATTTCTTATAGAAAAGATTATTTAAAGACACTTTAAGTTTGTATTTGGGTTGAATTCTTGCTTTGAAGAGTGTGGGTGTACTTGGAATCAAAGGGCATAGGAAAGTGGTTTATGTGTTGTACAAATTTTCACAATATTATTCTTTGGTTGTCTTCAAAGAACGATCGTGGTTTTTTTTCAGATTTGGAGTTTTCACATTATATGTTTATGTATCGTTGTGTTGATCTTATTTCTCTATTCATAAGATAATTCTTTGGAGTAAAAACATTAATGTTCTTCATTGGCAATGCCTTTTTTCCGAATAAGTGGTATCAAAACTTATGGTTCGGTATGATTTTTCTTAGTATGATCCGTGGTTGCAGCTTAGATTAATCTTCCACATTGAAAAATATTAATTCCTTGTTGTTAGAGAATCATTTTTGTTTGTTGAAGTTGCAATGAGAAATTTGATGGAAGGATCATTATCAGTGGAATGGTGCAATCTTCTTAGTGATGTTGTGCGTTGGACCTTGGGTGAAACGTGATCTCCGACGAGGTGCAACAAAGTTGTGGTGGCGATGCGCAAAGATGTGCACTCGTGGTGACTATGTTGTTCTCATGCACGGTGGCCTGCGGTGAGGCACAATGAAGATTTATTATGTCTTGTGAATGTTGGCGAGGTCCAATGGAGGTCCGTCCTACGAAGCTCTGTTGGAGGTCTGACGATTGTTGTGTAGTGAAGATGAAGGTTGTGTATTTGCGGGTCTGCTCGAGGAAGAAAGAGATGACATGGAAGCTCCTAGTCAAATATGAGATTGAAGGATTGTGACATGTGACATTTCTTAGTTAGATTTGAAAGTTGAGGATTGTAAAACATGACAACTCTTGGTTTGGCAGATTATTAATGCTAGGATGGGTATTTTCTAGAGGTAATTTTATATAGGCATTGGCTAATATTAATGCAAGGTGTGTGAGAATTATACTTGGGCATTGTTAACTTTGATGCAGGGAGTGTGGTTTTTATGCATGAGCATTGACTAATATTGATGTAGGGTGTATGGTAATTATACACGGACATTGGTTAGCTTTGATACTGGGTGTGTGAACATTCTTAGGATGGTCTAATTCTAAGTATACTCCTTATGATAGAGTATGATTGTTGGTATAGGTAATGAAGATATGTTTATTTTGATCAAGGTGGAGATTTTTAAGCTCATGAAAATAGTACATCTTGGAAAGTCCCACATCACCTACGATAAGAAAGGGAGTGGGTTATAATAGCTATATAATGGACCATAAGTCCATTGTGTTTTTTGCCCTCAGTCAAAGACACTTTAAGCTTATATTTGACTTTTCTTATACTTTTGTATTGGGGTTAAAGAAAATGAGAAAATAGTCTTTGTGTTATACAAATTTTCACATAGTGTTATTTTTTGGATCTAAAGTTCCCATATTATATATTTATGTATCCTTATGTTGATCTTATTTATCTTGAGAGTCATTGTTCAACTATGTAACAAAAATCTATTAGTTCAACAAAAGTTCCTATAAGAGGGAAACTTCATGTTGCAATCTTTGTTTAAGGGTGAATTCTGTCCTCACTTGTTAACATTTCAATTGCACTACATTATTTATTGTGTATGGTTATTTCTTATTTTTCACTTCTTTACTTTTTAACTATTTTGTTGTGGATTATCTATTATTGTTTTGTTATTTGTATGGTTGATGCATCAACCATCAATTTGTTTGAACTATTTCACAACAAACACCAATTTTTTTAACCCTACAAAATCTTTTTCTACCACTTGACCACCAAAGACATCTTAATAGTTGTAGTAAGCAACAAACACATCCAAAAAAGTTGAAAAAGAATAAAATTGTTTGGACAAATTAAAGAACAAAATGAAAAGAAATATACCAATCTTGTTCACTTAATAATTCATTTTCAAATATTTTATCTTATAAAACAATCACTAAAATTAATCAATTAAAATATGTTCTTTGTTTATTGGTTTAATAGCCTATTTTGTCCACAATTTTGTTGAATAATGTCAATTCAGTTTTTCATTTTAAAAATGTGTAAAATTGATCATCATTTAGTAAATTTTGTATCAACATCGTTCCTTCCATTAAATACGAAAAAATGACATTAACTTTTTCTTTCTCATTCTTCAGTTCCTCTTGATTCCTCTTAACACAACAACTTTTTCTATTTGTTAAACACATTTTAAATTTAAAAATCAAATTTCTCTCTTATCAATCGTAGTTATTTAATCGTATAGAGTTTTTTTAGAATAATATCATATCTTTTTTAATTTTATATTGAACTTAATTTGAATTTTTAAAAATATTTAATTAAGTTTTAAGTATCACAGATTTAAAATGTTTTTAATTTAGTTTTTAATTTTATTAAATGTTTAACTTCAATTCTCGAGCAAGAAAAATTGTCTAATTTCGAGGTAAGGATCCCTGAAGATATCAATGAGAATGAGGTAAGTATTACAGAGGATTTACCCATTGCATTGAGAAAGGGAAGAAGATCATGTGCTAAATATCCTATTTCTCAGTATGTTTGCACTAACAATCTCTCTGATAAGCACAGAAGTTTTATTGCTGCCATTGATGCCACAGAAATTCCTACCTCAATCCAAGAGGCCATGAAACTTGAACATTGGAATCAAGCCATGAGAGAAGAGATGAATGCATTAGAAAGAAATTCAACTTGGGAAATTGTTGATAAGCCAAGAGACAAGAAGACAGTGGGGTGTAGATGGATATTCACCGTGAAACATAAGGCAGATGGGACAATAGAAAGATATAAAGCTAGATTGGTGGCAAAAGGATATACCCAAACATATGGGATTGACTATGAGGAGACATTTGCCCCAGTGGAAAAGATGAATACAGTTCGAGTTATTCTCGCTTTGGCTGCCCATTTTGGATGGGACTTACACCAATTGGATGTGAAGAATGCCTTTCTTCATGGAAATCTAGATGAGGAAGTGTACATGGAGATTCCCCCAGGTTTTGAAGTGAAAAATGAAAGAAACAAGGTATGCCTCCTGAAGAAAGCATTGTATGGTCTTAAGCAATCCCCTAGAGCATGGTTTGGAAGATTTACAAAAGCAATGGTTTCCTTGGGATACAGACAAAGCCAAGGAGATCATACTCTATTCATAAAGCACTCTTCTACAGGTAAACTCACTCTATTACTTGTTTATGTGGATGATATGATTATTGCAGGAGATTATGAAACAGAAAAATTGGCATTAAAAGATAAATTGGCAACTCAATTTGAAATGAAAGACCTAGGAAAACTCAAATATTTTCTTGGAATAGAGGTTGCCTACTCCAAGAAAGGAATTTTCATCTCCCAAAGGAAATATGTACTTGATCTCCTCAAAGAAACAGGAAAGTTGGGATGTAGAACTTCAACAATTCCTATAGAACAGAATCACAAAATGGGATGAAGAAAGTGCTTTTGTAGAGAAGGCCCAATATCAGAGACGGGTAGGAAAATTAATTTATCTATCACACACAAGACCAGACATTGCTTATGCAGTTAGTGTTGTGAGCCAATTTATGCATGATCCAAGAGAGAGACACATGCAAGCAGACAAAATTCTTCAATACTTGAAGTCAAGTCCAGGAAAGGGGCTATTATTCAAAAGGGAAGACACATTGACTATGAAGATATATACTGATGCTGACTATGCAGGTTCTATTACTGACAGAAAATCTACTTCTGGGTATTGTGTGTTTCTTGGAGATAGTCTAGTAACATGGAGAAGCAAAAAGCAAGATAGAGTTTCTCGTTCTAGTGCAGAAGCTGAATTTCGAGCTCTTGCTCAAGGAATGTGTGAAGGTCTCTGGATGAAAATCATTTTGGATGATCTTAAAGTCAAAGTGGAGAACCCGATACAACTACACTGTGACAATAAGTCTGCCATGAGCATAGCCCATAATCTAGTATAGCATGATAGAACCAAGCACATTGAGATTGACAGACGTTTCATCAAAGATAATCTTGACAGAGGCTTTGTGATTACAACTCATGTTCCTACAGAACTTCAAATAGCAGATATTTTTACAAAAGGGCTTCCTCTGGGTAGATTTCAAGATCTTGTAGACAAGTTGGGATTCATTTACCAACTTGAGGGGGAGTGTTGTAATTAGAGAAGATTTATTTAGAATCTTCCTAATTAGAGAAAGTAGATATACAATCTTTTATTTTATTTTGATTCCTAGTTTCTCTATTTCCCTTTTTAAGAGAATTAGATTGTTACAAATAGAGGATACGAGAATGTAATTTAAATCAATTCTAAATAATAAATTTCAATATTATTTTCTACTATCCCAATGAGCCACAAGCAAATCAAATATTGAAATATGGGTTGATGGGGTATTTCTTCACAGGTCTACCACACAATATACAAAATTAGGTTCGACCGCATCAACCGAGGAACTTAATTAGAGCTATGGAAATAGCCTATGATGTGGAGGAGGCTATGAAGGACAACATAACAGTGGTCCTTCATTTCAAGAATCCAATTCAAGTTTCTATTATCAAGGTAAAAAAGGAATTGTATCTTGAACACAGTCAACAAAGCAAACCTAGTGAACATTTGTCCAATGGGAGTGGAAATCTTTCTCTGGGTTAATAGTGGCGAAACCATCTACAGGACATACAAGACTAGGAGCTGTTTTGGAGCTGTTTTGAGGGTTTTGCTACTGCTTTTTTCTCGCGTCTGACCACTACTGAAGCTTTGAGACGCATTGAATGCTCTTGACTTTAGCATTGAATACATGTGGCTTCTTTGGAAGCACCTCTAAAACACAAAAAAGCTTCACAGGCTTAGGCAAGTAGCTTATCTCCACCTTTTGAGCAAAGTGCAAGGCTTGATACAACTGACTGACTCTCTAGGATTGACATCTCACCTTTCTTAGAAAAGTTGATTGTATGGAGCAACTTTCAACACATTCTTCAAAGGATTTTGATGTTAACAAAATGTTGCGAGCTCCTGTTGAAAGAATGAAGAAATGAACATTTCGTGCAAGTATAAAATAAGCATTTTATAAGTTTGATGTGTACCATGAAATTCTCAATATTTGTGTCTGTTAGATGAAGTATATTCGATTGTGTTTGTCCAAGTAAAAGCTTATTAGACGAAGAGCATATGCAAATGCTTAGGTCTATTTGCCGAAGCATACAACAAAGAGCGCTTGCATATATTTAGTCACACAACTTGCGTCTGTTAGGAAAATTTGAACATCTGTGTTGGACATTATGTGATACTTATATATTTTAATACTTTGCGTTTAATCACAATGAAAATCATATAAAGGATTTGTTGAACTTTGTTCTAACAACCTCCTATTGAAGTTATATTATAATGGCTCAATCCCAAGACTAGTAGAGTAGAGCCTTGAGATGCTTTTTGGGATTAACAAGTTATTATCAACACTTTACATGAAATTAGTAGGCTAAAGACAGTCTAAGTGCCTTTAAGGCAACTGCAAAAGGTTGTTACTATTGCTCCTATATCTAAACTGTTTTGGCAGGATATTTCGTCTATTGATGAGGAAGTTAATCTTGATCCTGTTTTGCCAAAACTCAAGGAGGATTTAACCAAGGATCCTCCTCCTTTTGAGGTGTAATACCAGTTTCCAAAGTGCCCACTAGTTGCATTCCTTTTGAGGTGGAAGCTATGGCACAGGACCTTATGAACAGAGATGAGGCTTGGCTTAAATGACAATTCATGCTAATCTTCTTTGCAAACTTTCCGAGATCAAATTAGGTGATTGGGTGTATCTAAAAGTTCAACCACAGAGACAGAGTTCTATGTTTAATAAGTTTCATCCCAGACTTTCAACACGTTATTATGGACCTGACCATATTCAGTGCAAGTTTCTCTACCTCTAGCATTGTAAGGAACTACAAAAGTGTTCATCCGGGCTTATATTCAAGGGAGACGCACGATCACTAAAGATGTTGCACCAGTACAATAGGTGTTAGTGCAATGGAAGGTAAAAACAGGAAAAACATCTCAGGAATCCACATGGAAAGATTTGTCTACTATTCAAATTGATTGACAACAAGCAAATATAGCATGTTGACAATAGGACAGAATTGCAGGTTTATTATAGGAGGAGGTTTTAGAACAATAACTAAGAATACAGTTGTAAGGTAGTTTTTACAGCTTAGTGTTTACTAGAAGTTAGGACGTCTTTTTATAGGAAGTTTAGGGGGAAAGGGGGGTAGTTTTTGCGGACAATTGACTTTTGTAACTGGATTAATCCTTTTGTATCTCTTGTTGTATCAATTGATGAAATTAGATAAGTTTAGGTTTTCTTTTCTTTGTTTTATCTGAAAATAGTATTGATTCCTAAAAGAGGCAATGATCAAATGTTGTACCGTGTGTAATACTTTCCGCATGTTTTCATCACGAAAGCATGCTTTTACTTCTGAACAAACTACAATTAATCTTCAGTGACCCTTTTGTTGTATGCTATGTGCAAGGTAGGATGTAAATATTTGTTGCATAATGTGCTACAGGGCATTTCACTCTTAATCATAGAATTATTTATGCTGCAAATGTGTATGTTTAACTTGAGTTCAATTTATCACCTGCAGCAATCCAAAAAGGGTGGTGTTGAGTTATATATAAATATTCTTCAAGACTTTATAAACCATTATGTGTTTGTGGGATTTATGTAGAAAGACATCTGTTACCCAAGAAAAGTTGTAATAGTCTCAAAATGTGTTTGGTGAGGATGGATGGTGAATAACAAATTGTCTAGAGACTAAGTCAAGAAAACGAAAAGGAACTTCTTCAGATGATAAAAGGGTCTTCATGTTTACATTGCAAAATCTAAACGACTTTCGAAATAAAAGTTTTAGAACGCATAAAATATAGAATATATTTTCTGGAATAGATTTCCAAAACAAACTTTCCAGAACACATATCACCTTCATATTTATAACTTAATTTTAATCTGACTTTAAACTATTTTTGAAACATAAGGTTTAGTTTACAGAACTGGTTTTAAAATCAGTTTTAGAATTCTAAAAAAATTGTAAAGTCAGCTGCCAGCGAAATCCAATTTTGTTCACAGAGCAGTTTAAAAACTGATATGAAATTAGTTGGTCAAAAGACAAACTAAAAAGTTTTAAAAAGAATGAAAGTTTCAAAATCTAATCCACATATTTTGTTTGATTTTATACAAAACCAAAACCAAGTACACCTCCAATAATAAGTCCCACTTGGAAGCTCATTCAAGGAAGATTATGTAACAAAACGAAAAGCCTACTGCCATTGTAGTTCCTCTTCAGCATAATATATTAGCAGCATTCCATCCCCATACTTGCCACCAAGTTTTTGTTTCAATGACAGTACCTTGTTCCAAAGATGCCTTCAGGCCAAGTGTTATACAAAATGGATTGAGAATATATTATGCATGTCATCAGGCAATAACAAAATTACAATTGACCAAAAAGGAAAAGAATTACTTTTCACATTTTGCTTCCTCTGCTGGCTACCTACGCTGTTTTCCCTTCAAGGCCCAATTTTGATGTTAGCCAAGCACAAACCTCATCCATCTCTTCAGGAATTGTGTAGTGTCCGAGCCTTTTTAATATGTAGAACCAAAAGAAATTAGCATGGGATAAAGAAGATTCTTATAAAAAAATTAGGACGAAATTTATCACAGGGATTTTCATTTATTACCCATTATAAGCTTTAAAAGTTACATCCCCAAATCCAGTTGAATTTAAGCACTCCGATGACTTCTCACCAAACTTATAGGGAACAACATCATCACCTGAGAATATAAATACAAATGTTATTCATTCCACAATTCAAAGTTTAATTACCTAGCAATAGCATTTATGTTGGCCAAAACGAGCTTAATTTCGAACTATAAAATGATTGTATGGATTTTACCGTACTAAATACATAGGAAATTTTATTCAACTTTGAGTAACAGTCTTAAACATTAACCAATGGTAATTATTAACGGAACATATAAATAATAAGGGGTGTCTGCCTGGATATACATTAAATAAAGAAATGTTTTTGCAGCATTTTGCAAAAGCATGAATTTTGAAATCAAAGAAAATAGCAAATCACCTACTTAGGTGACCCACTTCTCGACCAACTTACTTTGTGATTAGAACAGCTTGTCATGAAAATTATTTAGACCAAATTCTATTTTATGAAAATCTAAGTAAAACCTAACAGAACTTGCATCATTTTTATCACAACGCTGGTGCTATGTGTACATGCAGGTGATTTGCTATTTCATAGTTTAACACGATATCTAGTGCCCCTTGGCACAATGGACCCACAGTTTCTGGAGGAGGGTTTTCTTTTTTGCACCCTTTTGTGTTCCAATGACCTCTATTCACTCCAACCACCACAAGGCCAAGATCACCCAACACCAATCTACAGAACCATCCAACATGCTGGCCAAAAGCAGTGACTTAAACCCGGAGATTTTAGAAGAAATAGGGATGTTGATGTGCTAAGTCAGTAGACATACCAATGGATCCAAACATAAAACTTGTACCTCACCGAATTAGTTTATTTAAACCCAAGGAGATACAGACAGTTATTCGGTAACCTAAATTATCTCACATCACTCGTCCAGACATTGAGTTAATCATTTTTTTTAACTTTTCTTCTCAAGAGGATTGGGATGCAATCATATGGCTTCTAGCATATGTTAAGAATACTCTTGGCAAAGACCTTATTTAAGAAGGCAAGGGGAGTACTCAAATCGTTGTGTACTCTAATGCTGGTTGGGTATTCCCACCCAGTGTTGGCCATTCCGCTTCAGGATATTGTGTTCTTGTTGGGAGTAATTTAATATCTTGGAAAAATAATAAACAAAATGTCATCAAATACAAAATCTGAATTCAAGGTAATGGCTTCAGACACCTGCAAGCTCACATGGCTAAAACAAATTCTCAAATAACTTAAATTTGAAGAAAATTCTGAAATGCATATTATATGTGACAATCAAGCAGCATTATGCATTGCTTAAAATCATGAATTTTATGAAAAACCAAAGAAAAGTTGGAATTTGGGGATAGCAGCATTAAATTTCTCAACTTTAGTGAACAGTTGGTAGACATATTCTAAGTCTCTAAGACCAAAGATCAATCACATCTCTAGAATGATGAGCAAATAAGACTTATATACTCTAGCTTGAGGAAGAGTGTTACAATTCAAGGAATGAGGATCACATCTTTATAATTATAGATATCAAGATCATATCTTTGTAATTAGAAACATCAAGATCATGTGTGTGTTATTGTTATTATCATTACGGAAGTTTAATCTAGTATCATATATTTATTATTAGAGAATATCAATTTTTCTTTATTTATTGTATTGATTTCATTCAAATTATTCTTGTTGTCACATAAATACACGATTTCAAACTTAATGCTTCACTTTTTTCTTATAGTTTAACAATTTCCATTATATTAGATTTTTAATCGAGCCTCCACTTGTAATTTATCTTTCCACTTAATGGAGATCTACATAGACTATATAAGTGCAAATTTCATCTTGTAAATAAGTTTTATGAAACTAAGATATGGTTAAAGTCCACTTTCTACAATGACATTGGTGTCGATTCGAACCACGGTTGTTGGATCTATCATGTTGTTGGGTCTATCTTGCTATTGCTATTAAATCACCTATAAATATTTAATCTCACATTTAAAATGTCTCATCCTCACAGCAAGGAAGTGTGTTGAAGATTCTAGTTTTCGACTAGAGATATAACCAAATTATAATATAGGTACAAACCTCATCATGTATCTGCTTTTGTAGTGTTTAGTCAAAATTAAAATCTACTTTATAAGACCACTTGTTTCATAAAAAGAGTATATTTTTTTTATTTTTGATAGATTTACCTTTTCCATGACACAGTAAAACAGGAAAGGATTGAGCACGCCTTCTAGCTTCATCTATCCCTTGTAACCTGTTGCTCAAGGTCCTATGCGAAGAATAGAAATATAGCAATTTCATTAAGTAATATAGAAAGCAGAGGGAAGGGGGGTTGAATCGAAGTAACATAAGAAGTTAAAATATTGTCTGAAGACCAGACTTTGAGCATGGAAGCCAGCCACTTAAACCAACAGCTGCACTTAGGTTGGCAGGATAAGCAGTCCCATTTCCATATTTCCCAGCAGTAAAGCAGGACGCGGAGTACAGGGCAGTAGCAGCTCCCATGCTGAACCCTCCCACACCAAGCTTAACTGTCATACAATATCAGACTACAAATTATTATAACTCAATAATTCGTGTCCTGTGATTGAAAAGAACTATACAACCAAGAAACGTAAAAACAGTAAAAGTTATGCATAATTAATTCAAAATTCCCTTCATTTAACAGCATCTGAAATTGAGGATTTACACCATTGACGTTGGCAACTCCAGGAACATTTTAGAAATTTAACAATATAGACCAAAATTATCACATAATAACAAGCAAATTTTACCAATGCTCACTGATAAACCATGAATGGTTATGAATAAAAAAGGTAAGAGAATTATCAGCTTCTCTGTTTTCTTTTTGGAGGTATCCTTGACCTCAAATCTGAGGAATTTACTATACTCATATCAGAGGCTGGCAATATTGGCTCTTTGACCCATTCATATTTCTTCCAAATAGATAGCTAATTGGGATATGTGGCTAACAACCACGTATATGCATAATTAAATGGTAAGTAGAACACCTGGTAGATCTCAAAATAAGTTATGCGGATCAAATTTGCATATTTTTTTCCTTCACATTCAAAAACTGATGTTTACTGACATGAGATCTCAAAGGCATGCAACTTTACAATATCAATATGGTGTCGGTATAAGGTTCACAAGCTTACATTTAGTAAATGGTTTTCAAATGTTCAATAGAAAGCAGGCAAAAAATCAATCATTTAACCAAATAAGCTAACCAAATATGAACTTATTGTACTAAAGTATGCAAAATGTTCTTAAGCTTTTATTTACTGTAATATACTTGTGTCTATTTCTTTATTCTTTTCTACCTTTTGGTATGCAAGTTTATGCAAGATATCTTTGACAAATCAAAGACAATTTATTTTCTTCTTAAGTAATAAAAAGACATTCATAAAAAGAAATGTGCAAAAGTTCAATTGTTAAGTTCTAACTTTTATAATAATCTAGCATGAAAATAAGCTTTATGTCAGCGAACATGGCATAACCATACTCAAACTAAAGGAAGCTACATGGAACATAAATTAGATAAAAATGTTGACAGAGAAACCCAGTTTCTGCAGGCTCCGTAGACAACAAATTTGCAACATGCGCAGCTGAAGCATCCAATCCTTCAAGATCATCGGGAGCATCTTCTGAAATCTCTCCAACATCAAACCCTAAGAGATACGAAATTTATAGATAAGAAACTTATCAAGACCAATTTAAGGTTATTACAAGATTTAAAACCCAAAGTGCTCTCTGCCCTCAAATGCACTTCTATGCTCCATGTGACAACTTCAATATTGCAGCACATAAGTCTGCTTATAATACATTAACTATAGAGGTTGATTGTCCTTCTAAGGACCTAAAAAATATAAAACTTACATGCAGTAGATGGAAAGCCACCAAAAATAGATATTGGCCGAGTAGGAGCAGTTGGACATATCCATTTAATCTGCATCATACATTTAAACAATGATCTTTTAAATTGCTATTAAGATGATCATACATATCCCAAGAATATAAAACAAGGCATAAGCAAAATGCGTTCCCCTATTGACAGTTAAAAGTTCTGTGTACTTACATTTGTAATAGGAAGGGTCTCTAGAAGCTGGGACCAACTGCATACGGAAAGCACAAAATGAGTTTTGTTCTCCAAGTCAAAACTCGTTATTGAAATTAAAACAATGCTAAAACATCAAAGTAAGTCGACATTATAACAGTTAACCCTATTCTTTCCCTTTTTCAGTAGCATGTGCCACTCTTATGAATCCCCATTCTATGATAGGGCCCAGAATTTAGAAAATGAGAACCAAAAGATACGAGCACCGAGTGTTGAATCACTATTTGACTCCTAAGAACCAAGATAACACTTCAAAGAAAGGTCTCAATTTTATATATCAAAAGGTTGTTTTACACGAGTAGAAACATTTCTATTTATGGGAGAAGTCACCCTCACATGCATATGCTAATATAAGTGAAATGAAAACCAAAGTCGTAATCTAGACGGTTTTATCTAGTATTGGTCCTGAGATGAAGAGGGAAATTTGAATGTTAAAATTCAAATTCCAACCTTAATTCCCACCTCTATGGTGTTTACCAGAAGCTCCTGAGTATAAATAGTAACAGTTCTCAGTGAGATGACATACAACAAATTGAATTAAATAAAAGGGGTTACAAATTGAAAAAAAAAAAAAAAAACAAAAACCCTGAACCAGTAAAAGCAGTTAACAAATTAAACAGACAAGATTCATGAGTACTAAAAGTATGCCTGTTATTGTGTTTGTCAGCTATCGTAAAGCTACATTTTGGGTGTATATACCTAAACCTAAGAGTTGAGTGTTATAGGATATAAGTTTTCCCTGTAATGTACTCGCTGATTTGATATCACATCCAAACTCAAGTTGACACCACCTTCAACAGGTTCTCTCTGTTCCAACTTTCGGTCCTTTGATGATTCCAACTTCTAACTCCAACCCAAATGAAAACCAGTCTAACATTATTCCACCACCTCTCCTTACATACCAACGCAGGACACAGAGCTCCACCCACCCTTCCTAAAGTCTCATTATTTAGATCCTTCTCCAACAACTTCCTATGCCATGGATCCTTCTCCATCAACTCTTTCACATGACTCCGCTTCAAATTGGCCTATAGTTCTAAGGAAAGATATTTTGTCTAGACGTAATCCATGTCCTACTTATAATTTTGGGAGTTATCATCATCGATTTCCATCATGTTCTTCTACGGTCATACTTCTTTTGGAAAATGTGTTTCTGTCTACCACCACAATTCCTAAAACTATTAATGAGACACTTAATCATCCTAGATAGCAACAAGTCATAATTGATGAAATGCATGCTCTTTCAAGCAATGGCACATGGGAATTTGTTTCTCTTTCCTCTGAAAAGAAGACGGTTGGTTGCATATAGGTCTATAAGAGTTGGTCCTACTAGGAAAGTTGATAGTCTTAAAGCTCAATCGGTATGGACTTGACTATTGTCATACTTTTCCTATAATGGCCAAGATCAACACACTCAGGCTTTTCCCTACAATATTCGCCATAGGTTACTTCACCAACTTAACATTAAAAATGTTTTCTATCATGATGATCCTGAGGAGGAAATTTACATAGCTCAAGGGGAATAAACAATGACTGAAAAATTAAAAGAGCATAGAAATATATCTCCTAACCACAAATTAATTTTCATGTGTGTGTGCATGTATAAATTTGGAATAGAGCAATGGGAAATGTCATGTCACCTGGAGCCATTATCCCCGAGGCCATGCAACCAAACTATAGTTGCTTGGTGTTTCCCTTTAGGCCTGACAACATAGGTTCTTCCAAACTCAAATGCTCTTCCAGCAGATCTACCACCTAAGATAGATCCACAATAAAGAATGAGTAATCACCAAAAGAAAACAAGATGGCATATCAATTGTGCTCCCTAAATCCACCAAAGTTAAACCCATATTAATCCATCTTCAGAACTGCGAGATGCCCGATAGAATTCAATAAATTACACCCTGAAGTAGCAGGCATACTATAAAGAAGATACTTACCAACAGAACCAAGTGATGGCGCAGCAAAGCTCATTTTAGCCTCTATAAAAAAACACCTAATGATCAGTCCTAGGGCTGCAATAAACAAACATTGAAAATTTGACATCAATACAAAAATCTCAGTTAAGTGGACAAGAGCAGTAATGATAACAAGTCCAGAGCAAATGAAGATCCAGCATCACATAAACATAAAAGATATATAACTATCAGAATATTTAAGAATTCAATAATTAAGTATCTTAATTTGAAGCAGAAGTTGTATTTCAAGTCTTCACAAACCTAAGAAATACACACAAAGGTACTGTTAGAAATCCCATGCCAACTAAAAATGTGGTAAAATTATAGTATATAAGTGGGTACATATTGCAAGCCAATTTTATCTGGTAGAATTAAACCTAAATCCACTTTCAAAGAGGTATACACCAATATGGCAAGCTATCAAGTTGAGTCAAATACTAAACTGGTTTACATTATCCAAATTTCTCAAATGTTGAAATTACAACAGTAGAAGAACATGAGAACATCAAATTTAAAAGACAATAATGTGTTAGCAAACATTATTGCTTATAGGAGGTTTGTACTGTTTTAAATCATTGAAAAGGAAGGAACCAGATAAGACTTCATTTTCAAAACCAGTAAAATGAAACTCTGAGTAACACAAGAAAAACAGGTATTACAATGTCTGGGAAAACTGAAGTAGAGAAGGGAATCAGAGCTTTTGATGGGTTGACTTTCTCTGTTCACTAGGACTGCAAAACATTAAACCAAACAAACAACAAAAGAACACTATTATTCAATACAAAAAACACACAAGATAAAAAACAAATGGTTCCCAATCTGGTGCTTAAAATGTGTTCAAAGAAGTCCGAAAAGTTCAAGAGATTTTAAAAAAAATATTATACAAAAGAAACCATACTAATGCGAGTATATACTAATTTGTGCTCTGACCTCAATGTTAGAACTAGGTCAAATTTAAACAAGGATCCAAAACACCCCAGAGAACCTATACAAAACCCCAAAAAAGAACAAAATAAAATTTGCCAGTAAATCTCATCAAAGATTATATCAAGGAGAATCATGGCTTGAAATAAAATCAATAAATCCGCATTCCACTACATACAAATCACCAGCCACAATTCCGAAGCAGAACACACAAAACAAAACAAAAGAAAAAAGAAAAGAAACTCAAGCTACACAATTAATTTTAAAGTAAAAGAAAAAAAGAAAATGCACAAACCTCTGTTGAGAAGTGATTGTATTGCAAAAACATAAAAAAAAAAAAAATGCTAAGACGAACAACTCTAGTTATAGAAAAACCAACCTCTGTTGTTGATGTCGCGTAACACCTGATACCAAAAAAATGACAGCTTTGTGTTGATTTGGTTGTCTCCTTGTTTTTAACTTTCTTATTTTCCTCTTCTTCCATATAAATGATAAATTATTATAAACAATAAAAAAATAAAAATAAAAAATAAAACACACACCACTTACTGTGAACTTTTCTAATGTATTATGAATTTAATTAAATTTTGTAATATACACGTAAGTTGACTCATCAGTGCACAGTGACCGTTGGATGTAAATCAATGATGGATATGTGAGTGCCACGTATTGTTGACTCGGATAGGCAACAACTATAGTGGAGTGTGTCAGAAGACGCTGCACGGTTCAATTGGTAGGAGATCGGAAATCCCGTGTGGTCCAGATCTACCCTTTTTGCTTTGACAGCAAGATATGCCACAAAAATATTTAAAACAAAATAAATTATTTATGTGATTTCTTTTGTCAGTACCATAAAAAATATTATTTCAATATTATAAAAATATTGTAATATATATGTTTTTCTTCATTCTTACTTTTGAGGTAGAGTACTCCAAACAGGTTTTAAAATCCAATCAGCAATAGTTTTAAAAGAAAGACTTTTTTTTGATTGTGTTTCCAAAACAAAACGTGATTAACTAGTTGGGTAATAATTGTTGGAAGTTTGCGTCGATTAGAAATAAGACTAGTTTATAATATATAAATGGAGTGCATACCTCATCTTACAAACCGGTTTTGTGAGGTTAAATTAGACCTAGAAACCACTTCTAACAATGAGTCAATCTAGAAAAGATTGGTATATATTTTTCATTTGGCATGATAGGGACACCAATCTTTAATTTTAACGGGTGATTTGGAAGTTTGTATCCAACAAATTATATAAAAATCTGGAAAAAAATGTATATTAGTATTTAAGTGTAAGTTGAGACGGCCAAATGAAACAATATAAAAAAGAACAACCTATTTTAAGATTTTATGTTAAAATTTATGTTATATTTTCTTATGCGATTCATTATATATTAATTTATTTATTTAAAATAAATAAATTATGTTATATTTATTTATAAAGTATATATGCTTAAATATTTTTTTTCTCTATTTTTGTTAACGTAGAATATATTTTTTTCAAATGTTTTATATAGTTTCAATTTTTATAATTTATATTTAATTTATTTTTTTTTTCATGATATATATGGTCGTGCGCACAATTTTCATCTGTGAATTTACTTCTTCAAAAAAAATTATTATATCACTTTCGTCTTCAAAAAAATGAAAATAAAATAAAAAAACAGCCAAATACAAGGATTTTATTAATATGAAAAAGAAAATTATTATAAAAAGTTGACAAGAGTAAAATTACAAATTTATTAAAAAGCTAAAGACAAAATTTCCTGACCATAACTACTTCTTCCAACAACCACTGTGTACAAAGTAAGTGAGTTAATCCTATAATAAATTAATCTCACACACAGCAAGATAAAGATTTAATATATATATATATATATTACAATAAATCTGTTTTAAGTATTTAGTATTTAATTTATAATATATTAAAGTTTTATATATATTTTTTAAATTGTGATATTTATGTGTTCTTAATTTTTTAATATGTGTTTTTTTTATTATTTCGTTTTTAATATTTTTTTATTATTTATTATACTAGTTAAATTTGTAGGTGTTATATTTTATCTAGTATTTAACTTTTTGTTTTTAAATTATTTTATTTGTTATTAAGTTTTTAATTTTTTATATGTGTTAAGTTTTTATGTTTTATTTAATTTTGAATAATTTTTTTGTTTTTTTATGTAGTATTTAGTTTATAATAAAAAATTTGTTATTTTGTATTTATTACATAAGTTTTCTTATGTGTTAATTTTTTAACTTTTGATTTAATTTATAATATCTTTGTATTTGGTAATTTTTATTTAAATTTTAAAATATTTTATCATTTATTATTTGTTATTTATTACTTCATTTGTGATATGTAATAATGATTTTAGAATTTAATTTAATTAATAATATGTTAAATTTTTGTAATTTAAATATCATTGATATTAATTTTTCTTGTTTATTTAAGTTTTAATTTATGTCGTAATGTTTGTAATATATGTTTTTTTATTTATTATATAAAGTTTAATATGTTAAGGTGTTTTTTAAGTAGTTAAATTTTAGTATGTTAATGTATATTGTAGGTTTTATTTGATATTATAAGATGGATAATTATCTATTTGAATTAGTTGATTCTGAAATAAATTTGACTTTGGTGTTAGACTTTTGTTCTTTTGTAAATAAAGTGACTGAGTGTAATTAAACAAATAGGTTTTCAACTTATCAAATATTTTATTCATGTGACGATTTAATTGATTGGATTCGAAATATTGCATTCCACCTTTGGCTTTATAATCGTCATTATAAGATCTGACACAACTACGGGCGAAGTTGGAAGAAATTAAGACATTTGTTTTGTTAGGTTGTGAAAGGAATGAAAAATATAGGAAGTATAAACCAAATGATCAACTTAGTGTGTCCGGCACAAGAAAATGTGAGTCTCCATTTAGGTTGAGGGGTAAACCTAAAGGAGAGGGTTGGGTCTTAACTGTTATGTGTGGTTATCACAACCATGAATTAACACAAAGTTTGGTTGGTCATCATTTCGCTGGGAGGTTAAATGTTGATGAACACTCAATTCTTATTGACATGACTAAGAATCAAATAAAACCCTTAAATATTCTTTTGACTCTCAAAGAACATAATAATGATAATTCACAACTATAAAGCAAATATATATCGCAAGGTACACATACAAACGATCTTTGGGAGGGTCAATAACTAAAAAGTAACAATTGATGATGATGTTAGATAGAGATAAATATATCCAGTGGAGTAGATATTTGGACGATTTTGACGTGGTTAGTGACCTGTTTTGGACACATCCCGATTCAGTGCACTTATTAAATTCGTTTAACATAGTTTTTTTTATGGATACCACGTACAAGACGAACACGTATCGTCATCCCTTGCTTGAGATAGTTGGGATCACATTAACTGGTTTGACATTCACAACTACCTTTACATTGATTTCAAGTGAAAGTCAAGATAATTTCACCTAGGCATTGGAAAAGTTTAAAGAATTATTTATAAATAATTATAACATAAAATATAATATTTAAATACACACAAATAAATATATAACAAATTATTCATTTCAAACATATTAAAAATAAAATATAAAATCATTAATTAATAAATAATCAATAAAAAAAAAACAATAAAACCATTAATTAACAAAATCAATAAAATATACAAATAACAAACAAAGAAAAAAGTTTTAACAACTTTAAATAAATAAATAATAAACAGTACGTAAATTAATTTTAAATATTACGCAAGTTACAAATTGAAAATAATTTAATAAAATTAAAATAATTACATAATATATAATATTTAAATAAATTCAATTAAATATATATCAATTTATTTATTTCAAACATATTTTAAAATATTACAATATATAAATACATAATAAAACTTAAAAACTAAACAAATTAAAATTAAAATCAATTAACATATGCGTATCTCCAAATACGATAAGGGTTTCTGCAGCGTTTGAACTTTGATGACACCGTAACCGGCGTTTGAACGCCGACGAAGCCTTAACTATAATTCGAACTTGAGTTAAGGCCTCCGAGCCTCGATTCACATCTTTAAACCACAAATCCATCCATCCACAAACAACGATTCCATTCCATTTTTACGGTTCAGTCATATACTTCAATCTAATTTTTAGTGCAATTCATATATACATGCAACAACATTAGAAACGATAATGAATAGAAAGAGAGAAAGAAAGACCAACTTGCACAAATCAAAGTCGTGGAAAGGAAGTCCGAACACCACTGAAAACGACGATGACCAACACTAAACCAACCAACACATACCCTAGGACAGATGACCGCGACCCACAAAGATGTTGAAGGACTTCAAAATGCAGAGACCGAGTTCACAATGGAAACCATGAGAGAGTTGCGCGATAAAATGTAATCACGAAAGAACTCCCATGACAATGATAATTAAGGAAAAACTTTTTTTAACAACACCTTTTTAACAACTTTTTTACAACGCATACGTGACAGCTTATGATTGGTTCGTTTTAAATATTTTTTAAACATAAATTCAAATAGACCAATAAAATAATGACACGTGTCCCGTTGTCAAAAAAATTGTCAAAAAAATATTGTCAAAATATCATTGTCTCAATGATAAATAGGTGTTGCATTATAAATCCAATAAAACATTAAAGATAGTTTGACACAGATAACTTTATTTACATTCATATAATACGTATGGATCCCACCATTTTAAATAGAAATTAAAGGTAAAAAAATACTTTTGGAATAAAAAATTGAAAGATCCCGTGTCATTTAAATATAAATGACAGGTGCGTGTCAACGTAGGAGGACTCCCAATAAAAAGGTAGAACTCGCCTAGTAACTTACATAATCCTTGTTAGCTAATGTGATATTTGATAATTTAATTATTTTTTCTTAACAATTTATATTTTATAATGTTTTTCTCACATATTCTGTATGGCAGAGATGTTAGAATTATAGGATAGAGTTAAAAAAAAAAAGGAGAGGATAATTTGGACTTCTATCCATTTTTAAAAATGAAAAACAACTTTTTCAAATTTATTGAACAATACGAGTGAAAATTATATTTATAAACAAGAATAAGTCTAAAATAATTTTACCAAATGTATGATTTGAATAATTTTAATCAATTAAAAATGTTTAAATATGTGATTAAAGTCAAATGTTTAATTTTAGATTTTAAGTAATTTTAACAGATCACAACACTTTAATGGATTAAAAAAGATTTCTTAGATTTTTTAACAAAACTAAAAACATTGTAACATTAAATCATATTTTAATTTATTAAAACAAACTTTGAATCATAAATAGTTCTCTAAATCCTTAACAATCTTATGATAAAATAAAAGCAATGAAAACTTACAATAAAAAAACATGAAAAAGAAAACATAAGAACTTTAGATCAATGTCCAAAGCTCTCCTCAACTAATCTTAACTTGGAATCTTCATCTTTCCCATCTTTATTACAACTTGTTTCACTTATTCCAAATGTTTAATTCTGCTCATTGAACATTCAAACATGGTTAGAATAATCAAATACAAATTAATTGCCTGAAGTTCATAATATCATCAAAGAGAAACTAATTTATATTGCTTATTAATCACCGGATATTGATAACTCTTTTTACATAAGCTTTGACCCAAAAAAGCATTTTAACTTTAGATGGGATGAAAATGATTTATTCTAATTTAGATTACAATTTTTTAGTCAAATCTAATCCGTATTAGGTAAGTTTTGATCAAATCCATGAGAAAGTCTAAGAGTTGACTTACTCATTAAAGTTCCAATACTGTCTGTTTCATAGATCAAAATTTCAATGAAAAAACCAAATAGTTCTCAAAATTTTATTCCTATTTTCTGTACATGTTTGAAGATCCACCAAATACAAAGAAATGATCAAGTGATATAATTTAAACAAGTTTAGGAACTATAGTTCAAATTCACATTGTAAAGAAACAAGTAGTTAATCATACAACCAATAAAGGAAGGATAATCAAATAAGTTCTAAAAACAGCAATGCTATTCTTCCTTAAAACTCTCATAATACTATTTACAGTAACAGGAGAAATATAAACTATAAGATACATGATTGATAAAGACAAAAAACCAACACTGCAATGAAATTTCATGAAAATTTTTTGTAGAAACATTACTGAAATCATAAAAATAAAAACATCATCCTTTTTTCCAAATTGAGTAGCTAAGGTATCTATCTTCCAGACAAAACAGTGGTAGCATGGGAGTAGGTAGATGAACACTCCACATCGCTTTGTATTCTTGGATTCGACATGAAGTCCAACCTTTGCAAGCTACTGCTATCTGTTGCACTGTCATCCACACACAGAAAATCAACAAGAACCATTCTGGTATCAGGTGGAAGTTCTACCCTCACACGCCCTTCAAGCATATCAACAACTTGGGCCATGCTAGGCCTTGATCTTGGCTTCTCTTGCACACACCACAAAGCAACATAAACCAGTGTCTTTACCTGCTTCTCATCAACACCTCCACCTTCCAACAACCTAGGATCAACAATTTCCATGACTTTACCTTCCCTCACTTTCTCATTCACAATCTTAGGAAAGTACCGGCATTTTCTTTTGGACTTCGACTTTACATCATCCACGAAGCAAACGTTTTTTCTGCCTCCAATAATCTCTAAAAGAACCATCCCATAACTATATATGTCTGTCTTATCCGAAATACCTTGCTCTAAGAGCCACTCAGGTGCCAAGTACCCTCTTGTTCCTCTAATGGCAGACACAACCTTTTGGCTTTCATCCTTGCCAACAAGCTTTGCCAAACCAAAATCTGAAACAACTGCTCTATAATTCTCGTCCAACAGTATATTTTCTGGCTTTACGTCAAGGTGCAAGATCTTTGACCTGCAATCATGGTGAAGATAAGCAAGTCCCTTCGCAACATCAATGGCAACTTTGTACCTTAAATTCCACGGCAAGCACCCACCAAGGCGCCTCTGAGATAACCTTTTGGGAAAAATCCAACAGTCCAAAGACCCATTTGAGACATATTCATAAACAAGGTACCTAGGTGCTGTCGGAGCATTACAGTAGCCCAACAACCTCACCAGGTTCACATGGTGCACACTAGCTATTGCTGCAACCTCTGATCTGAACTCCTTCTCCCCTCTTTCCTCTCCATCGATTCGTTTCACGGCAACCGAAGTGCCATCATTGAGAATACCTTTGAAAACTGAAGCAGAAGCACCTCTTCCAATCAGTGCCTGAAACCCATCTGTGGCTTCCTCAAGCTCCTTGTATCTGAACTTAATGGGAACGCCGGCAATTTTCTTCAAGAAACTGTACTCCATGCGAAGTTCTCGGCCTTCAGATTTCAACTGTGACTCCAATAGTCTCCTCCTGCGGTTGAACCTTATGCTGATGAGAACATAAGCAAAGACTGCAACAATAACAGCAACACCGGCACCAAATATAAGGAAGAAGCCCTTTGAGAGCTTCAACGTGACACGAGCAACAATTATGAGAATAACCAGTGCAATCACTGATATAGCAGAGATTATATTCAGTCTCCTTTCGTCCATCAAAACTTCACTAAGGAAGCATAACATAACAACCTCAATGTTTTTCCACCTTCGGAATCTGAGAACCCGGTTGTTGATTCGCTCAGCAGTTTTGCTTGTGAGTGCAGAAAAAATATATTTTTTTTCTTTCTTTGGAATGGTTTACGAAAGAGAAGGCAAAGGGTGACCATTTCCATCTTCAAAGTAGCCAAAACTTAAAATATTGGGTAGGTTATAAAGTATTCAAATAGATTAGAATCAATCAAGATATTGAAGTTCATTGCTGTCTCACTTGCTTTAAGGGCAAATAAGTCCCTTGCAGATGTAATTTACGTCAAAAAAGAATTTGTTTGTTTGGTAGTTCCACATTATAATAATCTCCAATAATTTACGTAGCTCAACGTTGTTAATTATTTTCATTAATTGAAAATTTTAAATTTATGTAATTAAATTGGTTTGATTTATAAATAGAAAAATAATATTTTAACCCCATTTTTTTTACACCATTTTGACACTGTACACGTGTTAAAATGTGATTGGACGATTTGAAATTAAAAAAAAAAACTATGGTTTTTCTTTTCAAATATATTCTTGTCTCAACTTTTTTTAATTTAAAATCATTTAACCACATTTTAACACATGTACAGTGTCAAAATAGTGTCAAAAATTGGTGTTAAAATATCATTTTCCTTATAAATAATACTCAGAAAAACAGACAAATTTTGGAGTTAATTCCGCTTACTGTTCAATTCCAAACTACTATTGATTGGAAAGGAAGTTCGGCCGGTTTAGTCACATTATCTATCAAAAATTCTATATATGTTTATTTAATTTTAACTCTATTATGTATTGATTTTGTTTTATTTAATCTCACTAAGAAAAGTTCAACTATTTTTTAAAATTTTGAAAATATAATACTATTTTCTACCTAATTAATAATAAAATCGTTAAATAGATACATATTATTCTGATACGCAGGGTCGAGAAGCATGGGTACACCTTCACAATTTCAAGTTGTCTTTGCATCGTTTCTTGGTTCTCTTGAGTTCTGGTTATTTGTATTTCTTTCATTTACACGATCAAATTAAAGCACTCGGGAGCTCGTATAAGTTATAATTGTTAAGTCTTAAATGTTAATAAATGTAATCAACTATCTATTTACTTTACCTGTTGTTTCGGTGAAGGATTCAAGACCGAACGCGAGTGGAACTGTCTTGACAAAACGCTTCAGATAATCTCACTCTTACGCCTAAACGGTTGTGACCTGCAAGTTAGCACTCCGACGCTCAAGTCAGCAGAGTCACATTAATATCAAGGTAAGAATGAATAAATTCCGATCCCTTTACCTGACTGCTTACCCTTATATTTATAGACGTTGAATACAAGTTATGGGCCCTAACCACCTACGCCCACTAGCCCACAATCTCGCGAAGTTCGCTCACTAAGCGTAACTGTCGCTAACATGTCCTTGAATCTCGCCAGCACTTTCGGACACTTTC
>NC_028353.1:12699970-12702304 GCF_000741045.1 Vigna radiata var. radiata
TGCCTTCCTTATTCACCGATCAGGAGTCAATTTTCTGACATCCTGCGTGCCTTCCTTATTCACCGATCAGGAGTCAATTTTCTGACATCCTGCATGCCTTCCTTATTCACCGATCAGGAGTCAATTTTCTGACATCCTGCATGCCTTCCTTATTCACCGATGAGGAGTCAATTTTCTAACATCCTACGTGCCTTCCTTATTCACCAATCAGGAGTCAATTTTCTGACATCCTGCGTGCCTTCCTTATTCACCGATCAGGAGTTAATTTTCTGACATTCTTCTAATGATGAGCAAGTTGTAAAGGATTGAATCTTCNTGTGNCAAATATTTTCTCACAAAAAACATGCGTTAAAACAACATAGAAGCTTCACCGAGCCTTCNACATTATAATCAATTTGTCATTCTCATATTTTATTCAAAAATAAGAATCTTCCCTTACTATTGATGTTGCTTAAATCAAGGATCACTTCTCGGTGTGTAGATTTTCTGCTATATGTAATTGGCCAAGTTTACCGCNGTGACACTTCCATGTGANATATTCTCTAACGTCAAAAACTCCAACTCAAATAGTTATCTGAGTATCTTGCCNGTAATTCGGTTATAAGATAAGTTTGATGCCCGAAATGTGTTTGCTTGTAATTTGCCTTCCCAGACAAGATGAAGTTCTTGCAGTTTGAAGATGAGGACTGCTTGCCTCCCTCTTCCTATGCATTTTGCTTCACCACCTTCATTTGAGTTGTTGAAAGTCACAATAATTCCTGAGGCAAGCANGCAAAGCAATAGAAGAATATAAAGCGTATTAGGAAATAAAAAATAAGCACTCAATTTTTTCTGAAATCAATCTAGGTAAATAAGAATATTGGCTCAAATAGCCTCTCGACGTTGCCTGCGACAATGTTATCCGACATGTGGCGANACTACACTCGCCGGTCCATGAGATCAACGCTTGGGCGCTCGGCTGCCCTNGACGTTCATGTAGGAGGCCCCGACTTCCTATCTTTCATCAGAGAGAGGATAAACCTATCCCCGGATCTTCAAACCATCTTGCGATACTGGGCATAGCAAATTTCGAAACTTGCGTGTTAACATACCATGCAACCGTCGGAGAAGAGGTCAAGCCGATCGATGTGGCGGATGATGCGGATGCAGAGTCGAACACTGGGGCGAATGAGGCGGAGGCAGAACCGAACGGTGCTGCGGCAGAGATGGCTTTGGTAGCAACGATGTCACAAGCAATCAACAAGGTGGATCGGCGTCTAGCGGGACATCGCGATAGTCGAGCACGACGGAAAATTTTTTCCGCAAGTCGCTTGTGAGCAAGATAATCGGTCCCAGTGATACTAGTGAGAAGCATGTGTTTGACTCTAGGTCGGAAGGTAGCGTGTGGTGAAGAATGATGTTTTGTTCGAGAGGAGGAAATGTAAGTCGGCTGAAACTCGCGTTGCTGACAACAAGCAGATTAAATTCATAGTTGGAATTGAAATTCCTGTTTCGTGCTTCCAGCTCATTTGATGTTCCTGGTCGGGCAGAGAAAGATGAAATAGTTAAAGCATTTATGGGTTTGAAAATTGCAGAAATTGATGAAGGTTTACACAGTTGATGTTATTGCAGCTCGTCAGGATCTTCTGATAGATGTTAGGGATAAGCTTCCTTTTGAGCATGAAGANGTTGGCAACCTGAGGAAAATAAGATTCCCCNTCTCACCCGGTTCAAACGAAAATTGCCGCTCGGGTCAACATTCTTAAGACCCCAGTAAAATGATGGTATGCTTAACACATTTCCATGTTTCTCCGAAAATTTTATTTCTTCAAAATATGATATATTATTATCCTCGGAATTAACTGAGAAATAAGAAAAGAGAATTTGCATAACCATGGAAAATAAAATGTTTGAGCAAAGCCGACTGGGTGCCGATGCTAAAGCTGCTTAAGGCTGTGTTCACTTCAGGGTGAAACACTATTCATACATATGAGAGGGTGATGAATTGAGAGTGAAATCGTGTTCACTTGCGTTGAATAGCGAGCGAGTAATAGAGTATAATTGCGGGATTTCACCTTTTTGTGTCACTCGCACATTAGCGAAGATTTGCAGTGAATTACAGCGAAATGGCTTTTATGCCCTTCCTGCAATAGCTGAGAAAAAGAAAAACTATGCAGAGACCCGTGACCGGTGGTGTTGTTGATGATGAAGATGCGTTGAAGATGGAGGACTTGAGCTTGAAGCAGGAAGAAGCGTTGATGATGAAGAGGCTCGCGTTTTTGGGTTGCAAAAACGAAGCTGTATCCGGTTATGGGTTTGCGTATTCGGATACGCTGCAAAGTGAGAGGAAAGGAG
>NC_028353.1:12702714-12705607 GCF_000741045.1 Vigna radiata var. radiata
CCCGGAGTTAATGAAGAAAACTTTAAACCTGAAAGTTTCTTAAACAAAATATATACATTTAGAAGTTATTATTGAATTTTTTGTGGTTGCAAAACCTGATACTGATATGAAGTAGTGATCTTGAGACCGAGGGCATGTTTCTGGTTCCTCGTGGTTTATGGGATGCCCGCTCGGCCCCACGGTGGGCGCCAAAATGTTTCGGATGTAAGGCCTAAGACAAAGTCACGACCTCTTGGAAACGATTGCAACGTACGCTTTCTCTCGATCTGTTTACAATTAAGGATCTTTGCTTTTCTCACCGATCGGCTACTACCTTCTACCTTCCTATTTATAGGCGTATGTATTTGGATATGGGCTGCAACTGCCTTTACTTAGTGGGTCATGATCTTTGCAACTGTCTGCGCATAATGGGTCATGATCCCTAATACTTCGCTGTCAGCGCAACTGTTGGTAACTTCCTCCTAGTAATTTGCGAAATTGCAGGCTGCAGGCCCCCATATCTCGGCGAGACTTTCGCCCCACTCCTTGCTTCATGGCGTATTATTATACTAATTTCCCATAATTTATCCCGAACAGGTTCTCTGTCTTCCCGATCACCTAACCGGTGCACCCGAACAAACCAACTTCTTTAGTCATAATGCTATTCTCTTTTACGTTTTTCTGCACTTAACTACATCAACCATTTTCCCGATCGTGCTGCCGGTGCATCCGATCGTCTATATAATCTAGTATATGAGGATATTTGATTCATCCCTCTACATACCCGATCACACCACCGGTGTGACCGATCATCCGAAAGTATCCTATCTCCTCAATACACAGTTTTCCTCTCGTCCCCAGCCGCTAAGTCACACAGTAAGGCACGACAAGAACCTTCTAACATGTTGTATCCAACATGTAGGATCCCAAATCCTATGAGGAACACCCCAACGGCCCCAGGACGTGTTTTTTTGGTTATGTTGTCGTCCCCTATATTGGCTGCATAACTGATAAGAAATGCAGCTATGAGGACAGCCACTGCACCTCTGAGAATAAAGGGGCGTCTGCGAAAGCGAGAAGTGTTTCTGTCGCCGTAGTAGCCAACAATGGGCTGCACCACGAGTCCGACGATGATGTCGAAGAGCGAGATGAAGGAGGCTACGGCATGTGGAACTTCTAAGAGCTCAACGTAATAGTCGAACAAAGGTACGTTAATAGCCCACCCACAGTATAAGCCTGCGGTTATGAACGCCACAGCAAACATTTTTCGGAGTGAAGTCGGCTCGGCCTGGCTGGCCTCCACACTGAGGGTGGTGATGGAAGGGGTGGTTGGGTGAATGGATGCGGTCGGAGACGGTGCCTCCATGTTTGTCTCTAATCCTTTAATCGGAACGACGAGAGAGTGACTAAGCCGAAAAGGTAGAGCGGGAACTGCGATGACCTCAAAACCAGTAGCAACCCTAGCGCAAGAAGAAGGAAATATGAAAACGGACATGAAGGTGTGCGCAAGAAGAAGGAAATATGAAAACGGACATGAAGGTGTACTTGATAGTACTTTAACCCAGGACAAATTACATGGTCCCGTTTAAATGGACATTTATTTTGAATGTTTTAAGTTTGATTGTCATTGTCTCTTGTGTTGCAGATTGTTTTAGTGGAATGGAACAGCATGAAGCTTTTGCTCATCTGATGGCCAGAAAAAAGAAATTGGTGAAAGCTGGTGAAGGTACTTCCTCTGCTTCCCCTGCCGCGTCGGTCGGTGGAGCCTCTCCAATTGTTAATCTTGAGGGTAGTGAGGATGTAAAGGTAGTTCAACCTCCTCCCAAGAAAACGAAACAGAAGAGGAAGACCACTGAGAAAACTCCTTCTCCCCCAAAGAGGCAGAAGGTGCAGGGTCCTTTGCTGACCGGCCCTTTAGACCCCAAGGTGCACGTAGCTGATCGGGTGCAATTTAACTTGTCCCCTGAGGAACGAGCTCCTTTCAAAAATATGACTCCAAGTGAGGCCTACAACATGGGATATGAGTTGCTCATGCGTGCAGGCGTTTGCATGAATTATGCCGCTGGTACCACCAAACCTCTGTTGGTGGTGGAGTTAGAAGCTGCCAACAAACAAGTGGCGGACTTGAAGAAGGATAATGCTGCCCTGACCGCTCGGGTGGAGGAAATAACCAAATCTGCGGAGGATGCCAAGGTTAAAGCTAAGGCTGCTCTGGACGCCTCCCAAAAGAAAGTGGCCTCTTTGCAGTCTTCTGTCGAAACTTTGCAAATTAATTATGATAAGGCCAAATCCGACTATGCTGAACTGTTGAAGGAGAAGATTAATGCTGTTACTGAACGAGATACTCTGCTGAAAGAGAAACTGGTTCTTGAGGATCAGGTGTGCCAAGAACGGGAACTTGGATTTCAACAGGGTATAGGGCAGTGTCACTACTTTTATAACACTCCTCTCGAGGATCCAAACTTTGATATTATGAAGCTGTTCGTGGATGGGAAGCTGGTTGATCTTGGAGGTTCGGTTTCACCCACGGCTGAGGAAACTTCTCCGACTCCAACCACTGCTGCACCTGTTGATGCTACGCCACCTGAATGAGAATTAGTCAATGTACCTAATATTTTGTGATGAACTTTGTTTACGACTGCTTTGATCGCACTTTGTATGCTTTGTGTTCGGTGTTTAGTACTTTCCGTTTGCTAGTTGTACAACTACGTACATCGTTGTTTTTGTATGAAAATTTGGTTTGTGTTGCCTCATAATTCTGGTGTTTGCTTCGCTTTAGAATTGATTGGCTAACGAACTTGACACTGAGAAGTTAATTATCTAACTTCAAACCGATCACCCTTATGTATCACCCGATCGGAAATCAATTTTCTGATTTCCAAACTTTGAAGTTAATTTTCTAACTTCAAACCGA
>NC_028353.1:12706309-12712289 GCF_000741045.1 Vigna radiata var. radiata
TTGAAGTTAATTTTCTAACTTCAAACCGATCATCCTTGTGTATCGCCCGATCGGAAATCAATTATCTGATTCCCAAACACTGAGTATAACTACTTATGATAACAATGATTTGACGTAATTGGCGAAATTGCATTTATTCAAAGTCGTTGTAAATTGGTAATTTATACAATAATCAACTAAAATAAAATTTTAAATGAGAAATATTCCATGTATTGGGAATAGCTTTTCCATTCAAACACTCCAATCGGTATGCGCCGTTGCTCAAATTCTCCTTCACCCTGAACGGTCCTTCCCAGTTGGCCGATAACTTTCCATGTGTTGGATTCTTCCTTGCTTCTCCCGTTCGTCTCCACACCAGGTCTCCTTCTATAAATTGTCTTGGTTTGACTTTAGTATTATAGCGTCTAGCAACGAGCCTTTTATGCGCTTCTATTTGAACGGCTGCCATATCGCGCCGTTCGGGAAGAATATCTAAGTTGCTCCTGAGATTTTCTTCATTCTCCTCCATATTGATAATATTTCTTCGTAGCCCATTCTCCCCAACTTCAACTGGCAGCATTGCATCTGATCCATATGTGAGGTTAAAAGGTGATTCCCCCGTTGCGCTATGTGGGGAGCATCGGTAACCCCACAGTACTTGTTGCAGCTCGTCTACCCATGCTCCTTTTGCATCCCCCAGCTTTTTCTTTAGTTCTTGGATGATGATTTTATTCATAGCTTCTGCTTAACCGTTCGTCTGTGGATGCTCTACTGAACTGGTTAAGGGTGTAATTCCCAACTCCTTATAGAACGCTACTAGCTTTTTGTCAATAAACTGCCGACCATTATCGGTGATGATGTGCTTGGGCAGGCCGAACCGGCATATTAGTCTCCAGACAAACTTTTGCACCTGAGAAGCTGTTATCTTAGCTAGTGGCTCAGCCTCCACCCATTTAGTAAAATAGTCAATTGCGACTAAGAGAAATTTGAACTGGGAACGACCGGTTGGAAATGGTCCTACTATGTCCATTCCCCATTGAGCAAAGGGCCATGGGGATACTATTGCCGAAAGTGCCGCTGCTGGGGTGCGAATGATGTTTCCATGTTTCTGACAAGCCAAACATTTGACAACAAAGGCTTGGCAATCCTTCTCCATTGTTGGCCAGTAAAATCCTGCTCGTAACGCTCGGGCCCTCAGCGAACGGCCGCCACCATGCCTACCACAGATTCCGTCATGCAGTTCTTGCATGACATATTCAGATTCATCTTTGGATACGCACTTTAACATTGGAGTAACATACCCTCTTCGGTATAGCTCTTCGCCCACCAGAACATACCTTGCAACTTGTTTTGATTCCTCCATTCGGAGGGTTGCTCCTGCTTCTTGCTGTTGGATTAGCCTCACGATTTCTCTTCTCCAATCATCCCGTTCGGTAACGGAATAAACTTGTAAGCATTCAACTGCAGGCTTAAAAATTATCTGCCGAACCAATGAAGAGAGATGACCTTTCTCCTTACCAGTGGACAATTTTGATAATCGGTCAGCTCTTTGATTTTCACTTCTGGGAATGTGATTTACTTCGATGCTGTCAAAGTGTGTGAATAATTGCTTGGCTCTGTGTGAATACTTGAGTAGTTGATCATCTTTAATTTGGAAGGTGCCGTTCATGTGGCCTGCTACTAGCTGTGAGTCCGTTTTACAACAAAGCACTTTAACTCCTAAGTCACGGGCTAGCTCGAGGCCAGCTATTAGAGCCTCGTACTCAGCTTGATTATTGCTGACTTTGAATCGAAAGATTAAGGCCTGTTCGACAACTACCCTGTTCGGTCCTTCTAATACAACACCTGCTCCACCTCCCTTAAGACCGGATGATCCATCCACGTATAATGTCCATGACGGACAATGGGACGATCGTCCTGGTAACTCGGCCACGAAATCAGCTAAGTGCTGGCCCTTAACTGATCCTCGTGGTTCGTATCTCAGACCGAACTCAGAAAGTTCAATGGACCAACCGATCATCCTACCTGCAAGGTCCGGTTTACGCAAAATTTTTGAAATAGGATAATCTGTTCGAACAATTACCTGGTTTCCTTGTAGGTATGGACGGAGCCTTCGAGTGGCAATTACAAGTGCCAAGACTATTTTTTCCAGTTGTTGATATCTGGTTTCAGGTTCCTTCAATACCCGACTGATGAAATAAACTGGACGAAACTCAGGAACTTCTTGCACTAACGCTGCGCTGACCGCTTCTTCACCGACCGCCAAGAATATGTGCAAGTCACAGCCATAATCTGGGCGTCTCATAACCGGAGGATTAGAAAGAATTTGCTTGACTTCGTCAAATGCCGCTTCACACCGATCGTTCCACTGTACTTGCTTTTGTTTTTTCATTAGCTTTAGAATCGGTTGGATTCGATCAGCTAATTTAGGTATGAATCGGGATAGCGATGTAAGTCTCCCGACCAGCCGCTGCACCTCCTTCAAACTACTTGGACTTCTCATCTCCAAAATAGCTCGACACTTATCCGGATTGGCCTCGATGCCTCGTGAAGTAAGCATGAAACCTAAAAATTTTCCTGCAGACACTCCGAATGTACATTTGAGGGGATTTAACCTCATCCCGAACTTCCGTACCTGCTCCAAGACCTCGGCCAAATTCCGCAAGTGTTCCTCCACCGATCGGCTCCTTACTACCATATCATCCACGTACACTTCCATGCATCTTCCTATCTGATGTTGGAAGACCTTATCCATGAGTCGTTGATATGTCGCTCCTGCATTTTTTAGCCCGAACGGCATGACCTCATAACAGTAATTGGACCGTTCCGTTATGAAAGCCGTTTTATCCCGATCGGGTGGATACATAGGGATTTGATTATATCCCGAATAAGCATCTAAGAAACTTAAGATTTCATACCCGGAGACTCCGTCCACTAAGCCATCAATGCTTGGAAGAGGATATGTATCTTTCGGGCATGCCTTATTGAGGTCCGTGAAATCTGTGCACATTCTCCATTTGCCGCTCGGCTTTTTCACCATCACCACATTCGACAACCATGTGGTATATTTGACTTCTCGTATGAAACCAGCTTCCAGTAACTTCGTTACTTCCTCCTCAACCGCTCTTCTCTTCTCATTGCCTAACCTCTGCTTCCTCTGGGAAACCGGTCGGGCATCCTTGAATAGTGACAGTTTATGGGATATTATGTCAGGGTGAATACCTGGCATATCGCTTGCCTGCCATGCGAACAAATCCTTGTTTTTCAACAAAAGTTCTTCTATTAAGGTTGCCTGATCGGTTGTAAGACTACGCCCTATGGTGGTACATTGATCCTCCTGTTGTCCAATAACAACAGGACGTGTATCCCCCAGGGGTTCCACCCGATCGTCAAATTGTGTTCGAGGGTCTAATTCCATCATAGCGACCTCTGATCGGTGGTCTGAGAAAGTAGTACTTCTGGGCTTGACCTTCAAACCTGCAGTGTAACATTTACGAGCCATCTTCTGATCGGCTCGAACGGTGGCAACCTTTCCATCATCGGTGGGATACTTCAAAGTTAAGTGTGGGGTCGAGACGATAGCCCCAAACATGTTTAAGCACGGTCTTCCCAGCAAGACGTTATAAGATGTGTCGGCTTCTACTAGCAAGAACCGAACCTTCATCTCCTTAGCATCCCTGTCGGCTCCCAAGCTGGTTCTCAGATCAACATACCCCCTTGTATCTACTCTTTCTCCTGCAAATCCTACTATCTGCTCATTGAAAGGCAAGATTGCATCCTCCGATATATCCATTTGCTTAAAGGTCTTCCAATATAATATGTTGGCCGAACTACCTTGATCTATTAAGACTTTACTCACTTTGTACCTGGCAATCATTGCTGTTATCACCATCGGGTCATCTTGCTCCAAGTCGGGTGCATGAAAATCGTCATCAGAAAAAGTGATGGTAGGCATGGATCTTTTTGAGATGTCCGTTCGATGGGAGCTGTGTAAGTTTCTTAAGTGCCTTTTGCGGGCGGCTGACGTTGATCCTCCTCCTGCAAACCCCCCAGATATAGTATTGATTACGCCTCTGACTGTTCGGTCTGCGCTTCTGCTTCTGCTTCGATCAGCTCTCGACCGGGTTCTCTTTCTGGATTCTGACTGTAATGAGGTCCGATCGGGTCTGGTGGGCGCTCTTCCCCTATGTACGAACTTCTGCAGATGTCCAGCTTGAACCAGAGATTCCAACCTGTCCTTCAGTGTGTGACATTCTTCGGTTGTGTGGCCCCGATTTTGATGATATCGGCAATATTTGCTTTCGTCAGCTCCTCGAGGTGTAGGTATTTGTACCACCGTTAACAGATCGGCCCTCAATGCCTCTTCCAAAACTCTTGCTCGTGGTGCATTCAAGGGGGGTATGGTGGATATATTGCTTCATTTGGTTTCGCTCTCTGCCTTTGTAGCCTCCTCTTCCGTCGCTTCCACCGAACGGTGGTCCGGATTTTGCTTTGACCGGGCGGGGCATGGACTCCCCCTCCTCTCTTCCACGCTGGTGGGCTCTTCCTTCTTCTATACGAATGAAGCTGGCCAACTTATTTTGTAATTCGTCCATGCTTTGGGGCTCCTCTGCGTGGAGGTAGTCACAAAATGGGCCAGGTCGCAGTGCAGTGGTCAGGGCACTCACTACCAGTCGCTGATCGGCATTTCGTACTTGCCGAGCGGTACGGTTAAACCGGTCCATAAAGAGTTTGAGGGACTCCTCTCGTCCTTGCTTCATTCTTACTAAGGCAGTGTAAGTCACACCGGGCGTCTTACTCGAGGCATACTGCTGAGTAAATAGCTGGCGCAATTCAACAAAGTTGTCAATGGTTCCGGGTTGTAAGGAATGGAACCAGTCTAATGCTTCTTCCTTTAGTGAGAGGGAGAAAACTCTACACCATACCAGTTCGTCAGACGAGTAGACCGCCATGGCATCTACGAAGGATCGTAAATGCTTCACAGGGTCAGATGAACCTCCATATCTCTCCATTGATGGTAGCACCTTGTTTTCTGGTATAATTGCCTGCATTACCCGTGGCGTGAAAGGGTGTAGTCCCTCGGCTTGATCGCCATTTATTAGATTTTGGTCTTCGTTTCGTTGCCTCTCCTCTCGGTGGTGAGGATCGCCTCTATTATTGCCCTGTCTTCTTCCTCGTCCTCCGCTTCTACTCCCGGCCCGACTTTCCGGTCGTCTGTCACCTCTGCCTGCCCCTCGCCCATTAACTCCTCCAACTCCCTCACTAGGAATTGGGTTATGGTGTTCTCGTCGCCCCTCACCTCGAGTGGGAGGTTGCTCTCCAGTGTCTGAGTGATATGTCTCTACATTGACAGAACGGTCAGAATGACCTCCTACTCTGTTGGCTTGTTCTGCCCTCATCGTTGCGATTTCCGCCCTCATCTCTTGAATTTGCTGCTGTAAATTTTGTAAAATCTCCAAAGGCACCTCTCCAGCCATTGTGGTCGTTTATAGGTCTGTGCAGATGATCTCGGGCCCCACGGTGGGCGCCAAAATGTTTCGGTGAAGGATTCAAGACCGAACGCGAGTGGAACTGTCTTGACGAAACGCTTCAGATAATCTCACTCTTACGCCTGAACGGTTGTGACCTGCAAGTTAGCACTCCGACGCTCAAGTCAGCAGAGTCACATTAATATCAAGGTAAGAATGAATAAATTCAGATCCCTTTACTTGACTGCTTACCCTTATATTTATAGACGTTGAATACAAGTTATGGGCCCTAACCACCTACGCCCACTAGCCCACAATCTCGCGAAGTTCGCTCACTAAGCGTAACTGTCGCTAACATGTCCTTGAATCTCGCCAGCACTTTCGGACACTTTCGGACCTGCTTCCACCTACCTTTTCACTTCTTCCTTTTAATTCTATCCAGGATGTCAGCCAACCCGATCTTGCTGCCCCTGTTCCCGATCATGATACCACTCTTCCCGATCATGATAGAGTCAACCATCTGCCCAGGATGT
>NC_028353.1:12712664-12720164 GCF_000741045.1 Vigna radiata var. radiata
TACATAAGCCCCAACCCGATCTTGCTGTCCCTGTTCCCGATCATGATACCACTCTTCCCGATCATGATAGAGTCAACTGGTCTCTCTACCATACACCTATCCAATCAAACACAATAATAAGAAATGGCTTTTTGCTCAAAAATACACTGAATGAGTTCTTTTATCGTAAGTTGTTTTTTAGTACTTGTTTAAAAAAACGAAACATGCATTGCAACCAGATGGCAAAGAAAGACAAGTTTCACTGAAATCAACTGGGTAGTTGTGAAAACTCAGATATGTAGCGAAATTGAATATAAGAATAAGGAGCGACAAGTACACTCCAATGACTTCTCATCTTCATGAATGTTCGAGAATATAGCCCGAATGTATCATCCGGCATTATGCTCGTGAATTGGACTCTGAGTGGTTGCTGAAATGGGCTAATGTTTCAACACACATTTTCTTCAGGTGAAATGATTGCCTTTTGGAAACTGCTTCCTGCACCTCCTCAAATTTCAACTTGCACTCATAAATTAGGTAAAATATCACAAATAATCAAATGGATTTCAATCTAAACTTAATTTATTTATCCTCATCTTCTTTACTGGACAGTGCAGCTGCATGTGTGTTCACCCATTCACTCACCCTCACAAATTGTTCTATACTCTCAATTCAACATTCATGAAATTATATTCTCTCCCAAGAGCATGACACAAATTCTATTCAAGGAAAAGAGTAAGAGATACCCAAAAGGAATTGCAGGTGCAGAGAAATAAAAAAGTATAGAGATAGTAGGTTAAAATCTTGAGTTAGTCTATCATTCTTATTTGAAGTGTTATCGTCCTTATTTATACGTCGAAACAATAACGCGTTATATTTTTAATTTTTTAATGAATAGCAATGACAGTTAGGGTTAAAAGAAATGAGGCATAAATAAATGAGATGGTGAGAAGAGGCGAAACCTAATTGGCGATGTTGGTTAGATCACTCTCTAAGCAAAAAGAAAAGGTTGAGAAGTGGTATTATGAGTCAGGAATATGAGAGAAAGAACCGTGGAGAAACCGACACTGGATATTGTGGGGCTTACCACAATTTTTGTTTTGGGTCGTTGTGTTGGTCGGTTTAGTTGTTTTTCGAGTCATTACCAAATGTGCCACCAATGCCATGTCTCTCCCACATCCGTTGCAAACCTGCTTTTTTTATTTTCCGTGTCCTTATCAATTTTTTGGGACAGCTAAGTTGGCCTAAATTTCGTTGAATTTGGGCTTCAAATGGGCCCATTTCTGTGTTGGAAAGTTTTGCTCAGTCATACCCAACCTCGACATTCTCTTAAAAACTACCCAAAAAAAGGAGTCTTTGTTGACCAAAACGAAAACAAAGGAAAAAATTATAACACCTGGCTTGTCCTCGTCGTCACGCTCATTCGCGGGAAGCTTCGTGCGACCAAACATCACCTTTGATATTTGTTTCATGTGTTTCCATCAACGCATTAACACTTAGAAAGTGATTCTGATTTATATTACAAGACAGAAACACAAGACAATAAATTAACATGTCCTTTGTGAACCTCCTGCATCTATTTCTTTATTGCCTATGTGCTTAATAAAATAGCAGTGATAATTATTCAGGTCTCCACATCAATTTTTTTAGGACTTATTTATAAATCTTTATTTTATTGCATTATGGTATATTTCATATGTCAGTTAAAAAAAGTTATTCACGGTAATGGTAAGATGATTTTTGTATTTATTTATTATCACGAGACTTTGAACCTATTCTTTTCTTATATAACATATACATTTTAAAACATGATTTTGATATTATGTTAAGTTTAATTTAACTCTACAAAAACGATTTGTAAAATAATATTTATGTTTATTTATAAATTTTAAATTGACTTTATTACTAGTTGAGATTTCCAACATTACAAAACCTCAATATGTAGATAGGGCATCATGTGAGCTTTGGAGGGGTTTGAGTTTCTTTTGAGAAAGTTCATCTGTTTTTCAAGTAAGGAAAACTAATTGCTTTATTTTTAGGTTGTAGATGTCTTGAAATTTATATTTTGCATGATTAGGTGATATAATGGTATTTGAAATTTGGTTTCTAATAGGTGTTTGTATGTTGTTTACATTAATTAAATTGGTGTTGAATTGGGAATTTAAGGTATGATCAAATAAGCAGATTGGTATATGTCTTGACATTAAAATTGTTTTTAACCAAAATACTAAGTAAACAATAACAATTTTACCATTTGATCATGTTCATTTTTCTCCAAATCATAATTTTAAATGTGTTAATATTTGATACAATGTTGAATGATGGCAATATCTAGCGTTAAGAACTAATTCATTGTTCACGTCTCTAGAAGCATTTTAGCTTTAAGCCACTAAGCACCAGTCTTATACTATTGACCATTTGTAAAAGCAAATGTTTCAGCTCCGAGCAATAGAAAAAGGCAGCGTTGGGCACCATGTTTCATTGCAGGTCTTGAACATTTTTGTTCCAAGAACCTGACCATAAGGAGTGTGTCGATGAGGACAACTTTTTGAGTTAAGTGTCTTCGAATGTCACCTTTTGTGAAAGGTTTGCCGTTGAGAATAAGGACTATCACTGGGTGTTACTTTTGAGCATCAATATACGTGTTTGGAATTTCTTATTCCGTAGTTTTTTGTATATAATTTGCAGTGTATTTTATGCATTCTTATTAGTTTATGGTAGATATTCATGCATGTTATTATGATGATGATGAGTTTGTTATTGGTTATGAGCATGATATATGTGTTTGACATAATTTCATGACTAAGATGTTAATGACTTAACTTTGTGTGTGGTAGGATGAAACTCATTATAACAGTGGTTCTAAAAAATAGTAGAGGTTACCATAAGTACACAATTCCTTAATATTTCATATCAATGTTTTATCTAAATAATTGAGTCTAGAACGAGACATTATATATGAGGGTTGTTTAATGCATGAGCGGTGTATGATAATTATTTCTATGTTTGTTCATAAAAACTTTTTTACACATTAGTTTACCTTTTTTTCTATATTGTTATATTTGTGTTGTTGTTTTTTTTTTTTGTCATGATTACTTCTAGTGGTGTGATCAAATAAACATTAATCTATCTCAAAAAGAAATACGTGTTTGTTGTTTGATTATTTTTTTTTTCTAAACTTCTTAAAAAATACTCATATCTTTCTTATCATAGGATGATTTTTGACAACTATATAGAAAAGTATTTTGGATGAATTGATTTGATAATTAGAAGTGGGTTTTAGGCCTAACTCAATTCCACAAAACTGGTTTGTAAGGTGAGGTTTGCGCCCCACTTATATATTATAAATTGGTCTTATCTTTAGTTGATGTAACTTCCAACACACCTCCTCACGCCGAGATATATACATATTGAGCGTGAGACTAGATATTAATGGGTGGTCCGATAATGGCCCAATAGTAGGTGGAACAATATGTCCAACAAATATCGCTAGGATAGGCTCTAATCATAGTTATGATACCATGTTAGAAGTGGATTTTAAGCCTAACTCAATCCCACAAAACCAACGGCTTGTATATAAGACGATCATGTGTTGAAGAAGATAAAAGAAAAACGAAGAGGATCGTGAATGACAAAAAGTTTATGACCGAACCATCCATGAACAAGTAAAAGATAAAAGACATCACATGAAAAAAATACTTTTAGGGAGCTGCCGGTGGCGGTGGCCATAGGCCACCGACGACAACAAAGACAGAGTAGAAAAAAGGAATAGAAAACCTGTTATAATATCATATAGAAAAATATTTTGGATGAATTGATTTGATTATGGAATTACAATAGTATAAATATACAAATTGATAACCTAATTGGAAAAAGTTAAAAAAGGAATAAACCCCACCAATTTAATATCATTTATTATAATATCAATTATAATAATTGATATAACCATTAAACTAAATAAAGAAAAAGTAAATATATAAAAATTAGCTAATAAACACTAATTATTATAATTTAAAATTAATTATTATAAATGATAAACTATATTTGTTTATATCATTTTATTATGATTATATTTTGGAATAACTGTAATAATAATTTTTTATATACTATGATTTTATTTTATTTTTCAAATTTTACTAATGGATATTTTACTTTGTTAATTTTATATTCGTAAACTAGGATGTTCCAAAAATTTGTTATAGGAATGAAATCAGTGATAAAAAAAAAGTACCTAACTATAATAAATCGAAAATATAAATTTGTGTGAACATAATCTTTTAAAGAAACTAACGGCAAAATGAGATCATTTATAAATTTTAATAAATGATTAAATATAAATACCGGAATACCAAATGATTAAATATAAATACCGGAATAGCAATTGTAATGCCACCTTTGACCTGGAAGCAATAATGCTAGTGACTGTTCATGAAGAAGCGTTAATAGCATTGCTCTTAAAGAAATTCTGAAATAGGTGGTAATAGCAGTGTGTTCTGAAAGAAACAGCAATGAAAAAGATACATTGTTTAAAGATTAAGCTAATCTAAATACAATTAATTTAAAATATAACTATGTTTAAAATAAAAATAATATTAAAATTTGTGGCAATTAAAAAAAATATATATTTCTGGCGTTGTATTATATCCGCTAAAAAAATCACCAATAAAAAAATATCTAAATTTATTTTTTATAGTCAATAATAACAAGTCCAGTACGCATCAATATAAACTATCAAATACATAAAGTTATTCTTTAACAATATTCTTTTTATAAGAAACCACACTATTATTTTTAAAATGTAAGTTTATACTTTATTTAATTTTAATTGTCTTTACTTTTTGCTCTCCACATATTATAATTTAGTTATATTTATATTTAATGTTGAATTTTTATAGGATTAAATATCCCAAACCTAAGATTTAATATTCATACTTATTAGAATATCAATGTGATATTATATTACACAATACACATAATAGATCTTACTATTTTAAAAGATGAATTTATATCTAATTTAATATTATAAAATTGATTTTAAAAGATAAAATTACCTCACTTCTCTTATAAAACAAGAAGTTTAAAATTTTAATTTTTGTTGATTTTATTGAATTCAAACACAGAAACCTTTGATTTGTCTCGAAAGAAATTCCGTGGAAGAAAGAAGGCAGTATACAAAGGACAGACTATCGTATCCACGGTGACCACGGTGTCGGCGAACTCCCTACCACCCCGCTGCATAATCATCTATTAATATCATAACCTTGATGTTTACTAACCCTAATCCATAACTTTACCTTTATTCTTCTTCTTTTCTCTTCTATTAGCTGCCCTTTTTCTTTTTTATATAAAATTAAATTCAGAACGAATCTTAATTATAAAGCAAACTAACACTTTCATCCACGCGCCGACTTTGGGAGTACGCTTATCACCTAACTTAACTCTATATATATCCTTGGCCACTCGTGTCAGCTCTCACTTCGTAATCGTCAGTGATACTAACTACAGCAGCCTACAGTGTCACATGATACTGTTAGTTCTGATGCCCCACCGTCGCAGCCCTCCTCCGCTACCCGCCTCGTTTACTCACTACAATTCCTACACCGTGGAATCAGATCGCCATGGCCAGCCCAGATACACGACCATTCACTTGGCACTACACAGAAATCGATGACAGAGACCTCGAGATCCGAGGAAGGACTTTGTTCTTCGTCATCGTACTCTTTTCTATTATCCTTCTCGTCACTGTTCTCTTCATATACACGCGCTGGGTTTGTCGCTACCAGGGGCTTCTTCCCACCACAGCGTTTTCCGCCGCTACCCACGCGCCGTCACTCCCGCAGTCTCAGGGACTGGACCCCGCAACCCTCAAGAAACTGCCCATAATCCTTCACCACGCGCCCTCGGATCGCGACGAAAGCTCGTGGGACGAAACGGAGTGTTGCATCTGCCTCGGCGAGTTCAGAGACGGCGAGAAAGTGAAGGTTTTGCCGGCGTGCGACCATTATTTCCATTGTGAATGTGTTGATAGGTGGCTCACTCACCACTCAAGTTGCCCTCTCTGCAGAGCTTCTCTCAAGGTTGAATCTTCTTTCCCAAAGATTTTGATTCAGGAACCACCTCTCAGAATTGATTTTCAGTTCTAGCTTTCTTTCTTAGAATCAATCGGTAAGATTGTTATTCTTGAAAAATAAAACTTGTATTTAAATAATCAGAGCTCAAAATTGAGATCATGATTAAGTTAAAACAGTATTTGTTTTCTTTGCTTAATCTTGTTTTCCAACCTGGAAGAAGAATCAGTTTGCTGTTTATTTTGCGTCCTGTAAATCGTTGTAAAAAGAAGCCGTACCAGATGTCTGCTAATTATATGTGGATATATACAATTTTGAATTCTCTTGGAACAATTTCGTATTGCTTGAGTTGTTTAGGAGAATATTGTTAGACATTTGCACATGGCGTAGAGGGGGAGAATGTGAGGGTTGTCTGTGATATTGTTAAATTATGGTATGTTCCCCACGTTGGATGATAGACGACCGGGGTTCGGAAAGGTCATATAATTCTCCCCAACGCCACTTGTTTGACAAAAGTCCTCAGAGACGTTGCTCTTCCGAGTCATCTATGTGGTCCTGCTTATAAGGTTCTATAATTGGATATGGCAAGATTTTTTAAATTGGTATTGGGACCCCAAAAAGGTCATCCACGATGGGTGCTCTTCTCTTAATCTAAGGAACTTATTGCTCTTCATCTAAGTACAAGCCAATCAACTTCTTTAATCTTTTCTTTTTCTATATTTTGGTGTAAAGTAAGAATGTGGAGTTCCATGTTACGATTAAAGTGTGAAATTTTTTTATTTAGAAATGCCATGCATGAATTTTTGAAGTAGTTGAGTTGGAAGACAACTCGTCTCCTTGTCCCTCCTTATCCAATGGTTTCGCGCACCTATTTCTGTTTGAAAGCAATCGAACATGGCAGAGGGACAATAATGTTGTGCAAGAAAATTAATCTCCCAACTTGCGTGATGTTCTTAGATAAACCAGCAGCATTCATTGCGGAAACTTGCCTGATATCAGAGATGAAGAGTGCAATTGTTGCATTTAACTTTCATCTTTTTATAAAGCAGTGATTGTATATAAACATTTTTATCATATCATATCATATCATATGTTAAATTAGAAAACTGAAACGGCACATGTGAAGTGAATGATTGCTTAGTGACATGACTGTTATGGGGGTGGTGGTGCATCATGTGATAGTTCCGTGAAGCAACTACTAATTAGATTTTCACCTGATCCACTTGGCGTATTGTTTACAAAAGAATGGCATCAGAAAAATGAAAAGCCATATTTGACTTGTGTCTCTGTACTTTGTAGTAATGTGTACATCGACTGTAAACCGAAAGTAAGGCATTATCCAATTGAATCAGGAAAAAAGGCAACAGCTTTAATTTTCTTCAAAAAAGTTTCCTTTTCTTTTTAAGATAACAACGCTTCCACGAGAATTATTAAATCCTCTTATTTCTAAGAA
>NC_028353.1:12722335-12782617 GCF_000741045.1 Vigna radiata var. radiata
TATTTAATATTATTATTTTCTATTTTATTTATATTTTTTTTATTATTAAAAATTATTTTATTTATTTTTATTTATTTATTAATAAAAAAATATAAATATGTTTAAATATATATATATATATATATATATATTTATTTATTTATATAACTTAAAAAATATAAAAATCTAAATTACATTTTTTATTTTTATTGATAAAAATATAAATTTTGTGATAAAAAAGTTGTCTTAAAAAATTAATTATTATATTTTTATGTGAAAACAATTGAGAGAAGATGTAAGAGTAGATAGAACTGTAACTATTATAAGTTCAGTTTTTAAAAACTGAACCTATACTAAACTGTTACTAAAAATGGATCAGTTATTTTTAGTACAATATAATACAGTTAACTACAATACAACACAAATCAATTATTTTTCCCAGTCGTACATATTACACTAAAGTTATGAAGGGTGTTAACACTTATTCAAATTTAAAATCTTCACCAATGTACAATTCTGACAATGTGAGAATGATTATGATTGTTTTATGGTTATAAAAAAATTGTTATGAATTATAATTAGTATAAGACTCGTTAATGGTGTTGCCAGATCTTCAAATTTAAAATCTTTCGATGCATGTACAAGTTCTGATTATGCAAGAGTTAGTATGTGAGAATGATTATGATTATTCTATTATCATAAAAAAATAATAATATTATGAATTATAGTGGTATAATTATCATTAAAAGGTGTTGTCACTTTTTTCAATTTAAAGCTTATGATGCATGTATAAATTCTGATTACGCAAAAAGCCAAAATATGTGAGAATAATTATGATTATTCTACAATTATAAAAAATTATAATGAATTATAATCAATACAAAAGTCATTAAAACTAATAAAATACATTATGTACAAAACAACAAAATAAAAATAAATTATGATAATTTAATTCATTTTTACATACGATGAGAAATATAAATAAAAGTTATTCGTCAAAAAGTTAAATATACTAAATGAAGTATTATAATTTATTAAATTCAATATAAATTAATTTATTAACTTGTCATCTTTTTAATATGTGTGGGATTATATTAATTAAATAGGTATATGTTCTTCATTTATTCGTATTATATATTATTCTCTTATTTACTTATCATTTCATTTATTCATCATATTCAAATTAACAATAAATTTTATTTATATTTCTCATCACATGTGAAAATGGATCATATTCTTAACATATGTTTTTATTTTACCGCTTTGTATATCATTCAGCTTAATTTCTTTAACTATTCATGTATTAACTACTTTATTGTTTTATATATCATATGTTTTATTTTCTTTAATTACCCATGTATATATAATAATTTTCTATAGAATAATCATTATTATAATTCATATTAATTAGGAGATAGTAATAAACATAGTTCTAACGATAAGTTATACATTTTCAAAAATTGGTAGTCTCTCATAAATTTAATCTGAAATTAAAAATAATTTAGTGAGGAAAACACTTGCACTACTTTAAGTTTCAATCACACACTTAAATTCAAGTCATACCAACCTTAGATTAAATGTGTTTAGCTATACTAGTTAGACTGTAGTTAGAACTGTCAATTTATAACGTTCCTCTAAATTAAAATTCATTTAAAACTGACATTTACCTTAATTGGGCCAGTAATAAAACACAGTGAACTGGGCCATCCAGTGTAGGTATGAACGGGTCCACGATTAAGCCCAATGCTTGTTATTTGCTAGGGTTTCTGGTTCGCTATAAATTCCTCAAGCGTAAATCCCCGGTGAAATACGCAGCCCAGTCTCTGTGCTATCTCCCAGGGTTTAACTTCTGAGTCTCCTTTCGATTTTTGTTCATCATGAGAGCCAAGGTAATTTCTTTTTAGATCGATTTATTATTTTCGCACTCTATTTTTATTGCATGATTTGTGTGCCGATAAAGCGCGTGGATTTGTACAGTGGAAGAAGAAGCGTATGAGGAGATTGAAGAGGAAGCGCCGAAAGATGAGGCAGAGATCGAAGTAGTGTGCGTGTTTCCCCAGCAACTATTGCCCTTAGTTTTGTTTCACTTCTGCTATGTGTTTCTTTCTCAATCTAATGTTATGATACATTTTATTGGTTTCTCTTGCTTCTGTCTTAGCTTAAAAAGTATTCTTCCCCCAAATTAACTAGTTTTAATATTCGAAGCTATTGCATATCTATTCTTTGTTTGGTTCACATTTTAGGATTTTGGATGTTCTGATCACTATAACACATCGTCATTTTTGCGAATAATTAAATGCTTTTAATGATTCCTGGTCCCTTTTTATTGAAGTACGTAAGAAATAAAGTTGAAAAAAATAAACTGTTTCGCCATAAAATTTTTTATATTCAAATATAGGAACGGTTCGAAGGAGTTAACTCGTTTAGGTTAATATTGGGGGCTTCGACATTGGGTGTCTGATGAGAATATAAAATGTTATTTGAATTATCATGTAGAGATCTGCAGCGCAGTTTTCATACATTGATTACGTTTTACGTTATTTTGGTTGGTTTGCTTACTGCGCATGATGTGGAGGTCCAACTTGTTTTGATTTGTGAAAGAGAATGAATTTAGAGAGAATAAAAGTATCATTGCAGTGATTGTATAGTAGAGGAAGGTGATATATGTATGTGCTCCATTGGAAGGAGATTTTGCAGTCGTGTTATGTGTTATAGTGATGTAGTTTCAAAGAAGGGGTCTCTGTTTAATTTTTGGTATCAGTTTTTGTGAATCTGTTATTCTTTGTTTGATCGGTAGGTGCCCATGGGAAATGTAATTTTTCGGATTTTATTACTAGGGTAATGTGTTAAGTTGTCATTTGATTTGGTTGTATGATACAATTTGTTTATTTCGTCTGTCAATTATCTAACTTCTTTAGACGATAGTTGCTTGTTGAACTTCATGTTTTGAATTAAATCAAACTTAGGATGAATATCTGGAGGTATTGCATTGGAGAGATTAAACCATCCGATCTCGGTCAACTAATAACTTAGAGCAACAATTGGAGTAACAACCTAAACCTTGAAAAGCTTTATGATATTATATCATATCATTATTCCTGGAATGAAAATAAAACAATTAAATATGTTTATGAAATTCATTTTGTTATATTTTCTAAATCGTGATATTTGAACCACTGTGTTCGTATGGAATTTAAATTTTAATTACTTCCATTACAATTCAAATGTGAACATAAATGTTGAAATTGTGAATTTCATTCGGTATGGCGATTTATATGAATTTCGTTGCACTCGCATTGACGAGTTTCGATAATGACTCTGCTCGTTTTAGTTAACGTAGTTGATGGCACTGTCTCTTCGTCCCCAGTAAGACCATTACGTCAATGTATTTTTTCTGTTTTGCAAGAATTTATTGTAAGCCAAGTGAAAACAAGGACACCAAAGTGAGAGGCCAAATTTAGTGATATTGAGGGACGATTGCGCTTTTCCATTAGATAAATCTAAACACTTTTTTATATTAATGTATCGAAAGACGTGTTTGAACGAAGAAATTTTAATTCTCTCAAAAAATTGAATTACCCATTTGAATGTTTTTATCCATATGATGACAAAACTTTTAATCCCTTCTTCGTCATAAGAATATAAGGTGTAATGTAGCAAGGCGAACTTAAGTGTGGTATGTGGTGAAATAAATGTACCCAGTTGTTTCATCTATATCGAATCAAGCTAGCTAGTTGACGGAGGCCGAATGAACATGGCAAATAAGCTATAAAAGCCATCTCTCAGTTATGCAAGCTTTATATATAAATGATCAGATTTTGAATGATTAAATGAATCCATGAACGAATTTTTGCACTCAGTTGAACCCAGTAGAGAAAGAAAAAGGCCTTTTTTTTATCAGGACAATAGTTAAGGAATTAAGAAGAAAATATATTTTAGTTAAGATAATCTAAAAAGGCATTAAAACGAATAAAAAAACATTTTTATGCATCTAAAGATAAAATTTTCCTTTTTTTTTACAGATATTCAAAGAACGTTATTATTATTATTATTATTTTTTTTGCATTTCTCATAAAACAATATCTACGTTACATCGTGGATGCCATTATCAATTGGTCCAACATCCGTGCATTCCTCATTTGGTGGTAAAAGCATTTTCCTCTTTTTCTCCCACTCAGTTGTGTTTGTCTTCTTTCTTTAAAACTTTCTCACTTTGCGGCTGTTTAACGTGGGCTGTATTTACTGTTAAGTTCCCCAATTTTTACTGCATTAAACATCATTGCTACTTCAAACTGATTGGCTTTTTAACCAAGCACGGCTCCACAAATCTGGTTTTTTCTTACACTCTTAAGTAACACTCATCTCAAATGTCAAATCATTCGACAAAAAAGAGGGAAAATTTGTGCTAAAAGATTCCTTTTCACTCTATAATAAATCACGTGAGAAAATAAATATTAGGATAGTGGAAGAAACACTTGTTGATCAGCGGCTGCTATGTTAGAAAAGAAAGGTAGTTCGCTATACCAAGCAAACTCAGGTCGACAACATTCCATGAACCATGAACCATTCACATTACATCATGGCACGATCTGACAATTACTATTTCAACAATGTACGCAACACAAATGTTCTTAGATCAGCTTATAAGAAATACAGTTAAAATGCAATATGGCAAAAACATAGCTTTTCAACTTTCGGTTTGCTTGTTAACTAGATTTTCCGAATACATGCAACACAAAATTATGAATTAGAGAGATAAGTGAGAAAAAAAAAGGCACATTAACCATTTTAAAGAAATATCATATAGTTTTTACACAACATGAAAGTTTTTCAGTATTGGCCTCCTTAATTAACAAAGGAAATATCTGGTGTTGTGATAGAGGAGATGAAAACTACTTGAGTGGACGTGCCAATATTTTCTGAATGCATTGATCACATCTAATTCTTAAAGTCAAACGTGAAGTGATTTAACACTAACATTTGTCTGCTAAGAATTAACGAGCAACTCAATGATCGCTTGCTTTTCCTCTGTTCTCATACTTTCTTTTTCTCTTGCTACGTTATTCACCCTTTTACTAATCCACTCATTATATTAATTGAATGATAGGTAAATCAATTTGCATCTTTTCTATTTCTGATGCAGGAGGAGACCAAACACCGATTTCTGCACTTAACCTTTTACACATACTTCCCTTCGATTTAGTTTCTCACTCTTTAACTTTGGTTTAATCGGTGGCACAGAACTAATATTTCATGATTTCATCTTCCTAATGGAAAAGCTATATATCTTATCCGTATATAAATATTGAAAAATAAAGCAAATAATTGCCCCACTGAAATGACCCTTAGGGGCAAATGAAAATGATTTTACAATATATAATTTAATTACTGTAGGCAACGAGAAGGCAAGAAGAATCTCTGCCTCTTACTTCTGGTGGGGCAATTAGATGTCATGGATGATGAAGCTATTTTGGTGACAGCAGATTTGAGAGACTGTTTGAGAGTGGTGAGGCAAACACCCTCTTCACTATCCTTAGAACAAAGCACCAATATGCTTTTGATCCGGCCACCTACACTGGCTATGTCAGCTTTAACTGCCGTCAGTCTCAAGCCCTTGAGGACTTGGATGAGTTCAGGGAACAGTTCTGGTCGATCATCGCAGCAAACAGAAGCTTTGATCACAATATTCTCCTTCAATTTGTTCACTTTAGTGCAGCTTTCATCTTCTACATGGTCACAGTCAATTGATACTTCATCAATTTCAGTTGGAACTGTGAAAGCTCTGCTAACATCCATGGCTTTTCTCTTTAGATCTTTGACATGGTCTATCACACTCCCTAGTAAAGCTGCCTTGTCCATCTGCAAGTACCCAAATGTTAATATTAGCATGTTTGGCAACACATGTTTCCCTCTGTATAAGTAAGCTTTGTTCAATATTCTTTTTTCGACCTGATGAAGTGGAAGTGGAATTTGAAATCCTTTTATAACTTTGCTAAGCATACCATGCCACATATATTTCATAATCCAGTGTGATGCCAGGAACAAAATCTAAGCTATTCTCTTATTGTTCGTAATTCATAGTACTACTAAAGTATGCCACTCATGAAAACTGAAAAGAGAGACTTGTGCATTAAATTGGTTTACCTTATCGGATTTGGGAATAAGTTTTCTGAGAGTTGCAAGCTGTGCATTGATTCTGTCTCTGCGCCTTTTCTCAGCTTGGCTGTGGCTCTTGGAAGCACTCATTGCTCTCTCTTCTTCAGCCCCTTCAATGGGAAGTGGCCATGAGTGGAACTCACCAAATTGAAGAGAGGCAGAGTCAGTGACATGAGGAAGTATTTGTGTAGGAACTGCAAAGGAAGAAGAATGATCACTGCATTGAGCCCAGCTGGTGCTCATGTGCCAGCCAGAATCATAGTAGTTTTCCATAGTCACATTGGAAACCATTCTAAAGTTTCTTCCATGATTTCTGAGCCTTTTATCTCCCATCCATAGTTACTGTTTGCTGCACTAATAATGGTCGATCATCTTCTTATCTTGATGGTGACTGCTGTGATAAGAAATACCCATTCATTGGTCAAAATGATAATCGATTTTGGCTGTACCTGTCAGTCACTTCAACAAGAAAAATTTTCCCTTCGCTAAATCTAACGAACTTGGACTTTAGAAGGAGGGGAAAATGAAGAGTAAAAGAATAAGAAAGAGATGACCTGACCTACTAAGCTAATATTATTCGTATTTGAATGAGAAATGAAATGGTATGCATGAGTAGTATCTGGCAAATAGATTTGGGGGAACACTGTTACGTAGTCAGTCGTTGATGTAGTGGATGATGATCAGAGACTCATTGTCTTATTTTTATTAGACCAGAAAGTGTTTTATCTGATCTACCGATAATTATAGCTGTTTGGTCTCCCTTGTTGTTTAGCGCAGATCCTATCGAATAAGAACTCGTGTTGGTTTACTTATCTTGAACTTTTGTGCCAAACATGACTACTTCAGATTAATTGTTTTTTCATATAAAATAGCATTGCACATATACTTAAACAATAGAAGAAGAATCATTTTTATTATTTCCATAACATTTACCCAGATGTTATCTGAAATAAAGTCAGTCATTGTACCAAAGAAGTCACACATCAACCTTCATAAGCTGTTTAAATATATACTTTTTAGTGGTTAATCGTTTGATAAAGTAAAAAAGTAGGCACTGAAGCTTACACGAAAGTGGTGTCTAGGCTTGTGGTGGTGGATCCCATTCATCAAAGATACTGCAAGATCTTCCACACTGAATTATAAATTTGGTGAAATTAAGCTTTCACGCTTTCTTTCAACCATGTCCCTGTACAATTATTCCAACCAAAGTTTTAGTCTCCGTCATGATAGCCAAGATGAAAAGGGATACCGAAAGAAAATAAGCACACACAAAATAGGATCATAGATAAAAAAGAAAGAAGAAAGCCCAAGATTTGCTGAATCAGAAATTGGACAAACGCATGATGTAACCTGATTAGTACACGATTTGCCCTTTAAGTTGAAGACACTGGGTGGGTCCATTTTACCAATTTTATGGTATGCAAGTAACTTGACTAGTCCAGCTGTGTATCAAACCTAAGACAAGATTTGGTTAGCTTCATGTATCTTGATTTGAAGTTCAAAGATGAAAGCATGGGACTCAGTAAAAGAAAGATAGGAAAGGGTTGCTGAGTATGTCTGCTAGCAAACAAAGAAGGCTCAATTACTTGCATGTAGGGTCCAATACACACTCACAATTGCAACTCATAATAAAGAGTGACACGACTTCTGATCAACCACTCACTTTGTTATACAACACAACTTGTGTATGTGGTTTCTTATGGTTCCGTATTTTCTTCTTTCACTTTTTTTTCATATTTTTTTTTTCCTTCTCTATCTGTCTCATCAAACCCTTTCTGGGTCCCATCATCTCAGAACATATCTGCAGTATATCTTACAATAATCACATTGACATACACACATACACCCCGTCGGCAAGTGAAGTGTCACGATAAAAATATGGAAAACCAAATGGATCACAGTGAACACAGACAACACGTCTCTTGAAATTGTAATATGTCAAGAAATGAAGCACATGTGTTTAACAAGTTTATCTTCCTTGTCTCTTTTCTTTGCTGGTGTTCTAATCTTCCCTGCTTCTTGCTCATGTTGGTACTCCTGCTCATGCACTGAGGATGGTGGAAAAATCTTCAAATCACTGAAGCCTGTAATTAGTACACTGCAAGAATGAAGGAAGAACATTGAATTTGAATCAAATGCAGAACGAAAAAAGATGGTAACCATAAATTGAGGGCACTTTGTTTTGAGCTTTGCAGCAGATAAAAGTGTAAATAATTGCATGATTGAATTGAAATGAACCAAAGTAGTTAATCATCAGCAACATTTTGATCCCACCATCTTCACACATAATAAACAACTCATTTCGACAAACAGTAGTTCTTCTTCCCTGCACTGACTGCACTGCAAATTTCACCAATTCAATTCAACTTTCAGTGTATCTTTATCTTATGCTACACAAGATAATGGATGTAATGAGTACCAAATAATAATGAGCATTAAAGTAAGTGACCAAATACTGCTACTTCTACTCTTTTTAATTTGTCTTTAATATCTATAGTACAAATAGAAAAACATATAACACATTTTATTGATTTTTTTATATATAAAACTAATTTTTATTGATCTTAATAAAAATATAAATCACTACTGTCTTAAATTTTAAGCATGACAAACAATAGAAACATGGAAAAAATCGACAAACAAAAAGTGACAATTAATAGAATTAGTAGTACTATTAATTTTATATTCAAGACTATAAGTATGCACTTTAGGGTAAATTTACACAGTTAATCAATTCAAGTTATTTTATATAACTGTTATTAAAGGAAAACAAGTATTTAACATTCACAATTTTTTTTTTTATAAATTGACTCTTCAATTTTATTTTTATTCCAATTCATCTTTGAAGCTCTATCTTATTTGAAGCTAGATAAATTAATTTTAATTCCATCTCATTTAATTTTTAAAACTTATTTCTTTTATAAACTGGTTTCTTATATTAAATTGGGTTGAATTCTCAATTAATAATTTACTTTAAATCCAATCAATCATTAGTTTTAATTTTATAAATCACTTTTCCATCAACAAAACATAATAAAATTTAGAACTAAGTTGCGCATTATATAAAGCTTGTTTATTTATTCTGGTCTTCATTTTTTAATTATTTCCTTTTTTAAATTCACTTCTTTACTATATCTTAATACGTGAAGAAATTATTTGTAACAGAAGAATTAAAAGATTAAAGAATAATCTATATTTAAACTAAATAATTTAACTTGTTATAAAAGACTATGAAAAGAAGGGTAAGTTTTCAGAATCAATTACAATGTATTAAAAAAGTTTGAGGTGTTTTATTTAAACCATGTAAAATTTAAGGTTGTTTTCGAATGGAAATGAAATTCATGATATTTAATAGCAAGTGAGATAAAATTTAAAGATCGGTTAAAATATAAGTAAAGTTTAAGGTCTGTTTATGAAAATTAGGAGAGTTAAATACTTTTTAAAATTAAATTTTTTATCAAACATAATAATTTATATAAATGGTAATATACACAATTTATTTCACTGCTACTGAGAGTACATTTCCTATTTTTCCTTCATATAAAAATGATCCTTCATATAAAAATGTTAATATTCTGTATTGTATTATGTATAAAATTAAATTAAGCAAAACAATTGAAAGAATAAATTTTCCATTTATAACAATTTCATTCGACTTAAACATTACTATTTCTATTGGATTTTGAACTGTCTTTCTGTAGGAAAAAAATTGTAAACGTGAAAGTTTATTTTATCTCGACTATGTAAGAAAAACAAAGTCAAATTAGTTTAATTTTAAGATTTATTTTACTAATTATCAAGTCAACGTATTTCAGTCCTATGCCAAAAATTTTAATAATTTTTCTTTCTTCAAGAAGTCAACCTTATCTTATAAAAGATCTCATTTTTTCTTTTCAAAACCTTTCACAAATTTATCTCAAACTTATTCCAGCTACTAACTATTTGAATATAAATGAAAAAAAAAATGCATCATTTTAAGAATAGTGATATAATGGAAAAATTAAATTATAGAAATTAACAAATCAAATGATTAAATTTGAAAATAAAATGATTGTACAAATTAAAATCATTCACTAAGTATAATTAAGTCTAAACAGTAACATTTTATTCTAGATAAGATACTTACCTTTTATATAAGTGACACATGCAAATAATCATAATAATGTGTTTGTTATGGCTATATGACAGTAAACATTTTGTCCACAATGACTATTTTGTGCAACAACACTTTATTGTATTGTATAAATTAATTACTGAAATGTTTTTTTGATAAAACCAAAAAAAAAAAAAGTAAAAGCAGGCCACTTTTTATCTTTCAATGCAACAATGTAGTATGAGAATTGAAAAGAAAGAACAAAATTAATAAAAAATACCAAGAAAATGATAAAAAAGCACCCTGAATTAAATGTTTCCCAGCTTATAAAATAATAATGATGATAAAAACAATTAACTTGAAAAAAAGAGCTGAAGCTTTTGTAAACTACATTTATGTTATATTCTTAATGAAGACATCTCAGTACTCATTGAAATGGATTGCACCAACTTTCCAGACAATGAAAGTTGTTGCAAACATGATTGAGCTGATTAAAACAAAAGAGAATACAATGAGAAAGAGATCAGAACCCCCAGGAAACTGAAAAGTGAAGCCTGTTGACAACCCTCGTTTGCTATCATCAAACAAATTAGTTGGGGCCTCTGGAAGTCCAGATTTTCTCTTCCCTTTGTCACTTTGTTTTGAAGCTTCCAACACTCTGCTGCTCATGTCTGCTTTAGATGCTTTCAATTGGGGGTATCGGTTGCCGGCTCGAGCCGCCTTTAATCGCTCTCTTGCTGTAAGGGAAGCTCCTTTCGTTGCAGATTGTGACTTAGAAGATGCTCCTTGCTCTTGGTTAATCCAACCATTGGAAGAATCTAATGTTTTAGATACTGACTCAGTATCAACTTTAGCTTGCAGCTGGAAATTTTCATCTGGGGGATTCAGGGATGATAATTGATCACTGGTTGGTGAATTTTCAGCATTGTCAAATTCCTCGGTAATATTGTTGTCTGCTGCAAGCTGATCACTATCTGCAACTGGAAGACAGTGGCCAAATCTTCTTTCTTTGACAAGCTTTCTCGATCTAGATACTACCGAGAAGGGTGTAAATCGAGTGGCCTTTGGTAAAGAAGCTCCAACAGAATATCTTGATGCATCATGATACTTGGTTTCCAACTTCTAATGGAGAATGAAAGACTTTTGTAAGAGATCAGAGAAACGATATTCCAAAATAGCATAATCAATGATAAACAAAATAATTGTTAATGAATTGCATGCAAGTCCATATGATTGGTACATCAGCAAATTCCTAGCTGCATAGTACTGCTTTCTTTACATGTTATTGATCCATCTTTGTTTACAATAGAGTTCTTGTTAAGATATTCTTAAATCAGTACAGTACTGAAACAATGGATATCACAAGAAGTTCATCTAACGAAAACTTTTCATTCTATAGAACAAATAACTATAAACATTAACATTATGATTATTATTTACCTCCAGTCAAGTAATTCCTACCTTCTAAATTTCTGTATGCATTCCCTACGATCTCTAACAGCCCAAAACATATAAATTTCTGAATTTTACTCAACCTCTACTTTTAGATTTGTGGATTTGAACAAAACTCAATCTTATGAGAATTGTTCCCTTGTATCCATTACTTTGGCAGCTATAATTCTTTGAATTACATATACTATATTGAAAATTAAAATTTTTCCGTTTACCATTTTTCCCAGTAGAACAAAAGTTCAAGACATCACAGCGCTTTACATATTAATGCGATCCCATAAGTGCCAAACATGTTTTGACTCATATGTTGAAACCGTTGTCAAAAATAAAATTGAAAGATGCCCGGAAGGCCAGAAAGGATGTACAAACACTCCACAGATAATTGGAAACGAAAAGCAAGAATCTGAAATCAGAAAACCATGAAAACAGGAAAACTACAAAGAAAAGTGAAGGGTGAAGTATGAGAACAGGAAACAGTTACCGTTGAGCTGAAGCTGACTATGGAGTTTAAAGATATGGCCATCTTCTTAGAGTCTTTCAAATTCCAACCATGGATAGCCACAACGAGTGGTCTTCCTCTTACCACTAGATTGTTTATTCAGGACTGAAATTGCTGTTGACACACGCCACATAGCGCGTGACCACACGTAATTTTCTCTTCGAATAAAAGAAAATGGCATCTTTTTATACACGATTTCATCAAATTTCACTCCACATTTACAAACAAGTATTTCCTAATTTATTACAAACAAATTCTCCCGAGTTAACTGAATTTTCAAAAAGAAAAGTATAAGATATAAGTAAACTTGGTAATTAATTAATTTTAAATTGGTCTTTATAATTTATCCTTTAGAAGTGAAAACTTGGTAATTATAGTTGAGTAATGTCTTTATATAATTGTCGTGGTATTTTTGTTTTTTTTAATAGTCATAGTTTAATAAAAGTTATCATTAAGTGATTAAACAAATATCTAAAAATTGAAAACTCTTAATTAGTGGCTTGATTGAACAGTTCATTAACAACAAAAACAGACTATTGAATAAAAGAAAAAATATTATTAAAATAAAATTTTAATGATTTCGCATTGTTATAGTAATTATCGAAACAACTATCATCTTTGCTTTTGAAAAACATAATTAAAATTTATTTATACGGTTGGAATACCAATTAAATTTATTTTAATGATTTCGCATTGTTATAGTCTATCTTCCTGTAGAAATACCAATTAAAGTATTGTCTGAAATAATAATTTATAAATGGAAAGTAAAAGTAAGGTCACCCATTTAAATAAATGAATTTATATTCAACAGATTAAAAGGTTGAACTTGAATTTATCAAATTCAATTATTAGTTGATAGCGTTTAATTTAAATATCAATTTTTTTTAAAAAAAAAATTGGAATCCAATTTATACATATTTTTAATTTTCTACCATATATTTAACGTGAGCCAATTATAATAAAATATGTTTACATCTTTCAGCGCATAATTTCTTTTAACAAAGTTCCTGTTTTATTTCACCTTTACTTAGCTTGGATATCAATTGATTCTAATCAATTGCTCTCAAATATATCAATTTAGTTTAGGTTGTACAAAAACAACCTAAAAAAATGTCTAAACTGAGAAAAAATAATTAATTTAGGTTTTGCTATTTTTAAATCTATCTAAACCAATCCAATAAACTTGTTTTTACCTAGTAACATTTGTTTGTTTACTAGGATGTAATTACACATGACACAAGATAAAAAAAAAAAAAAAAAGTGAGAGTATAGACATATTGTGCTTAATCTGCAAACCGAAACTCAATTATATATTTTTAAAATTTGATTAAGTTAATAAATTTGATTGAGCTTCATTTAGCATATCTAATTAAAATTGAGTTAGTACAAATTCATTAATTTCAAACTCGAAGAATCTAACTTTACTCAACTATATAATAAATATATAATGCTAAATATAATTTATCTAATAATTTTATTATTAAATGATATTATATATTACATATAAATATTATTGATACATGTATATATATTGTTGTGATCTCATATACTTATTATTACAATTAAAATATTTGTAAAGTATTTATACTGAAGAACTTTCCTTTTCTATTTCTTTTGAATTACTCAACTTTCAACTCAATCATAATTAACTTGAGTTGGATTGTTAGAAGAAGAAAAAAAAGTACTTTAAACCCGATCCAACACATTCATAAAAAAATTACCTTTTACAAGAATACTATAAGTGTGTGATTTAAGAGTTTAAAATGTAAAGGATATGCATCTTTTTACTCTTTTGCTTACGTTAAATGTTTTAAATAAATTTCTCCAGTTCATTTTTTAAGGTTCATAGATTACGTTGTCTGAAGATTGTTTTATATATTCGAATAGTTTAGCTGTCCTAATGATTAGACGCCTACATTAGGATCACCAACGACATATAGCAGAATATTTAAAAAAGTAACGAAATATAATACACATAGCGAACTATAATACAAGATTTCAACTATCAGTTTCCTAAGCACATAACAAAATATACTATTCATGAAAACTTGCAATCATACATTTTATGCCCTAAAAGTACTTGCTGCATAAAGAGAGAAAGAGAGCAATAAATAGTAATGTAGATATTGTAAAAAATAAAAATAAAAACAGTGCAACAAATTCGTACCAATTCAAAACCAAGATCAAACCAGAAATCAAGAGGTAACAGAACACGCATTTTAAAGATAAGATGCACACAACAGCATGCCAACAAACTTTAATCAGGTAGCTTCCATCACAAGGAAAAGTGGAACAAATCCATGAAAAACATGGGCTAGGAGTCAAAGTCGGTCTATTTCGTATTATGCTTCGGACCATCATTTAATACAAGAAAAATGGCTACATACAGAAAATCCTCGGCTAGCTCGTAAGAGAAGCCCAAAAAATGCCTCAACTATAAAAAAATATTACAAAAATATGACACAAACCCCCGAACAGAAACTCGAAATTATTTTCACTAGAACCTCCTCCAATAGAAGCAAGGAAAGAATACTGCATTAAAATCCCAGAAGAAAATGTTTGAAAAACAAGCTGCTACGTTGCTCCCTGTATACATTTGAGTTCATGGCCGCTTTCCTGTCAGTAGCTGCTGCCCATGGGTGGCATACCGAAAGGGGGCATTGGAGGCATCCCCAATCCACCCATTGGAGGGGGAGGGGCAAAGCCTCCTCCCATTCCAGGCATTGGTGGTGCGGGCAAAGCAAGAGGCAACAACTGAGCATACATATTCTGCAACCAGGGAGAACATTACATGCAATGGGTATTCATATAGTTCAATCAAATAAGAATGTTCAATAAATGATCATCAAAGGAGATAGAAAATATTAACTAAAGCAGGAAACAAAATGGCGAAACTAATTACCTGTTGTGCAATTACTTCCTTCTCTTCTTGCTCTTTAGCCTTCACTTGGTTCTGAGCTTCAATCTTGTCCTTCACCAGTTCATCAACTTTGCCGGTGTACTCGCGGATAAACTACAACATTAAAAAGAAGACAGTGAAAGAAAGCACAAGATAACACGATGAAAAAGACATATAGGTTAATGTATATATTTAAGTAATAAATAAGCAGGCACAAAAGGAATACAAACCTGCAAGAGATATGGGAAGGCAAAGTCAATCATGTTGTTCACCCAGGCCAACTCGATAGCAATGTCTGCCCGGATCAAATCATAGCAAACAAATAGACACGAGGCAAAGCATTCTTTCTTTCCCTGCATAAGCATGTAGAGAGAAATCTTACACTATATTGACCTCACAATAAAGCTCTCCAGAAAGTGAACGTTGATAACAAAACTCCTAACATCAAACTGGCAGAATAAGTTGTGACTATAAGCTTAAAAAAATCAGTAACAGTACTAGTTGCCAATAACTTTTAGGAACTGCATATGCCGTGGTGAGTGCTGCAGGTGTCGTTGATATAGAGATTGAAAGCATAATAACTTGGCATCTTAGTCTTTAAATAAAACATGTTGAACGAAATGTTGCTAAAGAATGGATTATATGCCGTCGAAATTGAATTTGGTACCTGATCAATGAAATAAACAAGCAACTCCTCAGCAAGTTCACGGTCACCAGATTGTGAAGCTGTCTCCATGGCATCTTTGTAAAGGTTATCCTTTTTAGACAATGCAATGGACTGCTTCCATCTACCTGCCTTCTTGTAAATGTAAGCAGCAACACGCCTCATCTCAAGAAGCTCATGCTTTTCAATCTGTATTTCGGAATAGTAGATAATCTATCAGCTTCCTAATATTGAATTGAAAATAGTCAACACCGAATAAATGCAGCTAACCTTCTGTGCAAGGCCTATTTGGTCAAAGTTATCATGCAAATCAATTGACTCGCGCAATCTATCATAGTCTTCCTCCTCGACATATATTTCATTCAGGGCTTCATTAACAGCAGACACATTGTTACTCTGAACTGCAACCATGTATGGCTTGACAAGACGGAGATGACCAGCCTATAATACAACACAGAGAAAACATTCATTAGTGGAAATAGAAAAAATGGTTATAGAGTAAACAACTCATGAAACTGTTGCCAGTATTAAAACTACCTTTCGCATGATGTCAACAACACGTGCATGATCAACACGGAGAGCAAGGACATTCAGAACATCATTGATAAGATCAGGATGTTCTTGTAAATAGAAATGAACGGCCTTGTAATACAACTCAACATTAGCAACTTTGACGACAACATCTTTGAATTGCATATGATCCCATGCTTCAGGTGAATGGTTCATGATGGTTGTTGCAGCATTATCAAACTCGTCATATTGAATGTACAAATAGGTCAGCTCCTTCCAATGTTGTTGTTCGTCACAAGCTCTTATAAGCTTTGGAATGTTGAGCCGGGTTGCAAATAGTTTGATATGTTCCATAAGCTTCTCAGGACGATATCTAGCATATAGAACTCCCAACTCAGTGAAGATACCCATATGTGCCCGTTCTAAACCTAAACCACTCTCCATGAGGGATATTAGCTCGTTGAAGCAACCTCTATTTTGGTAATATTCACTGACCTCTTCCAAGTCATCCACCTACCAAATTCACAATCAAAATTGACTTAACAAGCATCGGAAAGAGTATAAGCTCACAAGCAGCAGACTCAAGTAATGTTCACAAAACCTTTCAATCACCACAAGTTCAAAGCATATTTATACATTTTAGTATACTATTTCCCCATTACATTTTGAAAGAACAAATTATTCAACCTTTATAATTTGGAATTAGATGACAGCTAAATAAGAAAAAATCCAGTTAATTTAAAAATTTACTTAATTAATGAATTGCCAAACAAAAACAACAATTTACCTGAATAATAATGTTAAGCCCACATATCTGGGCCAAACGGAACTCCTCTGCATCAACACAGGCAAAGCAAACTTCCTTCCATGTTTTTGCACTGTTAGCTTTCCTTGCTGCATCAACTGCACCTTGGAACTGTTTCAACTTCACAAGTGTAACTGCTAACTTGGCCCAGTTAGATATAAAGGCAAATATGATTTTGGCAGCTTCATATAGTTCTTCATCATACAATCGGTCACCAACATTTTGAAGATTGGCTACATTTGGCATAAGAATGAACTCCTCAATGTCACTTAGCCTATCAATCTTTGCATATGCATAAATGAGCTCACTGTCCACCTTGGGTTCTTTAGTCTTCTGCCGAACCATCAGCAAGTATCTCACCAGGTCATGGTAAACATTGGCATCTTCAGCAGCACGGATAACATCCAAAAATTGTGTAGTATCGTCTGCTCGTATAAAGGACTCAATGGCATCACTTACTAGTCCTTCCCTTAGTTGAGCCTTGGCCACCTGACTCCAAACAGTATCTTCTTCAACTCGGAAAGCAAACTCCACAGCTCTATCAATGCTACGAATATTGTCTAACAAGACATTGACTGCCTGGACATTTAAGTTGAACTTCTTGAAAATTGCAAATGCTTCCTCATATAATTGAGCCTCAACAGCCATTTCTCCCACTGCAGGCCCATCAAAATTATCCAGTCTATTAATATAATCCATAACTCTGGATGGATCAGCCTTTATTGCTGTTAAAATAAGTAGATTCTGCAGATTAAAGTTGCCACTGAATGCAGAATTCTGAAGGACAATCTTCTCAAGAAGCTCGATCAATTCATGAGGTAGATCAGCAGTCATGAAAGCCTTAACAGCAGCAGATACTTGTTCAGGGCTCTTGCTTTCAGGAAGAGCTGTAGATACAACCTGATCAATAAGTTGCCTTCTATAGGAATTATCAGGGTTAAGAACTTTGTCCCAAAGATCAGCATCCATCCGCTCAACAACATATCTGTAATCCAAAAAAAAGCGTGTAACCATTGGATCCAACGATAATTGTTTAGAGGAAAAAATATATAAATATAACCCACAAACCTTGCTTGTAGTTTAAACAAAGAATTTTTGTTTGTCACATTGATAAGTTCATCATCACATTGTCCACGCCTATAAGCTACAACTGCTAAGGTGGGATCACGTTTCTCACAATATTTGCCCACAACTCGAGAATCATAGTATGGGTTGGTAGTGAGAAAATGTTCCGGATTATTGTTGCTATCAATGATTATTTTACCCAGTGCATTGTGAACATGTACATCCTGGCTTCCCTCGCTTACAAGATGTTCCAAAAACTGTGTGAGCAATCGAAGCCGATTCCTACATGACAAATTAACACCAGAGAAAAATTAGAAAGGTGAGCTCAAAAGGTGTAGGATTAGAGAACCGATACTACCTCTTCTCACACTCCTCCACAAGGGGCTCCACCGGCAGTAAGGAACGAACAGAGAGGATCAAGCCTTTGATAAAATCTTCTGGACACTCATCATCTAAAAGCTGCCCAACGACTAAAGGAGCATTCCCTGGGTTCACCTATAAAGCAAAGCAAAGCAAGGCAGACAGTTAACACTGGAAAAGAGAAAGTAGGTAGTATTCAAGAAATAAAAAGGCTACTGAATTATAAATGCAAACTATAATACCTTCTGAACATAACCTTCAATGTAGCGAAGCATGTTGCTTGTGTATAGATAGTGTGTCAGATCTGGAACAAATCCAAATCGGTCACAAACATTAATCAGAGGTCGTGCATCGGGAAGCTTAGCCTCCATTAGAAAGTTCTTTGTTTTCTCAGCATCATAGAAACTTGATTCTCTAGTCACACGCTCAACCTCTTTGATTTGACCAGTCTTCGCTGCTGCCTCAATGTACTTAAAGTGAATGTCAGGATCCTCACTGTCCACATTCAGGGGGACGGGGCAGAAATTAGCTGATATGAGACAATATCCCCTTTAAAGAAGGCATCCCTTGTCCACCAGACAACAGTTCTATAAAAGTGAAAGAATTACCTGGAGCTCAAATATGATCCCAGGAAAAAATACAGCCCTTCATATGACCTGAATTGCTCAAAAATCTTTATGCAGGCATCAATGCCCAACTGATCACAATATTCTTTGGCAACCTAGACAGATATAAATAAGCTTTTAGTTATCAATAAAATATTAATAATTTCATATTATAGAAGAAAATTATAGTTTCATACCTGCACAATAATCTGCAGGTTGCCTCTAAGATTGACTAGCAATAAGTCTTTCATGCACTCTAATGCCCATTCTCGTGATAGAGTGCCAAAAAATTCAACAAGTGACTACAAGAACCGAAAAACCACTTAGTATTATTCAAATTAGCACAATGTTTCAATAGATAAACTATAAAAGCAATGGAGCACACAAACCTGTGGCTCAATTGCATGTGTATTCACAATCACACGTTTTATATCTGACAACTCTGTGTAATGCTGCATAAAAAATAATGTAATCAATAGAAAGAGGAGGCTTGTGGGTTAAATAAGAAAAAAAAGTAACAAGAAAACACATTTGGTGAGTCATTACTTGCAAAGCTCGCACATAAAGAGCGGCTTTTTCACAAAGTTGGGCAATACGAGGACGGTCATAATGACTGAACATGCCATTAGCCAAAATTGCATCTGCAACATTAGGGAAAGTAACCAGATTTATCTCCAACACCTTAGTTTGAAGGAACCCATGTTCTGGTAGATTTGGTTTCAGAACATCTAGGAGAAAGGCAGTTGCCTCACGGATCAGATTTCTCTGAACAGGACAAACAGAAGGTAATACATGAACTGTCAATCAATAATAAATAATTACAGTAAAAACAATGAGGAAAGGACTAGGCGAGTGCTTGTACATAAAAATCAACATAATGCCACATAAAGAAACATTTCATAAATCAACGATCGTGAAGCATGAATATTATATTACTAATCACTATAATAATGACTGAAAACAACCTGAAGAAATAAATCAGTTATGGTGTTATAATCAACTGGACAACCTCCCTCCATTTGCGACATCATTAATGCAAAATTAACAGCACCCTACAAAACCAAAATGAAAAAAAAAAAAAAAAGAGTTGTTGAATTAGTTAGTACAATGGCCAATTTCAGTAAATTGAGAATGAAAAAATAAAATAAAGTTCTAGAAATTCTATTCAGAAAATATATAATTTGATAATCAGTTATCTAACAGAGTGGCAGACAATAAAAGAAATACAAAGAAATAGCTCAACATAAATAATGAAAATAAACTACATAGGGTACACTCGTACCTGAGGATCTGATCGGAGAATTGTTTGCAAAAGGAAGAGATAGTCAGGTGTGTAGCCAACCTGTAGCCCAAAAGTAATGAAAATTATCAGTCACAAGTAGCTCCATTAAAAGCAGAGGTAAGATATGAAATAATGTTAATATAACAGCCAATTAAAATACTCTAGGCTAGAACAATATCAAAGAAATTAACAAAAGGACACCAAATAATCTGATGAACAAAAATCAGTATAATTTGATAAATAAACAAGCCTCTACCTGCTTAGAGTATATTAGAATCTTGTCAAATTCCCTTCTCTCAGCAAAAGCAGCAACAACTTTTGGAGTTGCTCTGGCTTTGATGTATATTTTTAAAGCAAGATCATTATCCACAGTCTACACAGTAGAACACATTAATCAAAATTAACAAAAAAATCCCATTTCATATTAAATATACTATTAGGTAAACAAATAGAATCAAACAAAAAGCAAAAAAAAAAAAAAAGAAAATCAATTCAAAGTATTTCAAAATTTCAAATGCAACCTACCTTTACAAGATCTCCCAGTTCCTCACTGCATTCAAGCTTGTCCTCTGCCAACCAGTTCTCCAAAAGGTTTTTCTTGTTCTGGTTTACTACCAGCCTTGACAATTCTAATGACTCAAAGGCATTCAGCTTTCCTCTTGTCAGAAGTGTTCCAAAATACTGCAATAGTGGAGGAGTTTGCCCAGCTTGTACAGGAACACTCTGCCAAATAGAACAACTTGTGACACTTCACCCATGATAGTCTAATTGACCATGAAAATGACAAAAAGTTCAAATTTCTTTAATCCTTTATCCATAAAAACAAGCAAAGATGAATGCTTAGGTTCGATTTGTTGAGGAAAGAACACAAACAAAATATTTGATGGCTATGGGTGTGTTTATTCTTCTGTTGTAACCAAATTCAATGGGATTTTCCCACTTTCGAAAACAAAAATACATGAGAATGCCTGTAATGTTTGATTGGCATTCAGTTTGTTGAACAGAAAGACAAACAAGCATTGTAACTTATCAACACACCTGAAATTTTGCAACTGTATCAGGAGTGCGAAGGATTCCTTGTGGAGACTCCGCTGCAAGCTCAGCTGCTTCTTTATACTTTGTTTGGGCAAACAGTTCATGGAATCGTTCAACCACCTATAATGTCAACAAGTAAGCATGTTAATGACTAAAATTCACACACAGAAAAGGCAATGAAAAACAAACTAGTTTAAATGAAGCTAAGACACTCTCTAATCAAACAATACCAAAAAATTATCAAAATATTTGGAAAATAAATACATTATGAAAAACATTAGAGTGCAGATTTCATTAATAGAGAAAAAAAAAAAGTAAAAGACTAAAGAAAAAACGTTTGTCGCCATACAGAATTCAGGTCACTCACATAAACTCCTTTGGTCCATGCATCTATCTTTTAGATGCATAAAAATTTTCTACATAAAAAATTGATAGTGTTAAAGAGATACGGAAAGTATCAGCAACAGAAGGATGATTTGTTATACAGATATATACTAACTACAATAGAATAAGTAAATGCTGAAGAGAAATATTAGTAAAATTTCATTAAAGGAGAACACTAAGAAATGCCTCACGGAACTGGATAAGGAATCCAAAGTTGATTTTTTTTTCATGAGAAATTGTTATCAATGCACTCCATCATGATATGATTCATTTCCAATGCAATCAACACTGTAATTTCTTTTGAAAACTTTTTATTTACTAATTCATTTATCAATACCTTTAGGACACTCGTTGCCAAGAGCCTTAAAACATTGTGCATTGTACAATAGAACGACCATACCAAATATTACACAAGTTGGCATTTACCAATTAAATAAAATCCACTCAAAGATAACACGTGAGATTCAGTAGAACCATCCTAAGTCCTGAAAGCACCCTAATGACAAAATAGTAAGTTCAATATGAAAACTCACATACCAATTTCTCAGCACCGGGAAGATTTCCTCGCTTGGCAAGATTAACCGCTAGCTCCAAATTGTTTAGCTGTGACAATAAAAAAATGAAATTTGTGGAAATGTCACCTTGTTCCCCCCTTACAATAGGAAAGTGATAACATGATCAGATACATACTTGACCACTGACAAAATTCACAATCGTTTGCTCATTAACAGTAGCCAATAACACTTGGCCTCTCCTGTTAATAGCATAAAAGCCTCCAACTGATGTAGCTTCTGATGTCAAAAATATAGGATCAGGACTAATTCTGTTCCTATATACAGCAGTAGCAGTTTCCAAATCATAGACAAATAGGAGACCAAGTTTCGTAATCACATAAATCAAACTGTATTTGTGGGATATCTGCCAAAAGAGAAAATTATGAATCAAATACCAGCACAGTTTTACAAAATGAACAATTCTAGCAACCTTTGTACCTGCATGGCAACTGGAAAATCATCAGCAAAATCTGGGGGAAAGAAAAGGTCAGCTTGTTTCTTTGTAAACGATGGCTTCCCTGCAAAGACAATTGGTAAGGTAAATTCCGGAATGATGATAAACCAAATCAAAGATTATAAAACTATACAAATGATTTATAGCAATAATTCAAAATATCTATCCATGCTTAAATACCCTCATTTCAGTATGCTGCTCCCTTTATTTGTGAAAATAATCACAGCAGCAACTTCACTGACTTATCATTAAATAGAAAATCCAAGAGAAGACTGTCACCATCACATTATTCAAAATTTCCAATCATTCGTTCAAATTTAGTAATCCCAGGAGCATGGCCAATTCTCCAACAGAAAGCAGTATATTTCTTTATTATTAGCTGAATCTATTGCCAATAATGAGTAACCTCCTCCATACAGATAGTGCAAAACTTGATCACTTCAATTTATCCATCCACAACTTGAAGTTCAAGAAATCATTATTCTGAGTAGAAGAATTTTGAATAACAAGACAAAGGCACCTCTCTGGGCATATCTTTAAGAAAGGTCATTCTTCTCCAAACTTCGGTTCAATAAAGTTTATGACCAGTTTAAATTTAGATTTATGATTTAACAGGAAAAGTAACCTTGGAAATTCAATATGGGCCAAGGGCAACTAAATTGTAAAGTTAAGTCAGATTTGTTTAATAACAATATTGTCCATCAGATTAATTAATGCTGAAGAGACAGATGTGCTAAAGAAAATATATACAGACCTGGCTGAGCACCCAGCTCAATAACATGCAACTTGGATATAATTTGACCAGCATTAAGTGTCTTAGTGGCAAAAGAAATCAAAATAGAAGGATTTTCATTTCCAGGAACCTGTCCAAAAAGCAATTCAATTTTTCTAGCACATTGTATGACAGTAACATGCTATAGAAATATTTATTTGTAAATATGAAATTAAAGAAGGAAAGTAAACAAAGAATCATAAAGAGACACACTTTAAATTGAGCAAATGATGCAGCATGCGCTTCAAGAGCCTGGCTTCGTTGTTGATCCACAGAAAAGAGCTGCATGTTTCCTTTAACCAGTTGTGGCCTCTATAGACAACACAACATACAAAAAGAAGAAAAGAAGATCAGACTCAAACAAATTCTAGTAAAAAGGAAAATGATTATTTCCAAGGATAATCTATCCCAATGGCATAGGCTATATAAATTGTTTTAAATTCAACTCCTCCTCAATGTGGAATCCTTTGAGCTTGGCGTGTTGACACTACATAAGTCCATTTTTTTCCTTAGAAAGCTTGAAACTCTATGAGAAACAAGGTTTAATGTTAAACCCAGACCACTTAATCAAGGAGGTTTAATACCATAGCCAGAACAAAGCGTCCAATATAGCTTTCAGTTTTTTAATTTAAATATCATACAATGGTAGCAAGATTTTACACAGATAAATCCAAAGGAAACATAAAATTAAAAAATAAAGACATGAATATGAGAAAAAAGAAAAAGTTTAAATAACTAAAACAAGAAACACTATAACCTAGTTACTATCTACTAGGGAAAAGAAGAAAATATGCCTTTATATTTTTTTCAAATAAAAGAAAAAAAGGGATAATGGTAGTCAATAATAAATAGTGAGTGAATTGGGGTGTGGTGTGTTATAGGAAGAGACATTTGGAGAGTGTTAGTAGTACTTACAAATGTAAAATAGGACATACAAAATGTGTATACCAAAAAAATATATCTCATTTGTATAAAGTTATAGATGACAAACACTAGAGATATACCTCAGGGGAACCTGGAGCAATACCAATCAAGACCAACCATTTTTCTGAAGGATCACATCGATAATTAATTATTTGATTGTTTGCTAAATTCGCTGTTCTCTCAAACATCTTGACAGGTTCTGAGTCACCTACAAGTTACATATATCACACAGAAATATCCTAGTAAAACAATTGAAGATGAGCAAAATTACGCTGAACAGCAATGGAAAAACTGAAAAACATAATAGCACAAAACCAAGTTGTCAAGTGGAATTGCAGTTTATCAATTTCTTACCTTCAATTGACCAATGGTATACAGAGGTTTGTGTCACAAGACCCAACAACTTGGGGGTAATCCATTTCCAAAAGACCACCTGCACATGCAATGGGAGCATTCCACAAGGTTTAACAAGCTCTCATTATTAACCGTCATTTAATAGTGGTTGTATACTTGTACGTAATAGTTACCTGCTCGGGCATCTGATAGGATTTCATCTTCGCTTTCATTTCAATGTTAAAAATTTGTAGGTGATCTTGAGTTGTTCCTTGGAGTTGAGCTTCAAGAGAAGGATGCAACTTATAAGCAAATATAATCCAAAAGTAAATACTAATGAAGATGCAATGCAAACAGAAGCTTGTGATGTAATCAAATAAAACCTATAATTTTATCCCAATAGGTGGAATGCTGTGAACAGTCAGCCCCTTTTACACTGGCTATTTTCCTTTGTTCTAGGAGCATTTTTTTTCTTAACATGCAACCACTTTCATGCTTGTCAAATGATGGTATCTTGAACAATATATATAATCACAATGTTTAATTGGTCATAGATGAATGGTGAATGGTAAATACATTATCTGAACAATAAATCATGAAAAAAAAAAAAAAAACACTTAACAGGTCTATGGCATTACAACAAATGAGCTCAGTCCATCTTTAATAAACCTCGTAGGGATAAAGTCATAGCCTATTGGTGACTTCCCCTAATAGTCATATTAGCTTAGCATGTGAAAAATTAAAGAAAAGTATGACAGTTTTCTTCGATAAAATTATATCACTTAAGAATATGATCTTTTAATTTATCATATTGGTAAATTGGTAAATGAGAATCAAGCAAAGGCAACTGTTTCACAATAACGTACCCCTAATATGCTTAAGGACACACGCACTTGGTACTCTAGTTAGTAGAACTAATGCTTGAGAAGCAAGTAAGGATCAAAAAACCAAAACTAGCTCAGATCGTCTTGTTCAACTAAGTCCTGATACCATGCACGAAGTGCATATGTTATTCCACTCCTAAACAAGTTCAGACCAAGCTATTTTCATACGATGATGATAACGATAACGACTGCCTCAGTTGCAAAAACATGAGGAACATAAGCTCCATCTCTCCAAAAAACTAAATATATAAAGAATAAAAATTCTCAATATATACAATACCATAAAAAATCCAACTCAATACTGAAATGGCTTTAGTTAGATTATCCACAACAGTACTAGCCACAAACACAAGTCACAAATTCATGAGAAGAATAAAACGAACTAGAATCCAACCTTTCAAGGCAAGGATTCTGGAATTGGGATTCATAAGAGCGGAATCTGCAGTAATAGGCCTCCTCAAAGGCTGATTCGGCATGTTCATATCAACGATAACCACACTATTCTGCGGAGCCGTTTCTCGAACGCATATATACTTATCGGACTCCATCGTCACATGCGTGAACGTGATGAACTGCGGATTTATGCCAATGCTCGGCAACTGCAATCACAAATCACGCGACACGAGTTACATCACTTTCAATTCACAACACAATCTCACTCAACAGTTCAGAAAAAAGAAACTCGAGAAACATCTAGATCTATGCTAACTCAAAAATAAGAAAACAAAGTAGCGCAGTGAACTTCGTTACAACACAATCGAATTTGTTGCGGAACACTCCATTCGGAAAATAAAAGTTTAGTAAAGCGTAAGAGTTACTTGCAAAACTTTGATGGTTACTATCGGTTATAAAGATAGCAGGTGAAGTGGAGTTGCGAATTAAGCTCAAGAAATCGAGAGAAAACGAAGAGCGCAGAGAACTCACAGTGAGAGCTTCTCTCATGGCGATCGGAGCGTTAGCGGCCGCCATGACGGCTAGGATGGAAGAGTGAGATCTGCAGCGGCGATTGAATTGGAAGAGGAAGAAGAGTCAAAAGAGTGATACAAATCGGTGCGAGATCTGGAAGCAAGTTGGACCTCTAAAGCAAAAATAGGGAGAGATCTACGGAGGAAGAAAAGAAAAGGAGGTTCTGACACTAATAAAGCGGGCTTGGTGAGAATCAGAACGAGAAGAGAATTGAATTCCTTAGAAAAAAAAATAAACGACACGGAAACATTAAAGAATTCTCTCGTCTTAGCTAATAAAGCAAATTTACTAAAATAAATTTCAAATTAAAATCCTACTTAAGTTTAGATTTACAGCCTAGCAATCAGGGATCTGAGTAATTTGATAATGATTTTATTTACAACTACCTCAAAATAAGGATTAAGAAATTAATATCTCAGCAAAAAGGAAAACTAATAAATAAAATCATTAACAATATAATATTTACTGAAAAAGTTATATTAACATAACATATTAATTTTTTAATAGACAACTCCAGATTATTCTTTCATTGTTCTTTTTACCACCACTATTAACAAAACTGACAAGATAGCTTAGGATCCAACTAATTCTTCTTTTGTATTTTTTTTTATCATTTATTTTACTTCCAGGGATAGCTCCATTCAACACAACATATTGATATGATGACTGTACGAGTTTAATGTTTGTAATTGATCATTTATCGATGCTTGACTTGTCGATAAATAATTTGACATGGTTAACGTAATATGGGTTTTTTTATTAGAGAGCTCATAGTAAATATATACAGATCAAAGGACTTAAAAAGAAAAAAGAAACAGACAAAAGCCATGGTCAGAGAGACACACTACTAACTCATTGGTGATGGATATTTTACACCAACACTATTTTTCCTTTTTTTAAATAAACGACGGAGATAAAAATAAACTAATCTAATTAAATCAAGAAGAATAATATACTAAATTTATGTGAGAGAACAACAGCAAACTTCTTATTACTAAAACTAGCAAAAACGCAGCGCTATGGCTTGGTATTTTTTAAATATTAATTATAAATAAAGTGTAATATTATATCTTTCAATGAGTTTCTTTAAATTTGTATAAAATACATCACACATAATTTTTTCAATTTTAAAAAACTATCAAAAAGATAATATAAATATATGACATGGTAATAATATATAAAATAGTATAAGGGATTGAATAAGTAACCATAATTTCAAACATGTAAAATATCTCTTTAAACTATTTTATTTTATTTATTTATTATTATGGTGATAAATATCAATTACTATATAAAATTATGTCATATTCTTATATTTTCATAATACTTTATATTTTTTTAATATCTATTTTATTGAGTTGTGATTTTATTATATTACGACAAAATATATTTAAATATTTTATCAATAAATTTTTGTTATGATTTTGTTATACTATTTTAAGAGATTCAATAAATGGGTTTTAAAACTTTTTCGTTTCGTTTATGTGTTTTAGTAATCTTTTGGAGTTTTCTCGTTTAGTTTTTAATATCATAATGAATTTTCAAAAAAATTGTGAAAACGCATTATTATTATTATTATTATTATTATTATTATTATTATTATTTGTTATTATTATTATTATTGGGTTTAATTACTAATTTAGTAATGAAGAATGAAGATCATATAATTGGTATATTAAATCTCTATTTTTATTATTTGCTAGATATCTTTTCAATATTAAAAGTGGCAAATATCTCACTTTATCCCAAAGTGAAATTATTAAATAAATTTGTATTCAAAATTATAATAAAATAATTTATTATGATGACAAATATATTCAGAAATTATGACGTTTATTATTTAAATTACATTAAACAGTAGTATCAATATTGTCATAAATAATATTATCAATGTTAATAATAAAAAATGAAATTATTAAAACTTTCAACTTATTAAATAATATTTAATAAAAAATATTAATCAATTGTTAAGTGGAGATGGTAGAGAGAAACTATTTTTCAATTTATAAAACTGTCCATGACGGTTAATATTTAATAAATAATTATATTAAAAATTAGGAATAACAAATATAAAGATCCTCTTTACGTATAATTATATATTTAAAAATTAAAATGTTTATTATTTAAATTACTTTATTATTAAATAGTATTGTCAATATTAATATTGTCACAAATAATATTATTAATATTAATAATAAAAAATAAAATTCTTAAACCAATTATTAAGTATACGTGATAGAGAGAAAATGTTTTCTCATTTATGAAACTGCCTATGGTTAATATTTAAAAAATCAACAAAGAATTATATTAGAACAGGAAAATAGAAATAATAAATATGTACACAAAACAAGATATCTTTTTATATATAGTTGTAGATAAATGTGTTTCCAAAATATATCCTCGTTATATATAGTTATATATTTTTAATTCCTAAATTAGTAAAATTGTTAGTAATAGTATCGGTATAGATAAATAATGTTAAATGTTTATAGAAAGTTAATACCATCTAATCATATAATGTTAAATGCTTATATATCATCTTCAATAAATAATTCTTGATAAATACTCCAATTATATTTCTATCATCAAAGTGTTTTTTTTTATAAGAAAACACTATTAAAGAGCTATAAGATAGACTTAATGATAAAAGTTGAAAAGGACTTTGGAAGAAGTTTGGATTTAACTCTATTCACTAATAAGAGTGGTTTGGAGAATTTCAAAAAATGATGAGAGATGGTGAAAAATATAAATCCTAAAAAGTTAATAAAACATTATAAAAATTAAAACCACGTTTCATTATTATAATCAAAATTATGACCTTTTATTATTAAAAAAGTATTCTTATTAAGAACTTTTGAAAAACTATATGTTTGGCTATCTTTAAACAGTAGTGTGATCCTAAATGCCCGATTTCAAAGCATTATTAAAACATTGTAAGCAAATTAGAGAATGGTCATAAAATAAATTAATAATTTCAAAGGTACATAATAAATTTAATCACCCTTTAACCCTTTAACTTATAGATGCCAATTCAATTCATTGAATATAAATGCCAAGAACATATTTATTTTTTAAAAGTGTTCATCTTTAATGTACATAAATGTATATATTTCTAAAGTGAATAAAACTGACAATCAGAGGAAGCCAAATGCAGCACCTATGCAATTCCAATAAAGTAATCTTAAGAATAAGAACGACAAACAATGTCCATAACAAAACTCAATAGAAAAGAAAAATTATAATCGAGACACACCATTTTAATGTTTTGCACCGCAGATGTCCAATTTAAGCCTAAAAAAAATTATCAGGCTTTGCGCACACTAAATAATTATCAGCCTTATAAAGATCCACAAGTAATTGTCAATTTTATTTCCACAAAGTACCAACCTTATTTCAGACACAACCACTTCTGATATTTTCTACGACATAATAAGTACAAGTATTAATGGGCAGCATCATACGATGAATTATAGCAAGTAGGGCAATAACATGTGAATAAGAAAGCAGAGCAAAAATTAACGCATATCATTATCAAATGTTTGAACAAGAACACGAAACACTACCAACAAAAGTCCAACCCGCAAAATTATATCAAGATGAAAATTTGCATCTAGCTATTGAGAAATGTATTATGCGCCAAAACATTCACCAAATAAAAAATAGATATCCCTAAAAGACACGGTAAGATTTTCCCATGGTACTCTTCAGATACAAGCACCTAACCTGAAATCAACAAAAAATTACATTAGCCGATTATTGACTGGCACATAATCAAGATATAAAATATTCCAAGGATAGGAAAAAGAATACGTGACTAATGTAGTATTCGACGGTAAGAATATCCTGAAAATTTAGAAATCATACTACTCCATGTCTGGACCCCCAAAGTCAAGGGAACAAATTTCCAAAAAATGCTAACCAGCATTCTCCAAAATTTTATCCACCGATTTTGAACAATTCGTAAAAAACTACTCCCTTAACCAAACCAATCCTAAAACTATACAAACAATAAAAGTTCACTCGGCTATTCCAAATCATAAAACAAGTAAAGAATCCATCAATTTTGTCCAATACAATATGGACATCTTGAATACTCTTAACTCTACTATAGACTGAACATGGCATAATGTAATACTTGAAGGGCCAAATCGGGTTCAATCCATGGATTACGATAAGATAAAACCTATGTCGTAATCATGTATTCGATGGACGCACATAGTATATAGCCGAGCATCTCTAGTTACACCAACAATACCTCGTACATGATAAGCAGAAATTGGCTAGAAAAACATGATTTATTGAAAAAGCACAATAAAAAAGAATGCAACAGAGAATATGGTTTGAGTAAAATTGAGTGAACTACTCACATTTTGCCAGTTCTTTTTCAATAAGGATACCAGGAAGTTAACACTCAGTTGAACATTTTGGAAGATTTGTTTTTCCTCCATACTGACATTGCCCACGGCTACTCCCATGCACAGCACTTTCTTGAGTTGAAATTTGACCATAGCCTTAGACTCGTTTACCTTTGACTCGAGAGTTTCCTGATGAGTAACAAGCGTAGGGAATTTTCCTGTATAGTTTACACAACAAATCAAACTCAGATAAAATGGAAGAAAAAAGAAAACAAAAACAGACAATTCTATCAAACAAAATAAGTCCACAATACGCAGGGGAAGGGATCGCTTAATTTGTGAACAGAAAGTAATTCAAGATAACATAATGCAGCTCATATTTACAAACAAAAATTACATATCATGTGACCAAAGACTAATAAAAAGACTTCAATAATGCCCTAGTGTTAAAATGATAAGAAAGACAAAATCAAAACACCAAATATCTAACAATTTAAAACAAATAAGTATCCTAAACAGAGAAATAAAATCGGAATACATGCCTGCCTTGTTCAGACCAGGACCCAACAGACGTGGAATCTGCTTAATAACTGCTTCAGAAGCTAAAAAGGCATGGTACTTTTTAGCTAGTTTCTTCACCAACTTCTTGTTCTTGTTTAGCTTCTTCAAAGCTTCGACATCCATCCAGTCCAGTCCTATCTTCTCGGCCTGCGAATTAGAATAAAAAACATTAACACAACAAACTTAACAACAGCTGAACAACAATTTTCAACAAACTCTATAACAGAAACATAAAAACAACAAAAATCAAAGCCACGTTGTTGGCATGTATTTCTTGGTTTGAAATTACAGAATTCCAAAAACATCGAATTTTCAACTTCCAAGAAACTCAAGATATTACGGACAGCCAGTAAATTTAATAAATCAAATAGTAGGCAATTAACAGTAGCAAACAGAATAAAACAAGCATGGTTTTACAGTCGAAATTAGCATACAATAATTCAGGTGCTATCATAAAATACTTAAAAAATAATAATAAACCTAGCTTTGAAACCTGGGATCGCCTACATAACCTATTTAAATAGCAACAGAAACAGTTTGATGAATACAGCAGGTAGATACCTCTTCGACATGTTGTGCATCACCAAGCATGCATATTTTCATCTTGGGGCGAGGAATGTGGGGCAACTTGACAGAGCCACTGAAACGTTTGTCCTTTTGTGGATCATAGTTTTTCAGCCCAATCTGGAGTTCGATAGTCTCCACAAATTTGCGATTCTTCTCCTTGGAATCGGCCATGATTCCGGTGATAGCTTCTCGCAAGGCATCACTCTGAAGCTTACTACACCACAAGCATCCAACAACAAATCAGAAACTCAAACACAAAAGTAAACATTATTCATCAATGAATAGCAATGAGGGATATCGTCCACATGATAAAAAAACATAATAAACACGCAGGAAAATGGTGAACAGAAGCAAATGGAAAAAAGAAGTCTAGGCACCTCATCTTTTCCAATCAGCGACTAAGGATCTCACAGCGCTGTGAAGAAAATAATCAAACAGACAAAATGGTTATCTGGCGGAGCAGAACAAAGGGAGACAAAACCCCAATGGCAAACGTTCAGAGTAGAGAAAATACCTGAAGCCGATAACCCTAACTAGGTCATGCGGCGGAAAGAATCAGTATATACTATGGACCGGGGGAAGGAGGTGGGCCGGGCCTGGTTTCAAAATAATTCAAATGGGCTTTGCCCAAAAGATCTTCTGTTTAGTTTTATCTATCCAAATATATGTTCTTTTATTTTAATCTCTGTGAATAATTAAAGCATGTTTAAGAACTGTAAAATTTAGATTATTTTAATAATAAAATTATATGAACATTTAAATATCTTTCAAATCACATTTTTCGATTTTTTTTAAAGAAATTTTAAAATGATAAGTTTGAAAAAATAAACAAATTACGAAAAATCATACCAATTATGACTCTATCTGTTTGGTTCATGACCATTCAGAAAAATAAATAAAATATAAAAGGCAAAGGCAACACCATATTTATTATTTTTTGGTCGAAATGCAACTGAACTTTGTATTTATTTACAGTCATAACAATCCATAAGTTTAAACATTTCAGGTGATTACAAAGTAACTTTTATATATCTTTTAAAATTTTGAAAGTTATTTTTTTAACTACATATCTCTAATTATTAATCATAATATTTAGATTAAATAAACATGTGTTATAGAATGTCTGTAAAAATTTCAATTACATCCGACCGGTTAAAAGAAAAAAAAATGAATATAATTTTACTATTATTATACATGATCCATTTCATAAATTCATTATAATTATTCAAATCAAATTTTACTGTTATAAATTCTATCAAGATGACTGATAACATTAAATAATTAAGACATTATACAATATAAATAAATAAAATCCAAGTATATAACAATAATTAATTTACACTATAGTAATACATAGAATACTGACTAAGGAAGAAAAATGTATAAAAATATATAAATATCAAATATGTTAGAACATTTAAATAAATCTAAATATCTACCAAATAATATTTTTAGCTTTCTTTACCTTTACATAACTTGTTCAAATCCCAACTTTATTATCTAAAATTTAGTCACTTCCGATTAAAAACTATAATTAAACTTTCTAATTAGTAATGATTATGGACAATTGATATATTTAATGATATGATCGATTTTTTAAAGAAAATATATTTGAAGGTAAAATTTATATTAAAAGAAGGGAGGAGAAAAGTTTGTGGTTTAGAGTTTAACACCTTACGCTGTGTTCGTTTGAAGGGAAATAACTGTTTACGCTGATATGCGAGGATGGATTTTGGGGATGGGCATTGTTCTCATGCGATGATTTGTAAAGATAAAAATCCACTGATTTGCGAGATTTCACTGTTAAACCCATCTCGCTAATTTGAGAGGATTTACGCTGATTACTGGACAAAGACTTATATACCCTGTACGAAAATTAAAATTCCACCACAAATCTTATTCGATTCTGATGTTTAATAATAGATCCCATGAAACATAAAAATGAAAACCCATACACTGTGCTTTCACGAGAAATAAGCCATACACTGTGCTTTCACGAGTTTGCACTGACTGCCCATGTGATTGTTGCAGGTAGAAGGTCTGTGATTTAAACGAAGAGCAAGACAGTCGTTAAAGGAGGAGCAAGAACGATGTTGATGATGATGGCGGAGTGGATGCAGATGTCCAAACGTGGAAGGAGGGATTGTAGAAATGAAGAAACGGGCTGTGTATTCGGTTCAAAGAAGAGGGTATCCGATTCGAACATTTTTAAGGAGTTCCAAAGCAGGCGTATCCAGATACAAGGTTGACGTATCCGGATCTAACTTCTCCAACAACTTCCATGGGAGACGTATCCGGATCCAGCTTGTCGAAGAACTTCGAGGGGAGCTGTATCTGGTTCGATCTTCTCCAACAACTTTCCGTATCTGGTTCCAGCCAAGGTGTGGGCGTGTTTATTTGTTTCTACTGGTGTCGTTTCCGGTTCGCTGAGGTCTGTGAGTGGTTTGGACTTGCATAGCTGCGTTCCTTCGTCCGTGGTATTCATTTGTTAGCTCCAGCGTGTTAACCTTCGTGAATAGAAGCTATGGTGCCTCTGGTGTTGACGAGAAGGACGCTGAAGGGTGTGTTCTTACGAGCAGAAAAGCGTGCTTCTGCCATAACTGGAGCTATTCACCTTTTTAGTGGATTGTAGAACTGTAGTTGCAGTTGCTTTTGCACCCATTAACCACAAATATTGTTCATGTTCAATTTCCCTTTTAGTTTATCTTTATCAATTTTATTTGAGTTAATTAAGTTCTTTTACTAAAAAGAAAAAAAATATTACATTTTATTGATTCAATTATTAAGTTATAATCTCATTTAACTATAATAATGAATATAAAGGGTTAAACAATTTGAAGAATAATTATATATATTTAAGTATATTTTGAAAAAGTACATATTACAAATATTTTATTTATTTTTGAAAAATAAATAATTTTAAATAAAACTTTTATCTAATGTAATATTCCATCTTTGTTTAATTATTTATTTCCTTAAAAATATTCAATTTTACTTTCATAACAAATATAATATTATAAAAATATTACAACTAAAAGGAAATTTGTTTTACTAAAATAAATTTTTTGTACAATATTAAAATTAATCCTAATAATTAATTTTTTTTATTTTTAAATATAATTTTTAATAATTATTTATAATTTTGGTCACTTTATAAACATCATTAAAATTAAATATAACATTAAAATATAACATTTTATATTACTTTAATAACTAGGGGCATTTTGATAATCTTTAATTTCTATCAATTAAACTAATTTTTTAAATCTGTCACATCAATCAAATCTTACACTAATTCTCACAAACTTTATCCTCAAATCCATCCTCAACTACCCACAAATCCACTCAAAAAAACAACAAAAAAAATTATCCTCAAATCTACTCAAATCCATTCAAATCATCTCCCATAAATCATCTCCCTCAAATCCATATAAAAGAACACAACCTTAATGTTTAAACATTCCTAACTTTTTATTATTATTTTATTGTTCTAGTATTCAAATTTGAAAATTTTGACAAGAAAAAGAAGTAGATAAAAGTGGATGATCACAAATTATAACTTTACAAAAATGAAATTGTCACAATTTATTCATATATACATATTAACATATGTGAATGAGGTTAAATTTAATGTTACATTTTCAAGTTAGCTAGGCTCCATCAGTTAAATTTAATGATAAAAGATAGTCCAATAATATTTATATATTTTTTTATGTCCGTGCAATGACAAATTTTATTATAATCTATGCTCAAACAAAACTTTTGTTGGTGAAAAAAAAATTATAGGTATAATTTATTTAATGCATTCATATATTTATAATTTCTTATTTTTATTTTAAAAATAATAATTTTTGGTAAACTCACATATGCTTTTAGTATTAAATTTGGATTATTCATGTAATCACTGGCATCTTCTGTCATACGTACTTTTTAATGGTATAAATATGAAAACTTTTGGAAATCTAACCCTAATATTATGTTTAAAGAATATAGTAATCTATGGGTCGAATTAATTCTTAAATATTTAATTAACATGGTTTTTATAAATAACCAACGCAACGAATTCACATAAAGCAAAGTTGATAGTGAAAATGTTTTATAAATCTAGTCAATTACATATCGGGTTGTAAAAGTGAAAAAAAAAGAAAAATAACACAATTTTTTTTATAATATTTTAACATAAGACATGTATATTTATTACCATATTAACATACTCTAAATTCAATAAAAATAACAATGTATATACTATGTAAAAAAATATATGTTAACACATTATTGTCAAAAAATATGCTGATTAAGTTTATCATAAATTTTAATCAAACTAAATTGCTCAAAGGCAATTTAAATTGGAAGATTTAATGTGTGTGGATATCACTTTTAAATCTTAAAGAGTTTGTAAAAGAAAAATTTATATATCATTTTAATTTCTCCTTTTTATTGAATGTAATTTCAAATTCATTTTAAGAAATTCTTTTCAACTTTTTGTAATACATTTTCCTTAATCATAATCATAACGACATACCTTACAACTTTTGATATAAATAATCTTTAAAATTATAACTATTTATATATGTTTATGTTATTTTAAATTTACCTTTTTAAGATTTTACCGTGAGTATAATGAGATTTGATATATACGAATAATGTACAAGTGAAACATCAAAACATTATCTTTTATCCAAAACCAAAATTTAAAACATGATTATTAGGTTCAATTAGTAAATTGATCATTATATTTAAGTTTTATATTGATTTTTTATTATATATTTGTTTTTCATTCAATTAATTTTTTATTTTTTTTATTCAATTAAATCCTTATTTTTTTAAAATAAAATTTGATATGATATTTTATGTTGAATAGACGTTAGTGAGTGTTATTTTAAATATGTTATGTGTTAAAATTTGAGTCATTTTCTATTTTGTAATTTTTTTTTTTGTTTTTCTTCTTCTCACTTTCATGTATCTTTTATTATTTTCTTTCACATTCTACTATTCCTTCAACCTCTCCGTTACAATTAATAAAATAAAACAGTTAAATTCAATTCATTTGAGACTAGTTTAGAGTTTAGGATGACGTGGAGATATAGGGAAGAAAAAGAAAAAAGGTAATGGAAGTTGGAGGGAACGGAAAAAGACAGAGGAAGAAAAGAAAAACAAAAAAGAAAAGAATTCGTAAGAATTCTAAAATAGAAAATGAGTGAGATTTGGACACATCACATTAAAACGAATTTATATAAAGAGATTGGATTGAATTTTTTTTTTAAACATATGAATTTGATTGAGTAAAAAAATACAAGACTCAATTGAATCAAAATACAAAGAGAAAAATACTAATTAAACTTAATTATTATCACATGATGTATAAATATAAGATAGGTGAGTTACGTGGTCATCTAATTATAACATACTTAAATTGTTATATTCAAATTGTACTCTAATCTATCAAAAAATCAAGAAATAAAAAGTTTGATAAAAAGTTATAACCCGGGATTCATGCACGGTTTTGCTATTATTTTTGGGAGGTTTCTTAGTTCGTAGTATCACCAATTTACTGGGTATCATCTGGCCGTTTTTTAATATATTAAGTATGAAAATTGATAGTAGGCAAGATTGTTCTATCGCAGCTATACATGACCCGGATCCAGAGTAATGATATGTAGACAAAAACAATTACATGAGTGGTTTTGTTCCAATTTGTATTCTCCCATGATACCACAATACGTAAACATTAAATGGAGGAATAAATGAAACGTTTATATAAAAACATTGATGTACAAGAGTCCAAACACATACATTGTATAGTTGATTTATTTTCTCTTCAAGAATTCAGTGTACAATTCGTTTATTTGTGCTTCTAAACTCAGCCAAATGGACTCAACAAAGAAAAAATAGCAAGAGGAAACAAAAGGGGTGAAAATGAAAAGCAACGCCAATTCCTAGATCTCAATCTACAAGTATAGAAAGCTAAGAGAAATGTCTCAAGAAAATTTACAGCTTACAAGAACATTGAGACAAGACTAAAAAAGCCCGAGGCATGAAGAAAAAGAGAGTAAAATTTATAACAGTTATGTAAAGAGTGAAATAAGGAGATTTATAAGTTGTTGTTAGTCAAGATTGAGAGATGATACGTGTATAAAGGAACTCGTTCCATGTGTCAGGTAAGCCAGGTAGACACCAATGGATACAATCTGCATAGGTGGCAGGATCAGCTTGTTGCTCTGGAGTCAGCATCTTGCCTTGGCGTATGGTGTAAACAGATGTGTGTGCATCTTTTCTGAACTCTGACAAGGTTGTGATGTTAAGGAACTTCACTGGCACCACCTTCATTGACTGTGTCACATTGTTCGCTACAACAAAAAGCCGTCTATCCGTACCAATTTCTAATGTGTTTGACATGTTCACTATTGGGGTGGTCTCCTTAGCACATTTTATTCCATCTGGATTGTTCCAAGCCTCACTCCTACAAAGAAAGATTATCGTAGTTCAGCTATTTAAAATTGAGACAAATTTGGCAACTCAATATTCCAAAAAAGCAAGTGCTAATTAACATTAGACACACTTTTATTGGTATCAGAAAAAAAGCAATCTATGGTGTAGTAGCTTTTGACCAGAAAATCACTTTTCCTTAAACAAATGAAATTAAGGTTTGAGCATTACTTAATATGAAGAGGGGACATGCTGGAGAAGAAAACTTTGGTGCGATTTGGATCAATGTTGTCTTCCACCCATTTGGACCACGTGTTGAGGACTCTCCCATACGCTATTGGGCGAGGGACTTCATCGTACTCCGTGGATCCTTCATCAAACGATCCTCGTCTTTTGCAATACATACACATCACACGACGAACATAGACACTTAATAAGTCTCATGCATTTTTATTCCTTCAAAAATAAGATACTATGCATGATCGAATATAGAATTGGACTGGAGTGCTTACAAGACTTTCATAGTGGCGGTATTCATCCACCATATGTAAGTGTTAAAGATAAGATAGTCCACATTCTTCCAGTTCACAGCATGCTTTTCAATGGATTCAGGCATGATAATACGGTTCAATATGCTGTGCATTTTTGGATCATCTGAGTTTGACTCTACAAGGAATGGTGCCCAGTAGAACTCAACCGTAGCATTGAAATCCTGCACAAACAAAATCTATCTGATGTGAATGCTATCCCACAACATAACGCATATGTATGGAATTCCTTAACTACCGGCGTGATTGGTGCAGTATTTCAAAGGCAGAAAGACTAAAGCCATAATAATAAATAAAAGTGGTCAAATAATTAATCAGTGAGCTGCACAACATGATACTGATGGCAATTTAGTCAATAATTTCCTCAGTAAGAATCGCAGTTAATCGAGAGGAGCACTTTAGTAGCCTATTATTGTTATTATGCCCTTGATTAATCATTATGTCAAATTATGCCGACAAAAAATGACCGGCCATATCTCCCCTGCTTTTATCCTTATCTTTATCATATCCAAAACCAGAGTAGACAAATTTTTCAGCAGAGAATCAGGAAAAAGAAATAAAAAGAAGCATAAACACAAACCTCAATAGTGAAGATAGAAAGAGAACCATTCTTGTTCAAGCTCTTTTTGACTTGAGGAACAGCAGACTGGACCAAACAAATCATTGATTCCCATTGGTTCCTATTCAACGAGTCTCCAACAAACATAAGCCTCTTCCCTCTGAGCTTCTCAAGCAAAAGTCTTGGTTTGAACCTTCAAAAGTTAATACAAGTTTAATCAATTGATAACAAAATTATCATTAAAGCAAAGAGAAATAAGAGAAAGTTGAGGAATTAAAGTGTACTCGGGCAAAGAGCAATCTCTGGGCTGCCATCTCCAATTCTGATAGAGAGAATCACGTCTTCCATTCTTCATGCAGGTGACTTGTGAAGTGAGAAATTCGCATTGGTCTTCTTTGTACAAAGGGTGTGTCAAGTTGTCAAGAACCCATTCCCCAGTAAACAAGTCACAGTCTTCCGGAGGCAACACGACATCTTCTTTTTCTTCGTCATACTCTTCCAACATCTTCTCTTCTTTATCTTCTGCCACAGCAGCTTTCAAATCAATTGGTTCTCGATTTTCCTCCTCGGAGTCCTCGACCTGTCTGTTCTCAAGTTGAGTTCTTGAATTCTTGGAAACCGTTTCTTCTTGTTCCGGTTTAGCTTCTTGGATGTCTTCAGCCTTAGACCTCAAGAAGGTGAACTCAGCCATTGACTTAACATCCTCGTTGTAAATGAAGACCCCAAAGAGGAATATGGTGAACACCACCACGAAAATGGAGATGCTAACGCTGCTGTTTCTTTTGCCTTTCATTGTTGTTGCGGTTTCTGAGTTTGGAGGATTGTTCTTGCGCCGAGGGGGCTGCATGGTAGAGAGAAAGAGTGAGCAAGATAAGGCTTTAGCTTGAGGGTGGTGTGCAGGGAAGGGAGGGAAGGATGGGAAATATAGAGAAAGAAATGAACAACATTGAGATAGAATATTTTTTAAAATCCTCACTATTTTTTAGTATTAGGTTGTGTTTGTTTAATTGGGGTGGGTGAAAGGGTGTTTTCTTTGCAGAAACTGGGATAGAAGAGGGTGCTGTATTGGTGAAGTGAAGGAGGGTTGTCTTTCTCAAGTTCTTTGTTTTCTGAATTTTTTAAATCGCTATAATCCATTTGCAACCACTTTGAACTTCTCTCCCTCCTTTTCAGATAATAACTGAGAGAGAGGAGTGATCTCAAAGCCTTCAGGGTTGGTCCTAGTCGGAGTCAGTTGAATGAAAAGGGTGGTCTGTGTGGTGTGGTTCAGGCTCTTTGGTAGACATAATGTTGTTTTCAGATTGCAAGGTTGCATTTTTTTTTTTTATCATTAATTGGTCAGAGAATAATCTTTCTTTTTCTTGGTAGAGGTTACGATGGTTAGGTTATGTATTGACCCCACCGGAGAGTCTAGAATCCATTAAGTCAATCGTTATATAATTAAATAGGAAGTTAAATATATTTTAGTTATCATAATATTAGACAAACATAATTAAATGTTGTGTATAGTTTTTGCACAACGTATAAGATGAACTCTGAGAAGTTTTAACTACATTTTGTCTATCAGTGAGTTAGCAGACAGTGTCAGATTCCTCTTCCTGCAAAACAAGTTATATATAATGATGGCACCAAACATGTATAAGATCGGAGACTTGAAAACATTTTAAAATTAGTTTTCTAAAAGATGATTAAAATATATAAAGAAGTAAAAATGTTTTTATCCGGCCTAACTATATTCTATCTGGATCGATTAGCTTAAACTCATCCCTCATGGTGATCATGGATATTTCATCTTTCTAGTTGGTGTGCAACTACATAAGCCTCTTCTCTTCCGTTATGAGTTCAGGACTACTTTACTATCTCTGTCTAGTCATTCAACTAGTTGTTTTCGACACAACATGAACCTAACCTAAATCACAATCGTCAAAGTTAATTAGTGGCTAATACTTTTTTAAAAAGCAAATCTTCAAATTATTATTATCTTTATAATGGAGAAAAGTAAAAGCTAAGGAAGAATCTTTGTGATATTTTAAGATTAATTGGGTTTGATGGTGGGCTCATGCCTTTTTTTCCAAGTTAAGATAATAGGCAAGAAGCTACAAAAGTGGTAAGCTTGAAGAAAACACAAACATGTATGTAAGTGTGAATTCATTTTAGTTTCAAAGGCAAACTGCTGAAAACATCGAGGCCATGTTCTCCTCAGTTCTCTCAAAATCTGTTATTATTTTAATATGATATTGCAAAGATACGTGCCATCTTTTCGGAGAAAGTTTCGAACTTGGATGGCAAGCCTCACTTCCAAGTTTTCCCTTGGAGATTTTTCCCAGCTGGTGCCAATGTCTCTTTTCCGCAAGCAACGCTATTACATAACGTTATAAAACGTTGCAGAACGTGGCTTGGGTTTTCTATGCACTGTAGCTCATTCACCCGCAAGGTTCACGATTTATCCACAACCCAAGGCACGGGATTTTCCCGTTACCTTTGGGCCGTGGGCTAATTTTCCTTGATTTCTCACTCTATAAAAATAGAGTGGCTTTAGACTTACACACTTCTCTTTTACTCATTCCTCCTTCTCCTTTTGTTCTCTTCTTTGTTTATTTTTTAAATATTTTGGATATTTTATTTTCTTTTAAGAGATCTTACCAGTTTTAAAATCTTCATATATTACTCAGTTTCTGTTGTATTATTCATTATATAGACTTACATAATATACTACAGACAACTTCATTCTACACGTCTCCATAAATTTTGTTTCTGATCGTGTCAACTTTTCTACAACAAAATCTTCCTCCTTAACCGTCATCATCACTCTTTCAAACTCGTTTATCTACTGACAACTTCACAGTATAAAAGCCAAAACAAGGTTGATCCAAAAAGTAAGAGGTTTAACAACCCCTAATAAATTTATTGAAAATATAACCAATCCTATCTAACCGAAACATAAACAAGGATATAGCGACGGAAACGGAACCCTTAAAATTATATTAATGATGTCAAAAAGTGAAGGTTTGTGCATCAGATACTGCCATAGGATGATTAACAACTCTTGTCCCATTTCCTCTGGTCGTTGTTTTCAAATGCAGATGCTTGCTTTGCTTTCAGTTTGAAGTATGTCTATCTTTTTCCGTTAAGAAAGAAAAGAACAAGATAAAACAAAGTAGGTGCTGCTGCAGTTTGATGTAGTTCAACTACTCTTTTGACTGATGAGTCAATCATTGGTTTGAGATACTCGATAGCTTCCAAAGTAACCTTATTGCACAAATATTTAAGAGTGTTATGTTTTTGCAGAACAAGTTTCGTTCAATACCTTCTCACTTCTCTTATCTGAGAAAGATAATGTTATGCAGAATACACGAGAACGTGTCTTCAGCAATATTAATTTAAAATTGAAAAGTATTATTCGAAGAAAATCCAAAAATTGTTAACATATAGTACTTATTTGAAATAACATTATTGTTTTAGTCGGTTAAATTGTCAGAATACCAGATTTGGGCTTTTAAATTCCTAGACATATGTGAGTTTATTTAGTAGTACTTCAGAGTCTTCATCAAACACCGACACCGACACATATAAAATAGTCTGTTGAGACCTTTTCCATATGATATGATCCTAAATGAAGAGTATGATTTGATAATAAAGCTTTTTATTTTTTTGGTTGGAGTTAGTAAAAAGGGAAAGTCAGGAATATAAAGAAATATTGAAGAAGTAAATTTAGCAAATATCATTCTTTGCATGACCCCTTATTTTTATTTTTTTTACAATTAAGCAATTACATTTGTCTATAACATAAAAAAACCTAATTGAATATGATATATTTAAGGTTTGTTTTGAGATATTGAAATGTAACTTTTCTTTATAGAGATGAATGTCATTGAAGATTTTTTTTTTTTTTTTTATCCAACTTGTTTTCATACAAAAAGTAACGTGGTGTTTAGTTTTAACTTTTCATTGATTTTGGTATTGTTTAATGTGATTTCATGTTTAACCGGTTTTTACTTGGATAAAGTGGAAAAACCAACCACACATAGGTTGTTAGTATAAAATACATGATACAACTTCCAACATAAAATTTTAAAATTTAATATTTATAAATTTTATTTTTCTTATATACTAGTCAATTTTTCATTTTATTTAATACAAAACTTTTGGCTCAAACTTAAATTTCTAAATAAAACAGTACTGGATTGAATTACAGGGTTAATTTAAATAAGAGTAGAACTCCAATGAGATTGTATGTAACAAAAATCAGGCAAAATAGGACAACACACGAAACCATTATTTTAAGCAAAAGTATAGATAATAGAGGAAAAACAATATTTATTATATTAGTTATATAAAAATTACATGCATTTATTCTCACCCGACACTACAAGATTGTCTGTCTAAAGAATAACTCTCGGGAAAGAAACTAAGAGACAAAGGTGAATTCGGAAAGAAATTTGCGACAAGTGTTCATCCGGAAATTTTCAAATCAAGATATTTCGTACTCAAAATAATTCAAGGTCAAGCAATACTGAAAAGAATGCATTGTATTCATGAAATCTTGATTGGCTCTGTCAACTAGAGCACACTCTTCATAGTAAATTGTCTTTAAAAGGTTTCATCCTCATTTGCATGGAGAATATATATTAAACGATTTTCCTGAATTAAAGATGGAAAATCTAACCAAGAACCATGTCCATGAAGCTGTCCAGATATTATTAAATTAAGCAATTAGGCCAAAACTAAGATTTTCTGCATCGGAAGCTCTTACATTATTTTCTGAATCATCATCACATAAACCCAAGGACTCTTCAGTAAACATCTTGCCTTGACGTTTTTAATAGATACTACTTCATCTACCAATGTTACTTAATAATTAAGCAAATAAGATCATGGAACTGAACTAGAATTTAAAAAAAGTAGGTTACTAGATTTGATGGTGCAACAAAGCACACACTAAATATAATTTCACTGGCCAAGAAAAAAATGTCCGCCAAAGCCTTCTGGAACAAAGAGGCACTATAGCAATCAATCACCTTGAAATTATTCTTGAGAGGAAAAAGACCGGACTTAAATGCGAATTATGAGAAGTGTTAGCAACTCATTTCCAATAAATTTCAGCCAATAGAAGAGAGTGCATTGCTAATATTTCTAATGAATTGTTAGCTATTACCGTTTTCACCATTTCATTATTCTAGTATGATTCAATAATGTTATTTCTTTCTGTAATTTTTTTTTATCATTTACTCAAAATTTTCACTCCATTACAAGTTGGAAAAATTTACCAGGTTGCATCAAGATACTGTCGGAGTTTGTTTAACAAAGGCCACTCAGTTTACATTGTCATAACGTCTAGATTGAGAAAGCTTGTCAAGGAAAAAGGATTTGGTTATTGTTTTCACTTGAGGATAGTAATCAACTTGCAAAGGATTTGGACAAAGCCTGAAAATTCAGTAGCCAAAGATCAGATAGCATATACGAAACCTCGTTGGAAATTTCCAATTGCAAGCTAAAAGTTAATCCGAATCAGGATCTCAGACATTAGATGCTTCAATGATTCAATTAACCAAAAGTAAGGATAAGCAGCATCTCTTAAGTCAATTTGCAACCAAACAACCTTCCCGAACTGATGAGGGAAGCTAAAGGCAGATCGAATCCTCATACCATACGTGAAAATCAAGAGCATATAAACCACACATGGACATCATAGTGTTGGAGGCTTTAAAAGAAGGTGACAGAGAGAGGAATAGATGTTGTCTTCAAGAAGCCCCTACTAATTTGTTTGATGATAGTAAAGATGGTTGTCAACTGACTTCCTTTCCAATTTCGTGCAGATTTTGATCTGTTTATTGTCCATTCCATTTGTTTTATCAGCACAGTGTTGTTTGCAACAACTTAAACTGGTTATTTATTTATTTAAGTTTTCATTGCAATACAATATGCAATCCACCTTTGCAGATAGATATCAAAACGCGTAGACATATTTTTGAGTTTCTTTGGTCACACCCGAGTCTTCTTTCTGTTCAAATATCTCAAAAAAACACAATTTAAGTACCGCATGAATTAGAAGGTTACTAATACAAGAAGTGTAGAATTGCAAGGGGGTGGTTGTGTGCAACAATAAACAGGAAATTTATCACAGGACCAAAAACCATTTTTATAGAACAAAGTATACATAATAAACGGGGAAGTAAGTTACTTTATTTGAATTTGTATTAATTAAATAAAGATTGTACATACATCTCACCCCGCATTACAATATTGTCGTGCCAACCCAACTAAAAACTTCAGGGATACAATTGGATTTGGAAACAAATTTGCAACAAGACATCAGAAGGATATTTCCAAATAACAATACTTCTTTTCTCGAGACTCATAATAAGTTGGAAAATCAACACTCAAAAGAATTTACTGCATTCATGAAAGAAACTATTCTTGATTGATCTTTACGGATGCCATCTGATGCACAAATGCCACTGCTGACATCCACCCCTTCAGGCTTGAGAGTAGATAGAGCCTCTAAAACATTCTCAGGATTGATCCCACCGGCCAAGAGCCAACCGTACTTGCTTTTAATTTTTGGTAGTTTTAACCGAGCCCACTCGAATGCTTTTCCACTGCAAAAATGTCTTATTAGTTCAAAGAGATTATCGTGAACGGTGAAAGGAAGATTATCCAACAAGTTGATGGACGTTAAGCTATACAAGAAGTATGCCTTTACCTGCCACCTTGTGCACTATCAACAAGGACCCAATCAACTAGAGAACACTCTTCCTCAGAAATAGTGTTCAAAAGACTCCCATCGTCCTTTGCATGGAGAACATATATTACACGATTTTCCTGAATTAAAGATGGGAAAGCTAACCGAGAACCGTGTCCATGAAGCTACATTGTCCAAATGTTGTATAATTAAGTATTTGGTTGTCCTAGACCGCACATTAACCTTAGGCAAAAAAAAATACCTGCACAAATTCAAGGTTTGCCGCATCAGAAGCTCTTAGAATTGTTTCTGAATCATCATCCACAAATACACCCACAGGCTCTGCCCCATGATCTCGTGCAACCTTCGATATCTCCTTTGCAACCGAAAGTGAAACAGAACGTTTTGAGTTAGGCCAGATAATCATTCCAATTAAATTTGCACCAGCTTCAGCTGCCATTGCAGCATCTTTAGCTGATGTAATGCCACACATCTTAACCAAAGGTTGACTCTTTCCATGCTCCTTTGATGAGCATGAATCATTTCCCACATCAGTGAGTTTGCATGAAACTTGATGCTTAAGAAGAGAAAATTCCACTTCTGTCCCCTTGAACCTACAGAAATCATTTTAAAACATTTGAATATTGACTCATTTATGAATTATGACCTAGTCACCTAACATGATCAATCCAAGCAAAGACATGAAATTAAATCCACGTGACATGAAGATAAATGCTATACAAATCTTGCGACGAGTAGGTAAAGGACAAGGAATTGGACTGCCAGAAATTGGTCTTTTCTGAAAATTTGCAGCTCTGAGTCGGAAGGAAGTAACTCCCAGTGGTCGAACCTGTAGAAAAAGAACACCAAATCTTGCAAGGTCAGCATATTTTATTTTTATTTTTAAAATGAAGGGTTTGACATATGTGAACGGAAACTTCTTTTTTCTTACTTTAATATAAAAAAAAATGAATATGAGCTCTGCGAAATTTTAGGATAACCTTGTCTCTGTCAATCAACAGAAGTTTCCAAAAATAAGAAAACGGGGGACTTGAAAATTGCAATTCCTAAAAATTCACGTTAACTGTGAAAGAGAGCAGGAAGATCCAATATGAGCAATAATTTTTCTTTTCCGGAGAAACCAGTTAAAAAGGTCTATAGCAACAACTATACATGAATTTCACAAGCATCATAAACTACTGTTTGATTATCACAAAATCAATTCAGGCAGGAACTTAATCAAACATGTGGAAGGCAAGTATATCAGGTAACAACTGGAGTGGCAAGCATTACACAATGCTCGTGGGAGATTGCATGATGGGTGACACCAGACAATTTAGTTCCGCCATTGGGGTTTGTTAGTGATTCAGCCATTTACGAGTGAGAAAATATAGATGACCCAATAGCAGATCCAAGAAGACTGGGTATGCGCAATTCAGGTTGAGAACAGCAAAGTGAATTAATCCATGAAAGGGGACGAAAAGAAAAGTGCCGAAAAATTATACACCTTTTGGCATTACAAAAAGGAATCGTAGTTTGCCGGAACCTGGTAACGAAAACACGAAATGAGTGAAACGAGAAACCTGTAAGCATGGTGACACTTCGGAACAGTGACCTAACCGTTGCTCTGATTTGATGTTGCCGCACCTACCAAACTCAGCTTTCTTACAATTGGGGTACACAGGAAATTCCTAACATTCAACATAGGGCAAATTGCAAATGTACCCATGTCTACATTAATTTTATTTGAAAATTAAGATATAGCTATTCTTTAAAAAAATTATAGATGGAATTTAAAATTTATAAATCTTTTAATAAATGGATTTTAAAATTTATAACACTTTTAATATACTTTTTGTAATAATATATTTTTAAATTTATTTTTGGTAATATTTTTTATATTTTTTAATAATTTGATTAAAATTCTTTTTATAATTATTTCTTTTAACAAATTAAAAGAAAAAGTTTAACTCTTTTTACTATTTTAGTTTTCTTAACTTTATATGTTAATATAGAATAATCTTTATATATATATATATATATATATATATATATATATATATATATATATATATATATATATATATATATATATATATATATTAACATATGACTTTTAATTTTTACGGTTATATATTATATATATTTTTTTCATTTTAACAAATGAAAGTCATTTTAACATACAACTTTTTTTTTTGAATATATTTTTTTTTTTAATTTTCATTCAAATTTATCTTTCTATGTTATCTTAATTTTTATACAATCATATATTTTTAATATATTTTTTGTTATGATATTTTTCTAATAATTTGATTAATATATTAAAAATAATGTTTTAAAGTATTTTAAATTTTTAAAATGATTTATGGTTTTCTAGTTCAAAAATATCTTTTACTTTTAAAATTTTCAATAATTTTATTACACACACACACACACACACACACATATATATATATATATATATATATATATATATATATAATTTTCTTATTAAACTATATATATAATATCAATTTAATAAATTATAACAATGTTTTATATTTTAAGATATTTATTTATAATTTGATTAATGTATTAAAATTAAAAAAGTATATAAAAAAGTTGTATGTATATCATTTTAGTAATTAAATTATCTAAAAATTTGCAAAAAAGATAAAACATATAAAAAAATTTAAAATAGAAGAAAAAAAATAAAGATTGAAAAGTCGTGAATAAAAATGATAACATTTTTATAGAATAAAAAATTGTATATACGAAATACGACTTCAACATTTTTAATATGATAATTTTTTTAATATCAGAAGTTATCTTGTCCAACTTAGTAAAAGTGAAGATTTGAATAAATTGTATTACCTATTTATGATTTTATAGTTCAAATATATATATGTATTGAAGTTGTATTGTTTTTACACAACTTTATCAATAACATAAAAGTTTTGGTTTTTTATATCGGTTTCATAATCTAATATATGTTAAAATATATTATTTTAACATATATTAGATAAGTTGTAAACCGATTTAATTTATAAACTGTTTATGAATCAATTAATTTAATATTTTTAAAAAATAATTAAAAAGTATATTAAATCGATTATTAACTACAAATGTAATTTATAAATGCTACAAGTAATTTTAGTGACTCAGAAAATTAAGTGTTTCTGGGTTATCCAGACCCATTCATTTAATATATATAAAAAACATTGAAATAGATGTGATGAAATTACGTATATAAAAGATTGTCTGTGACAAGCACCAGACAGAGATTCATGTGGTGAAGCAGAGTTCATCCTCCCCAATCACATACGATAGGCAAATTTGGCAAAAGCATACACATCTACATCCCACAAGTAGATAATGTCTCATAATTTTACTTTTTTTACAATCATGAAAAAAATAAAAAGTTTAATATATGCTCATAAATAGTCTCAAACAAACACCAACCATAAGTACAAATCCGCTCTCCCTTATCTTCGTAAGCCCACAACCTAAGCCCGTATCTAATTTCTACCTAAATTAAAACTCTATCGTGTCAACACATCAAAATTCAATACAGCCTAAAACTTATTCTTAATATTACAATAATTTTAATAAAAAAAAGTACATCTAAAATTTTGAAATATTTTAATAAAATAACCTAATACTAACCACTTTTTTTTTAAGTGATGAATATTTCCCCTATAAGAGAAATAATTACGACTATAAATTTCATTTAAATATAAAATTTATTAATCACTCCTAATAAATATACATGACGCTCATTTTCACGGTAACCCTCTAAATTTTAATTATTATAATATAATTAATATACAATTGTATTATTATTTAAAAAAGCACATGAATAAATGTTCTTGTTCATTTAAAATTAAAGATATTTTGAATATAATAGGATAAACCAAACAAATGAATGATTATATGATAATAGTATAGTTTATAATGGAATCAGAAGGTGATGTCATTGATGAGGAGAGGCGTGTTCTAACAAAAATCATTTGCTGTTGGCTCCTAATTTGGTGAGCCATACTCCTAATTCACATGCTGTTTGTTAAGTTTTCTAATTATCTTATGTATTTAAACATATAAGACTTTAAAGTATCCAATATTTTAAAATTAAACTCAGAAAGGAAAACTAAGATCTAATTTTTGATAAAGTAAAATTAGAATTAGAGGCTGAAGGTATTTATGAAGAAGTTTATTGAATTAAATATTTGGCATATTTATTGTTAATTAAGTGTGATTGGAAATTTTAAAAATAATTAAAATTCATAGAATAAATAGTAGGGACGTTAAAAAAATGTGATAGAATTGGATCACGCTGCCAATTCACATGCTGAAGATACTGTTAATGGACCACAAGCATAACCCTGTCCCAAGATGGTTACCGATTTTATTTTAAATAAAGAGAAAATTGTTTAATAATAATATTTTAGAGATTTGAAACAAAGACGTCAACGTTATGAAAAACAATCAATAACTGATTTTTTTAACATTCTAACAGAAATTAATTTTTTTAAGGAAATTACGAAAAAGACATAAATTGAAAGATAAGTAAATAAATAAGTAGTCCCCACATGGAAGTGTCTGGTGTCTTGGAGTTTTTAAGTTGCAGAGCATTTCTCACACAGAAACAGAAACACAGCCTTTAAAAACCCACAAACTTCACGTTTTATTTTACGTCCATTTCGCTTTTCATGCCACCACAGGGTCCCACTCTCTTCTCTTCCTTTAACTTCCACCATATCTCATCTTCCTCTTGTTTCTTTCTTTCTTTCTTTGCCTCAAATTCAAATCCATTCTCTTTCTCTTCCAACTCTCTCAACACTTGCTTTCATACTTCACTCTCTATATTTCTTCTTATAAACACCAAGCAAAGAAATTACCCTGTCTAGTATTATACCTAGCAATGTCAAAACACCAACCAGATTGGCCAGAACCTATTGTTCGGGTTCAGTCTTTATCCGAAAGCTGCTTCGATTCCATCCCTGAAAGGTACATCAAGCCCTCTACCGATAGACCATCATCCGGAACCTCTAATTTTGATGATGCCAACAACATCCCCATCATCGACCTCGGAGGTCTCGGTGGCGCTGACCACCATGTCTCATCCTCAATTCTTAAGCAAATCTCAGACGCTTGCAAGGACTGGGGCTTCTTCCAAATCACAAACCATGGCGTTGATCCCGATTTGATGGACAAGGTTAGGGAAACTTGGCGTCAATTCTTTCACTTGCCCATGGAGCTCAAGCAACAATACGCAAACTCACCCAAAACTTACGAAGGCTATGGAAGCAGACTTGGAATCGAGAAAGGCGCTATTCTTGATTGGAGTGATTACTATTATCTTCACTATCTTCCCTTGTCTCTCAAGGACTGTAACAAATGGCCGAACTTGCCTCCCCAATGCAGGTAAATTCACCACAACATACTAAAAACTTGGACAAAACTTTACACAAAATTCTTTTCTTAATATGCTTACTACTAACTTCAATTATGTTAAAACTCTATCTCTGATTGAAGTTTTTTCCAATTAAAATAAGACTTTCGTCTCAGTATAGTACATATATGGATTAAAAGATTAGTAATTATACCGAGACATGAAGTTAGTAGTAAAATCTGTCGAAAAAAGAAGACATGAAGTTTGTTTTGTATTGTGTTATGTAGGGAAGTGTTTGATGAGTATGGGAGAGAGTTAGTGAAGCTGTGTGGGAGGTTGATGAAGGTTTTGTCGATAAACCTTGGATTAGACGAAAAGATTCTTCAAAATGCTTTTGGGGGGGAAGACATAGGGGCATGTCTGAGAGTGAATTTTTACCCTAAGTGTCCACGACCAGAGTTAACACTGGGTCTCTCATCACACTCAGACCCTGGAGGAATGACCATGTTGCTTCCAGATGATCAAGTTCCTGGTCTTCAAGTTCGAAAGTTCAACAATTGGATTACTGTGAAGCCTGCACGCCATGCTTTCATCGTTAATATTGGCGATCAAATTCAGGTCAATAATTTTCAATCTCTCTGTTATCCATATTCACAGATTTTTCCATTAATTTCTCACTCTTTGCATTACCATGCCCACTTACACATGCGAACTTCAGCTGTTACTTTAGTTTTTCCTTTTTCTAACAATTGATGAGTCGAAACGCCTCCTTTTACCATCTTTTTGAACATTTAAGATAATTTTCCACACCACTGTTGTCAAAGGATGAAATTAAAAATGAAGAGTTTTCTTAATACACTCAAATAAGAAATATCTAAACAAAATGTGTGACTTTCACTGTTTTTCAGCGTATATAAAATTTTTTAACAAGCATGCTAAAAATATGTTGTTAGCGTGTCATATTTTAAATCAGTCAATATTTTCAACCGTTTTAATTATCATAAACATCAATGATTCTATCATAAAGTTAATTTATAATTGGATGATGATATCATAATTGGATTCTTTAATTATTTTAGATGAATAATTTATTCTGGAATAAAAAATGATGAATAAGTGATAGACTTTCTTCAAGTTTACGACATCTAAAATATAAATTCTGAAAACTACGCACTTACATAAAGTAGATAAACATTTGACCTAAAAGGTTTAAGGATAGAGTCATAGGATTTGATGTAAAAGGGATAAGATTCCTTCACAGTGTCGAAGAATATATCAAAATGGCCCATCGAGTTAAAGGGTGAGGAGGAGTATGCAACTTATGATTCAGTTAAAGGTAGATAAAGAAAAGAAAAAGAAACGTAAGAAATAAAATAAATTAATGTTGTTATTATTAGGTTAAAAGTTATAATCGTGTCATCTTTATCTTGTAATTTGAAAAAAAAAATGTTAAAATTTATTTTTGGATACATAAGGTCTGTGTGAAAAGGAAATATGGAATTTTTATAAAATTTGTACTGTGATGTAACTAATAAAGTGACCAATTATATGAGGAGCATATGAAAACAGAGTAACCGTTGTTTGGCATCACTATCAAATTATTTATGTGTTTTGAACTGTTGAAGGCCCCATAGGCCGACATGTTGGAATATTATTTAATTTGCAAAACATGAAATGGTTTCCATCTCAGATCCTGACAATAATAAGATTATGGTTAATTACGAAATGATAAGACGGTGTTGGTTGTTTGTGTTTGTTTGAGTATAGGTACTGAGCAATGCAATTTACAAGAGTGTGGAACACAGAGTGATAGTAAATTCAGATAAGGAGAGAGTTTCTCTGGCATTTTTCTACAACCCGAAAAGTGATATACCCATAGAACCAATAAAGGAGCTGGTAACAGTGAATACACCTTCACTTTATCCACCAATGACCTTCGATGAATATAGACTCTTCATTAGAATGAGAGGACCTCGAGGAAAATCTCAAGTTGAATCTCTAAAGTCTCCAAAATGATTCATTCTTCATATTCCAACTCTATATTTCCAAATGTAATATACAATAATAATAATAATAATAATAATAATAATAATTAGTTATTTAAGAAATAATTTACTACTTCTCAATTACTCCCAAACGTACTACAAAATCTATAGTAATGAGATAGGTATTTGTTTGCACATTGAGGCATTGAGCAAAGATATGATGAAATGGAGATTGGACATTTTGGTATGTAATTATTTGGACAAGTTGTTCTCTTCTTTGGTTTAGGATGATGTCGAAAATTTCATTGTGTCTAAATAAAGCTGGCTTTTGTTTTGTCCCTACTTCTCTGAATCGATTATTTGTGGTGATAACTAAGCACACTATAATTTTAAAACACCACATATATAATCATATCTACGTTATTTTCAATGCTGAAAAAAAGTATATTTCCCTTTTTAATTCATTTTTCTTCCAACAATTTGCATTGCTATATGTGGAACTGGGTTAATGTACGTGCATATTTTAGATTATTCGAAAATTTTTGGTTAGATAAAATATATTCTATAATTTTGAAATTGGGTTTAGGCTTTTTAAAATTATATATGATCCATACATCTCTTAAAATTTTAACGATACTAAGTGAAGGAATTATAAGTTAGTTTGACTAAATAATCATATAATAACTTGAAAAAGGTTAGAGCTGTTAAAATGGGTCCCGCGAGCCAATTCGCCTCACTACGGGTTCGGATCGGTTGAGTTTGAAAATATTAAATTTTTTTATGCGGGTCAAATTTCAATCCAGCTCATTTCAACCTAGCTCATGCGGGTTGAATCCGTGGTGGGCCGGATTGGTCCGCAAACCCACCTACCTAATTTTTTTTAATTTATTATTTTATTTATGAAACTTATGTCATATAAGAAACTTATTTGTATGTTTTTTGTTTTTGTTTTTAAATGACATTTGAATTATATTATACTTTTTATTATTATTTTGAATTGTCTTCAGTTTAACATCATTTTTTTTTTGGAGTGAAATTTGTTTAAATTTGAACATAGAAAGTTTGTAATTTTTTTATTTAAAAAATTGTAATTAAATGGGCTAGTGAGCCAACCTGTTTACCCACCAACCCGTTGTGGGTTGAGTCAGGTTCAGATTTTTTTGGCTCGCAAATAAATAAGCCGGGTTGAGTTGGCTCACGAAGTGACCAACTTGTGGTGGAACGGACCGGGTCGAGCCGGGTTACCCGTTTTAACCGTTCTAAAAAAGGTATAATTTATCTATTTTGGCTACACTGGTTATAATTAAAATACACAACTATGTAAATATACAAAATTCATATTTATTCATTCATCATTAAACATAAAATCATAAAATAACATTTTATATATATATATATATATATATATATATATATATAAATCAGCCAACATATTTTCAATCCAATCTCAAACAAAACTCTTAACAATAACAACATCACAAAAATTGATGTGCAATTTTTTTCTTTTCGCTTTCGTCGTAAGTGACTAATTGCAAAAATTGTATATCAAAATCAGTCTCACACATATTCTATTAGACTTTAAACTAGACAATAGAAGGTTAAGTTATAATCTTAATTTTAATGTGTCATAACCGATTTTTAATTTTCATATTTTAATTAAATATTTAAGTTTATACGTAGTTTATTTTGTTTACTATTATTTAATGAAGTTAAAGATTTAGCATATTCATTTAAGCAATTAAAATATACAAAATTTTAAAATTAGATCTCAAAATTAAGGATTTTAAAAATGGAAAGTACTAAAATGATAAAATAAAAAAAACCAAAATATTAATGAAATAAAATTACAAGCAATCCAAATTAAAAATATAAATATTCCATCAAAGCATGCATGCACAAGCACTCACATAAGAATTGTAATAAACATTTGAAGTGTTGTTGTTCTTCTAGATGTGTGTTTTTCTATCTTAATAATAGTAATAGATAAACCAACAATCATTTTCAAACATGTTTATTGAGTTGCATTATCTTATGTCTTATGTAAAAAAAAACATTATTTTATGTGTGATCCTTTCATAAACAAATGAATGTGACATATTCATGTCGCCAAACAAAGTTAAAACTAAAATAAAAGGTTTCTGATTTGAATTTTCTAAATGCCGAAGACGTCCGGAGTTAGAATTCTCACATATTAATTATAAAATAATTAACATGGTAAATTATATAAAAGGTTTGAAAAATCATAGAAACTGTATATTATCACGTGCTTAATTAAAACTGGAAATAGAGTATTTTGAAAAATGAGTCACATTAGCTATATGATTGGGCAGTTTTCTTATGTGGAATTTGAAATTTGGGGAATTTGAATTGGCTGTTAGCAGCACAGTGTACCTTATTATATTCACTAATGGAGGAAGCAGTTGTTGATGTGGGTAACCTTTCCTTGTCTTTTATTTTTTTAATCAACCTTTCATTTTCTTTAATACAGTGTCCTTTGTTTGGCTTCTTTTTCTAGTTTTCTTAATCAAATTCCCTTTTACTTTTAACTTTTACCCTTTAAGTGATTAAGGATGACATAATCCTAATTTAGGCTTTGTTTTCTGCCTAATCACCATTTAGTTAAGTATTAGTTGGTTTCTCAATCATGTGGGTTGAAAAAGTATAGTTACACTATTCGTGAGCTTGATGATGTATTTATGTGTTGTTAAATGATTGGATCAATGTTTTAGTATAATTGTTACCACCATATGTTAAATTTTAACTCCTCATCCTCTAACTACCTGAATGTTTATATAACAGACCTCATTAAATTTTAAAAAAAAAATATATAGGAACTACTAGTCAACAAGAGAAAAAAAAATATAAGATTTGCAAACATATTTATAAATTTTTTTACTCTCTTCATATATACACTTTTTAGTTGATATGGCATTGATAATAGTCTGTGTGCGAAATTGATATTTTCTTATGATATTGTCTAATTCAAAAACTTATTTAAAACTTTATTATGTAATACCATCCTTAAACGTCTCAGTAAGTTCACTTTTAAACATGCTAAAAAAGTCACGTTGATGCATATTAAAGTAATATTAAAGCTAAAAAACTGATAATTTTTATTCATGTCTATGTTAAAAGTTAGATATATGTTATCAAGGATTTGAAAATAGTACAGAATACCATAAGAAATGTAAGTACTCTTCTCCAATCACATATAAAGTTTACTTTATTAATATATAATATATTTAACAAAAACAAATTAATAAAATAAAATTCTTAAGGAGTCAACCAAAGAGAATTGTCAGGGTTTTTCACTCTACAAGTTTTAAAAAATAATCTCCTTTAAAACATATAGATTAAAAGATAAGGAGTACTGAGAATCAATGATTGAATGTATGCAATAAATCATACATGAATAATAAATTATAGTTAAAAATTTAACTGCTAGTTTTCTTATTAATAATTATAACCACACATTATCTAAAAATGCATAATTTCATTTATTAGAACTGGTAAAGACATACATTTTCTGGTCTAAACGGATTCGTTAGTATATTTATTAATCAATTAGACCATCTAACAGCTTAGAAGGAAAACAAAGAAGGCATTTGATTTAAATATGCAAAGGATAATCACACAAAGCACTAGCTGCAGATTACATATTATACACAATTAAAACCTAGACAAACAAACCCGACAAAATAATAGGATTGAAGGCTAAATTAGTTTCACTATATGCTACAGCTAAATTATACATCCATGCAGAAACAGACAACATTTGGTGTTTGGAATTCAATCTAAAATTATCCTTGGGGGAAGGTGTACACCAGGAGCTTGTTCTGGATACGTAGCAAGTTTTACAATAGAACCAGTAGTGAGGTTGTACCTTCTCTGTATTTCTGTAAATCCTCCACATAGAACTTTCTCCACCCAGTTCTCCACCTCCGAATCCCTGTCCGAGACATATTGAGCTTTAAGCAATTGCTCCATCACTTCTGTCTGAATCTGTAATACACATTCAGATCCAAGAACCTTTTTGAAGTTACCTCTGATCACGTTCAACAATCTATCCACAAGTGCATCAAAATCATAAGGTTTAAAAACAACTGTTTCATCAACCAGGTCACACAAATTTTGCAACCAAAGGCTTTTGTTTTCGGTTGTGACATGTTCGGGGTTTCCTTCATTGGTTAGTTTCTGTTCATTTTCTTCGGCTGGGAGATTCAAATCTAACTGCCAGCCTGATGCTGTATGTGCCCTTTTAGCTGTATCAGAGAGTATATCTTGATCATGAAATTCCTTGTCACCAATCAACTTACGTTTGCTTAGGAAATTTAGATTAGGAATGGCATCCATTGATTTGTTAGTGACACCGATGCTTTGGCTTCTGTGGTCTCCAATCACATGTTTGACGCGTAGCTTGATACCTCCCCCCTTTGCCTTCAGTATTCTTTCCTCAGAATAGTTGGAAGGTTCACCAGTTGAAATGCAACTATTTTGGTAATCTGAGAAAGATAAAACAAACACAGTATTGTTTACACTAACTTCTCTTCCACGAGAGTCTGTTATTTTTCCTGTCTTGATGGCTTGAGACAAACTTTTTTGAGCTAGAATATCTGCCTTGTCTACATTTTCAAGCAAAACCACGGACAAGGGTTTTTTGCAACACTCCCCTACAATAAAATCAAGGGTAGTTTTCCCTCTGAATTTCGCATTGCATCCTTTCATTTCTTCAGAACTTAGATCCACAAAAATAAAGCTTTCCCGGCTGCCATACAAAAACTCGGCTAGAGAGACGGCAATTTTCTTTTTACCAAGTCTGTCAGGTCCGACAAAATTCATCCAGATGTCTCCAGGCTGATTTACTCCACGGTGTTTGACCCTTTTTGTTGAGCTGGAAACTATTGTTTTGATGATAGCCTGTAAAGCCTCGTCTTGCCAGCTTACCTCCTTGGAAAGAGCTTCAAAAAGAAATTTGGGATTTTTTGCATCGACTTGTCCACAATAGTCAAAACTTAAGCAGGAGGAAGACTGCGATGGATGCTTCAAGATATTCCCATCAGCCAAATTTAAGTTTGAAGAAAACAGACTTGGGATTTCCTTTGGAGGCTCCATTGTGTATTGAACAGTAGGTTTCTTTAGCTTATTGCTGGTAGGAGAAGAGCATATTCCTAACCCGAGGTCTGTGGTTACAGAAGTTACAGATGTGGGAGACATTTGACTTCCATCACACACGCTTGAATTGGACATGTTGCACGATCTTAGGTCACCTGACTCGTGATCTTCCACTTTCTGAAATATCTCAGCAAGTTTTGAAGTATATTTCTCCTGCTTTGCCTTGAAAACTTCAGGAAAAGGACTACTTGAGTGTGACGCGGGCATCATTTGCATGCCAACAGGTACATGGGAGTTGAGATTGATGTAGTCACTGGGTGATTTGTCTGTCATTTTGCTGCTGCAATTGTCAGCATCTTCCTTTTTCTTGTCAGCACCACACTGAAACCCCACAACATTTGCATCTTGCTGGTGGAGATGCTGGGATAACTTGTCTAAGTTCTTACGCAGTGGCCCAGGTTCACTACTATCAAGCAAAACGTCATTATCTTTGGTCTGCACTGAATGAAAGAAAAGTGGTTTTTACACAAACAAAACAAAAAGGACTTCATTGATAAAGCATAAATCAATTCCAGATGTTTTACAATACAATCAACAGAACTACAGCTGCATTCGAAGAGTGATCTGCAAGGATGTCTCTTAGGAGATGTGCTAACTTATTAACTACCAATACAAAACGAGCGAATAGAAGAGACTATAATGCAATACGGTTAGTTTTTCAATTAATTTAATATCACGTGAACCGATAGTCCACGTATCAGATATAACAGAACCGATACTACTCTTGAACTTAGCCCAAAGGCCGAGAGAGACATCAAACAAAGTACAATACGGTTATAGTAGCAAATGTGAACCATTTCATTTTAAACACAATCAGGAACAGTAAGTAAACATACAAATGCTTGTTTAGTCTCTAATTTCCGTTCCTGTGAAAAAAATATCAATTCCCTACAAAGGCAAGGATCAACCCATTTTAAACAATTAATCAGATACTCACCACACAACTGTAGATAAAAATAATCAAACACTTCATCAGTGGAATACTTATAAAAAATTTCACTCGTCAGCCCAGCAAAGCAAGAGTACTCACTGTTTTTTGTGTAACCAGTCATTTGACATCTTTGAAACAAAAAATGACAGCATGGAATATTTGATACAAAAACAACGGTTCGATTTTTGTTGATCAGCTATTAATACCACACACCCGGACAACTTAAGAAGAGCTAGTCAAAGGGTTTTAAGGCTTTTGAAACATTAAATTTAAGCAGATGTTACCAGACTGACTAATTATTTTAAATAATACAAAAAGCTTGTAATTTCAAGAACTGCACAAGCTTAGGGTTTACGATAATTGTGCACAACATTTTTTTAGCGGGAAAAAGTAATTTGAAAATTCACAATACAAAATAGGTCCATCTCCCCATTCTAACTTGCTCGCAAT